>NW_020539726.1:44927069-45043988 GCF_003426905.1 Ctenocephalides felis
AAATTTCCAACTAATTGTCTAAAAAAAATATTTCATCCAAATTTTCTAAACTAATCTGACCAAAAAATTTTTTTTAAATATAAATTCCTAAGCAATACCAATTCCTCACATTGATCCATTAGTCAACCAATAAAATTTGTGCCTTATTTAATTGTTTGCCAACTTCCAAAACCTCAGATTGACCAAATTTTTAAACCAAGTGAATAAAATTGTGTTTTATTCATACAAAGATAGTTCATACAAAATTTAAGATTTTCTCATACAAAACTCTATTATAGAAATTATCTCTAAAACTTTAGATTGACCAAATATCTAAACCAACTAAAAAAAGTCCTGTTTTTTATTCAATTTTGCTCATCCAAAACTTTATTATCGTAATTGACTATAAATCTTCAGATTAACCAAAATCTCAATCAATTCCAAAAAAAAATTTGCAATTTATCCAGATTTTTTAAAAAAAAAAACTCTACCTTCCAACTGGCTCCAAATCCTCAAATTGCTCAAATTCTCAACAAATTTAAAACAATTTGCAGTTTATCCAAATTTTTCTTAACATTTCCTACCTTCCTAACTAACTCCAAATCTGCAACAACCAAATTCTGAACAAGTTGTCTAAAAATTTATATTTTATGAAATTTCAGTGTCAAACTCTTCGAATAGACCCTATTTTGTCAACAAATTACATAAAAATTAGTGCCTTATTCAAGTATTTGCCAATCTCGAAATCTTTAGATTGCCCAAATTTCTAAATCAATACAAAGAAGTTTTGTTTCATTAATTAAAAAAGACTCTACCATCCTCACCGAATCTATATCCTCAGATTGACTAAACCCCAACAACCAAATTGCCTAAAAATTTATATTTCATCCATATTTTCTTATATAACTTATATCTTCCAAACAACACCAACTCCTGATCCAATTGTCAACCAATTGCCAACAAATTGCATAATTTTATTTGCCTTATTCAATTATTTTTCAAACCCTCAGATTGACAAAATTATCAACAAATCGAAAATAATTTTGCATTTTATCCAAATTTTTTAAAACTAACTCTACCTTCTTAACTGTCTCTAAATTCTCAAATTTACCAATTCTGCAACATCCAAATTCTCAACAAATTGTCTGAAAATTTATATTTTATTCAAATTTTCTAACTGATCTCACAAAACAATTTAGCTCAATCATATCTAAATCCGCACTTTTGCCCAATTGAATCAATCAAACAATTTTTACATTGACCTAGTTGTCAACGAATTGTATTAAAATTTGTGCCTTATTCAATTGTTTGCCAAGCTCTAAATCCTTATATTGAACAAAAGTCTAAAACAATTGAAATTTTTTTTGCGTTTTATCCAAATTTTTCAAAGAGAACTCTATCCTCCTATTTCACTCTAAATCTAAATTCTTAAATTGACCGAATTCTCAACAAAATTGAAAACAGTTTTACACTTTATACAATTTTTCAATACAACTCTACCCTCCTAACTGACTCCAAATCAGACCGACCTAATATCAAACAAACTATCTGAAATTTTTCATATTATCCCAAATTTGACAATCAATCTGACCAAAAATCCTCCAAATTTATTTTGTCCTTAAAAACACAAATCCTGATATTGCCTTACACCAAGTTATAAATATTATATATCTCTTATAACTCCTTTACCATGATGTACCAAGACGACTCCTACACCGAAGACATATCCCGTGGTCGCAAATTTATGAACTTATCGATATGCATGTATATAAATTCATTCATATCGACATACACGGTTTTCTACGCACTTTTGATCTCTATAGAATTGAGCGATGTTCGAAATTCCCAACAAAATGTCGATCAGCAGCATTTTCATTTTTTTGACGTCAAATTCTGGGACAGCGACCTCATGTTCGTCCCTGTGGTGTACAACTTGTTCTGGATCATTGCAGGTAATAATAATAAATAGATGATGATAATAATCTATTAATAAAATAAAAGGTAGGGCAGTGCACAAAGTTCCAATTTGAATTTCAGTAAAAACTGAACCAACTACATCACAACAAATAACTCATCAAACAAACAATTCTTGAACTTAGTTCAGTAGAATTCACAGCTAATTCATCATTGTAGAATTATTGTAAAAATTACTAACAAGTAAGAAGAAATGTCATTTAATACTAATTTTTATCCTTTTATCCTTTCAGGGCCATGGAGTGATGTAATCCTAAAATTGCTCCCGGACAAACCCCGGATTATTTCGATATGTGCGAATTTACTGTTCGTCGCCGGAATTGTGAGTTCTTTGTTGCTGATTTTTTGAGAAAAAACAAGAAGACAACCAGAAGTCACAAGAAGCAAATAGTGGTGATGCTTTGGAACATTTTGCTAGGATCTTTGTCGATAATTTTACTGCAAGCAAAATTTTGCCAGGACTTCTGTCTGGTAAGAAATAGTAATGGAAATAGAGTTAAAAATAAGTAGCTGGTGAAATGATTAATTAGATGGATGGCATTTGTAGTTAAAATCTTGGCGTCAAATTTGTTGATATGTTTTGGAACTCTGTTTTTTTTATCGGATCTGACTTTTGTCTTGTAGTGTTTTATAGTTAAAAGTGTTGGATAAAATTCGTTGTTATATTTTGGTTCTTTTCAATTTGTCTTGATATAACTTTTTTCTTGCAGCATTTCTCCATTCGTTTTCTTTTCTTCCATTTAGATTCACCTCACTTCCTTATTTTCAAAATAATTAATCAGTTACCAAAACAGTCCTGGATTTTATTAAATTCAAAACCAGCAACTGCATATTGACTATTATTTAGCAGAATATTTTTCAGTAAAAACCAGGGCAAAAAAGATGTAAATATTTAATGATGATCCTAAAATGATCAATAGATAGTTATTCCAATGTTCCAAATTTAAATTAAATTTTCCTAGGTGACTCCAAATCAACAGTTTAGCCTACATTTTCCAATGATATTTTGAGTTTGGTTCAAATTCCATGGCACTTTTAGTTTCATTCTAACTTTCTGAACAAAAATTTGACCAAATTATTTTAATTATTTCAGAACTTTCCAAAAAATATTCTAAATTCCCAGCTTGAACTACTCAAAGTTATGACTTTTCTAAGATGATGTATTAGAGACTCCAAAGCATAAGATTGACCATGTTTTTATTTGAACTCACTTGAACTCAAATGAACACTTTGAATTTTTCCAATTTTCTAAACGAGTTTGACCAAACTACTGTTCATCTGTCTTATTGAAAGACTCAGTTATCTTTTTTCATCCAAATAATGTACCAGAGACTCCAAAACACCATAGATTGACTAAAATTTCAACCAGCTGAATGAAACCAGTTGTTCTGTTCTTTTATAAACCAATCTAATAATACTACTCTTATCAATAATCTGTCGACTTAAAAGACTCCAAATTCTCAGATTGGACTACTTAAAGTCAACTTTTTTTATCCAGATAATGTACCAGAGCCCCCAAAATTTACCAAATTCTGAACCAACTAAATGGAACTTTTTGTTCTGTTTTATTTTTAAACCAATCTAACCAAACTACATTAATTGTTAATCTATCTTCCAAAAAACTCCAAATTCTCAATTTGGACTTACTTTGAAGTTCCCAATTCTTTGAGATGACGTACCAGAGACTCCAAAATGTTGTAGTTTGACCAAAATCTCAACTAAAATTGCATAAAAAATTCAGTTCTATCTTAATTTTCCAAATATACCCATCAAAAAGACTCCAAATCCTCAAAATAGAAGACCAGTAAAATTCCTCCAAAGACGAGTCAACATATTTTTTCTTCTAGTCATACTTTAGTTTTTGTCACAATTTTCTTGAAAAGATTTTCCAAACCAGATTTCTTTGGATAGTAGAACTTTTTTTTTCAAGTTCTTTAAGTCCACTGCATTTTGCTTAAGACAAATTACTGGAACTTTCCGTACCGTAATAAAATATTCGAGAAATGTTAAACGTTTTCAAATATATTATTACAAATACTGTAACTTTCATTATTTTTGCTATCTTGTTATATCTGAGCAAATCAAATGTGAATCACAAATCATAAATCAATTTATCTCCAGAACATTAACAATCACCGTCATTTCATTTCAAATTCAATTTTTAAAAAATTGTTGCCTAATTTACAATTGAACAAAATTGAAAAAGTGCTCCCGTACAGTCACAGTCTAAACGCATTTGCAAATAATTATGTGCGACATTTTCACTTATACTGTGCTTAGCTTGGCGCCATTTTCACATTTTCACATTTTTCAATAGTTTTCACAAAATTAGAAAAATGCTCCAGTACATAAACTGTCTAAACGCACTTAGTAAACTTGTTGTACTAGAGTGGCGCTTAGACTGTGCTTAGCCTTGGTAATTTTTTGAATTTTTAATCCAAAATTACAAAAAATATTTTATGAAAATTAAAACAAAATGTAATCATTTTTTATCCTCAAAAGCAATTGTTTTGTCAATACAAGCAGAAAGTTTTCTTAGATCATTCAAATCGGACGCTCAGTTCTCTCAAAAACTGCCATTTTTTGCACATTTAGCTCTGTATCTCCGAAACCGCTCCGAAATGCAAAAATTTTCATTTTCGTTTTTGGGCCCATTACTATAATTACGGAAAGTTAATAACTAATGCGATCCTGGATTTTTTTTTCATTCTAAACTATTCTGTAGCAAAAAGCAGAACAAAGATTTAGGATATCAAAGAACTGAGAAAATTGAAAATAACAGATGATGATTTACAATTAATTAAATTATCCAATAACTATGGTCTCTAATTATCTAAATCTAAACATCTATTTGCCAAAGCATCTCCAAATCATTAGATTGACCAACTTGTCTATTTTTGGTCAATCATTCACAGTCCAACATAATTTACCAGAATCTTTCTATTATATATTTCTATTTCCTTCATCCAGGTTTTGGTGCCTGTCTCCTCCGCAAACAATCGCTCTTCATCCTCCAAAAATACTTCAACGACAGCTTCCACTCCATCGAGATCTATCTAAAATGCACCTTCTACTTGGGCTCGATCCTGATATCGATTTTCCTGATTATTTTCATCGAAACCGATTTTTTGGCGACAGTCGTAACATATGTCCTTCTGGCCTTGTGCACTAATTGTATTATTTTGATGTTTTATAAAAATCCCACATACGATAAGGCGATGGTGGTGAGCAAGTATGAGATCCTGGATAATGATAATGAGGATTTGGATGTTTATAATAAGGTTGAGGAGATTGAAAAAAGGTTCAAGGAGAAGACAAGTAGAGATAAACAAGATAGTTGCAAGAAGCATGAAGCACCTACAAATACAATCCAACAAACAAAGTACGTCAAAACAATTGGTGAATCGTCCAAGCAAGTTTACGGGGACACCAGTTACGCCAAGCAAGACGTCCCAGCAAATCCTTTCGATGAACCAGAACCCGAAACAAGTACCAATCCTTTCGACGAAGCCGACAAGGACCCCAACAATCCTTTCAATGAACCAGATGATGTTTACGTTATAGAAAATGAGACCACAACAAATCAAACTGGTGACCAAGTGATTTACGAGTACGGAAAGACAAAAATCGAAGAAGTGCCATCAAAAGTTGGCAATGACAAAAGTGGTGATAGGGCCAAGTTTATTGCAGAGACTGTTAACAATTTAACAAGTGCTGATAGTACCAAAAAACCTGTAGACAAGAAGTTGAAGATTGTAGACAATACTGCAAGAAGTAGATTGATGGCGACGTTTTCTGGAGTTGCCAGTACCAGCCAAAGGTAATAAAAAACTTGTGGTGTATGGCATCGTGTCTCAAGGCAAATTGCTTGAACTTCCCGTACCGCACTGAAATATTCGAGGAATTTTACACGTTTTCAAATATATTATTACAAATGCTGTAACTTTCATTACTTTGCTATCTTGTATATATCTGAGCAAATCAAATGTAAATCATAAATCAATTTATCTCCAGGAACATTAACAATCGTCATTTCATTTCGAATTCAATTTCAAAAAAAAAAATAGTTGCCAATTTACACGAAATTGAAAAAAGTGCTCCCGCACAGTCACAGTCTAAACGCATTTGCAAATAATTCTGTGCGACATTTTCACTTATGCTGTGCTTAGCTTGGCGGTATTTTCACATTTTTCAATAGTTTTCACAAAATTGGAAAAGTGCTCCTTTACATAAACAGTCTAAAAGCACTTGGATAAACATTTGTACCAGAGTGGCGCTTAGACTGTGCTTAGCCTGGGTCATTTTTTAAATTTTTAATCCAAAATTACAAAAATATTTTATGGAAAATAAAAAAGGATGTAATAATTTTTTATCCTCAAAAGCAATTGTTTTGTCAATACAAGCAGAAAGTTTTTTAGATCATTCAAATCGGACGCTTAGTTCACTCAAAAACTGCCATTTTTTGCACATTTAGCTGTGTATCTTCAAAATGGCGAGACCTGCCTTTGCCAAAAACTAATCACCTCTTCTCCCAATCATTACAAATTGAATGTTTTTAGATCATTCAAATCCGATACTCCGTTCTCTCAAAAACTCGATTTGTATTTTCTGCACTCTTTGCTCCATATCTCCGTAACGGCTGGACCTGCCTTTGCCAAAAACTAATCAGCACATCTCCCTATCAATAGGGATCGAATGTTTTTGAACCATTCAAATCGGTTGATCCGCGCGCCCAAAAACGTGACTGGAAATTTGTATCCATACACACACACACACACACACACACACATTCATTTTTTCTGAGGTATGCCCTAAAATGTTCAGAAACCTTCAAAACGTCGAGAAATGCAAAAATTTTCATTTTCGATTTTCGGCCCATTACTATATCTACCCTACGGGAAGTTAAAAAATAACTACACTTATCAGCAGTGGCGTCGGAACCAAACTTTTGATGGGTGGGCTCGTTTTTTTTTTTTGATAGACAGCCAGTGGGCTCGTTTTTTTTTTTAGAGATATTAGCCCATATAATTTTTTGAAATTAATGGGTGGGCTGAGCCCCTCCCCCCATCAAAATTCATGGGTGGGCTCAAGCCCACACATTCCACACGGTTCCGACGCCACTGCCTATCAGTACTTAAACCTTTCTATATTTAATTTTGCAGAAATGGTAGCATCACAGAACCTCAGCCAATTTATTCAGAAAATCAATTGGAATTCAACAGCCGTCAAAATCGACCAAGGTATGATAAAAAAAAAATAAAAATCAACTGACCTGAGTATTCGTCCAGATTTCTTGTAAAATTTTTTACCCCTTTTACCCCCAGGAACCAAAAATGCTGCTCCAAGTTCTGCGAAGAGTTCACAGTCTTCAAGAAACCATCCTTCTACCCAAGTCTGGTATTATATCTGTACCAGCGTCTGATGCCCTTATTTTTCTGGATTTTGCTGCCATCGATTCTGCTAAGGGCTGGACTACCGATAGTCCTTTGCATCACTTTTTATCTGGCAGCCTCCATAATCGGGATGAGTGGCAATGTACTGATTTCGAAGTTGTCCAAAATGTCTGCAAATATGAGGCTGGTTTATTTGTCTGTGTTTTGCATGTTGGCATCGATGGCACTTTACGGTAAATGAGATAAATGATAATAAAAATAAGTACCTGAAGAAATTCTTAGAGATGATCCATCCAATTCTTGTTTTGGCCTGAATTGACAGTATTTCTTTGACTACTAGCCTTTATTATATTTTCAGAAGTGACAAAAGTCTACAACACCATGACCATCCTGGTCATAACTTTAATAGCAAGTTTCTGCATATCTTGCTCCACCAGTTTAAGTCGAGCTGCCATAAACGACTACTTGGAAATCCAGGTAAATAGATATCACATCACATCTACTTTATTAAGATGACCATATTTTTTTAAGTCAAAACCAGGACGGCAATTTTTGGTAATGCTAATCAGGAACTGGGGAGTCTTCTATTTCTATTTAATTCCATTCATTTTTTTTTCTTATTTAATTTAAAAATAATACTTGTTCGTTTGTTTCCATAATTTTGTTAATTAACTTCCCGAAGGAGTTTGTTTTCATCAAAAAATCCGAATTGCTAATTTTATGTTTTCTCGACGTTTCAAGCCATTCTGAATCGAATGAGACCAAATTTGGAAAAAGTATGTGTGTGTGTGCGTGTGTGTGTGTGTGTATGTGAACAGATTTTTTGCCGTAAATCGACGTTTTCTCGAAAACGGCTGGGTCGACTTCAAAAATTTAAAAGCCATTCGATGTATCTCGACGAGTTGTTTGTCAGTTTTGTGCAACGATCTGACAAGCCGTTTCTTTGTAATTCGAAAAAAAGTGTTAAACTTTTCGTCTACATTTAAGCTCATCCTACCGAACCGATTTTAAAAAATCAAAAACTGTTCGAAAGATATTAGTTGGGAATGATACTGATTAATTTTAGGTGAAAATCTACCGAGCCGTTTTCTTGTAATTAACTGTTGAAAAAAGTGTTAAATTTTCGTCGACATTTAAGCTCATCCTACCGAACCGATTTTGAAAAAGCAAAAACTGTTCGAAAGATATTAGTTGGGAATGGTACTGATTAATTTTAGGTGAAAATCTACCGAGCCGTTTTCTTGTAATTAACTGTTGAAAAAAATTTAAGCCGATGTTCATGGAACTTTTTTTGGCGATATTCATCGTGGTCTTATAGAACTTACTGTAATGTTACGGCCTTACGACAAGTAGTTAAATTTTACAAATTCGTCAAAGTTTGCTAAAATTATTATCGTTTTTTTTTAAAGTAGGATTGATGAAGTATATTATTTACACATTTTTTTTTTAAGTCGATTATTGACACATATCGGGAAGTTCATGTAACTTGCCTCAAGGCTAAATACCAAACCAACTAGTTCTATTAATACTCGGGACAATCCGGGACAAATATGGCTTTTAGAAAAACCTGGGACACAAGTTGGAAATCCAGTCCCTTAACTTTATTCATTATTCTTTTTCCTTTTCAGGATCTGAACAAATCCAGGACGATCCTGACCACGATCTACGCCTTGTGCCTGGTTTTTGCAACTTTTGGACACAACAATTATATAGATTCTTATTACAGAGTGGCATCGTTTGTAAATATTTCTATAGGAATGCTTTATGGTAGTTTTGTGATGTTTCGAATTTGGTTCAAGTTTAACAAACATCCTAGCAGCCAATTGACTATTAGTCGAACATAGTAATAACAGATAATTATAATTGATAAATGTATTAGTTGGGCAGCAACTGAGTAAAATAGATGATATGAATGCAAAAATGAATAGGTACAGTGGTATCCCAAATTACATGTACCTGTTATACAAATGTTTTGAGATTCAAGTTGCCAAAGGAGCGATTTGTTGCTTCGATATGCGAGTAAAATTTGAGATACGAGCTTTGAGCAAGTAAGAGTAGTCTAGAAAAAAGTTAATGACTGTTAATGAAAAGTTAATATGAAAAATTTCGTCAATTGTAACCATGATTGTCCTATTATAGTAATATAAAATATGAATAAAAAAAATAAACAAAATAAAAATATGAAAATTTTTGTCAGTTGTAAAAATTGTTCTACTATAGAAATATATTGTCTGCTTTTTATTGTTAATTATTTTATAGTCAGATTTCATTGCTCACCTTTTTTTATATTTAGTATATTTTTTTTTAAATTCGTCTCTGTTATTATATATTAGGATAAATTATTACAAAGTGTATAAAACCATCCATAAATCTGTGTACAAAAATTTTTAACTGTTGGAACAAAATTATATTAAAATAATTTGTTGAATTTTGAAATTATGAATACTTCGCAAATTCACATTTCTTTCGCTTTAATGTTTTGGATTACATTTATATTTATTTTGTTACAACTTTTGTTGATTTCAGTGCTGACCTTTTTTCATATTTAGTATAATTTTGTTCAAATTTGTCTCTGTTATTATATATTAGGATAGATTATTAAAAAGTGTATAAAACCATCCATAAATCTGTGTACAAAAATTTATAACTGTTGGAACAAAATTATATTAATAATTTGTAGAACTTTGAAGTTATGAATACCTTGTAAATTTCACATTGTTTTCATTTCAATGTTATGGATTGCATTTATATTTATTTTGTTACAATTTAATTAAATATATTAATATTCATACCTTCGTTAATCGTATTTTTTAACTCCAATCAACTTCAATTAACCACCAAATTGAATTTCTGTTCCTTTCGTCTTCTTAAAACTTCTATAAAAACATCAATAGACTATGCTGAGCACTACATGTGTTTTATAAATCCATCAACCTAAAATTGATACATCTATTAATAATAATAAGTTTTTCAAGATATTTGAGTTATCAAGACTGCTTAAATTAAAGTTTGATATTACATTTTAATAACAAAATACTTACATAAAATTTTACATAGTTCTATTTGATATCGTTGTAACTGTAAAAAAGTTGTCATTAGACTAATTGTAAGTACAATAGAACCCCGTCAAGACGATAATAAAATTGTCTCTATCCCGTTTAAGACGCTTTTCAATCGCTCACTGAGAAATTGTCATAACGGGGTTGTACTGTATATACTTGTAAATATATAAAAATATTTTACTATTTTATAACAGTTATATTATATACTTTATCATATATACATAATTAAATAAATAGAAATTGATTTTATATTATATGAAATTGTTCAAAAGATTAAATATGTTTATTTAAATATATATTTATATATATATATATATATATATATATATATATATATATATATATATATATATATATATATATAATTACATTTAAAATGCTTAACATGGAATGTACAATTTCAAAACAGTTTATAATAATATCGATAACATGATAATTTTAAAAAATTATAATAAAATATGTAAACATCTAAAATATTTATAATAAAATTCGTTAAAATCTAAATTAAGTCTATTAAAATTAATATAATAATTACTTTCATAGAATTTCTTGAAAAATATTCTTTTTAAACTCCTTATTTTTCACATAAATATTTATAATTATATTAATGAGTGAAATATATTCAAAGACATGATATATTTTGTATTAATTTTATATATATGATAATAAACTAATAAATAAACTTTCATTTAAGTACTTAAGCATTATAGATAGTTTTAAAACAACACATTGAAATAATGACAGTCAAAAATCACAAAAGTAAGGAACTACTATACATACCAAATTTTTAAAGACTCCAATAGTTCATGCAATTCTTAATAAATTAATATATTAAATTATCTTTTTTATTAACAATTGCATCATAAAATATGAATCTATAATAATATTAGCTAAGTAAATCAAAAATATCCTCCTTTGTCAAACTTTTCGTCTCGGTATTACTTTTAATAAAATTCTGGTTAATAGAATTAGTTTGCATACTATTCATAGGTATTTTATTATTAGAATTCGTCGGAGACGTTAATAAACTATCGAAAAGCTGCCATAGAACCATTTTTCGTAAAAACTAGAATTCATAAAACTCTGATTCATCGTACTCGTCGATATATTATAATTAGGCTTTTGGAAATTGGATGTGAAATTCTGGTTACCCATGAAATTTGGTTGTTGATTAAAATTAGGGTTACTGACCATGTTCTGGTTTGGAAAATTGGTACCATTCATGGTGAAGTTTTGGTTGATGTTGCTGCTCCAGGAGTTTTGGTTGTAATTTGGTTGTGTTGCTGTCGTTGTTGTTGTTGATAGTTTTGTTTGCTGGTTGAACATTTGGCTTAAGTTCGAATCCATTAAATTTGTTGCTTCGTTTGTTGGTTTTGAGATTGGATTTTGTGGTTGGAGAATTGCTGGTTGAGATCTCATTTTTTGGGCAAATTCTTGTTGTGACACAATTCTAAAATGATAAATGATTTATGTTTTCAACTTCACAACAAAGAAGATTGTTTTTGTCAAAAAATACGAATTGATAACTTTGAATTCTAAATGTTTCAAGTCATTCCTAATCGTTTGACATAAAAAATTATTAGTAATGAAGTATTAAAAGATATCTTTACTACTTGCAAAATTTCAGACAGTCATTTACTACATTTTTAGCCCAGTTACAACATTTTCAGACCAGTTACAAGATTTTCAGACAATTCACAACATTTTCAGAGCAGTCACAAAATTTTCAGACAATCTACAACATTTTCAAACAACTCGTAACATTTTTAAACAATTTATAACAAGTTCCGATAATTCACAACATTTTAAATAATTATAAACATTTTCAGATAATTTACAAAATTTTCAGACCAGTTACAACATTTTCAGACAAGTTACATAATTTTCAGACCAGTAACAACATTTTTAGACAATTTACAACATTTTCAGAAAATTTTCCATATTTTCAGACAATTTACAACATTTTCAGACAAGTTACATAATTTTCAGACCAGTAACAATATTTTTAGACAATTTACAACATTTTCAGACCAGTTACAACATTTTCAGACAAGTTACATAATTTTCAGACAATTTACCATATTTTCAGACAATTTACAACATTTTCAGACCAGTTACAGCATTTTCAGACAAGCTACATAATTTTCAGACCAGTTACAACATTTTCAGACAAGCTACAACATTTTCAGACAAGTTACAACATTTTCAGACAAGTTACATGATTTTCAGACCAGTAACAACATTTTTAGACAATTTGCAACATTTTCGGATAATTTACAACATCTTCAGATAATTTACAAAATTCTCAGACAATTTACAACATTTTCAGGCAATGTACAACATTTTCGGATAATTTACAACATTTTCAGATAATTTACAAAATTCTCAGACAATTTACAACAGTTTCAGACAATTTACAACATTTTCAGACAATTTACAACATTTTCAGACAATTTACAACATTTTCAGACAATTTACAACATTTTCAGGCAATGTACAACATTTTCGGATAATTTACAACATTTTCAGATAATTTACAAAATTCTCAGACAATTTACAACAGTTTCAGACAATTTACAAAATTCTCAGACAATCTACAACAGTTTCAGACAATTTACAACATTTTCAGACAATTTACAACATTTTCAGACAATTTACAACATTTTCAGACAATTTGCAACATTTTCGGATAATTTACAACATCTTCAGATAATTTACAAAATTCTCAGACAATTTACAACATTTTCAGGCAATGTACAACATTTTCGGATAATTTACAACATTTTCAGATAATTTACAAAATTCTCAGACAATTTACAACATTTTCAGACAATTTACAACATTTTTAGACCATTTACAACATTTTCAGACTAGTTACAATATTTTAAGACAAGTTATAACATTTTCGGATAATTTACAACATTTTCAGACCAGTTACAACATTTTAAGACCACCAACAACATTTTCAAACAAGTTACAACATTTTTAGACCACCAACAACATTTTCAGACCAGTTGCAACATTTTTAGACAATTTTGAACATTTTCAGACCAGTTACAACATTTTTAGACCATCAACAACATTTTCAGACCAGTTGCAACATTTTCAGACAATTCACCATATTTTCAGACAATTTACAACATTTTCAGACCAGTTACAACATTTTCAGACAAGTTACAACATTGTTAGACAATTCACAACATTTTTAGACAATTTACAACATTTTCAGACCATTTACAACATTTTCAGACCAGTTGCAACATTTTCAGACAATTTACACCATTTTCAGACATTTACAACATTTTCAGACAATTTACAACATTTTCAGACAATTTACAACATTTTCAGACCAGTTACACATTTTTCAGACCATTTACAACATTTTCAGACAATGTACAACATTTTCAACCATTTTACAACATTTTCAGACAAGTTACAACACTTTCAGACTAATTACAAAATTTTTAGACAATTTGCAACATTTTCAGATCAAAAACTACATTTTCAAGCAAGTTACAACATTTTCAGATAATTTACAACATTTTCAGACAATTTACAATATTTTCAGACATTTTGCAACATTTTCAGACAATTTACAACATTTTCAAACAACTTACAACATTTTCAGTCCAATTACAATATTTTCAGACCAATTACAACATTCCCAGACAATCTACAATATATTCAGACAATTTGCAACATTTTCAGATTATTTACTATCATTGTCTCACAATTCACAACGCTTTCAAACAATTTACAATATTATAGACAACCTAGATCATTGTCGAGACAATTCACATTTTATATCTTTCTATTTATTTATTTATTTTTATTTATTCATAAGCAAGCCATAATGAATAATAATAAATATTATTTCAGCTTTTGTCAAGAGCCCTATTCTCCTCATCAAGAGTGTTTAATGCAACATTATCACATTAGAAGTTTCACTTCAACAATTTTAATTTATGTAGTTACTAAATTAGACTCGTTGCAGTAATAAAACTATAATGATTTTGGACATAAATAATTGATCAATAATCGTTTATCTTACCTCTGTTTATCTTGCAAAGACAAACTCTTATCTCTACCAGAACAATCCAGTAAACTTGTATCATTTTTATTATTAACTGCAGCTTTATCATTGCCTAAGTTTTCCATTGAAGTCAAATAATCATCAAGTCCCAGATTTGAGAATGTTTTATCTGATTCTTTAGTTTTTGGCTCTAGACTTGTTGGAACTAATGCATTTGGTGACTGAGTTAGGGCGGACATATCAAATGTTCTGAAAAAAAAAACAAAATTAAAAATTACAAATTGATAAAAATTAATCATTTATTCCTCTTACTTGGTTTCGTCTCTCAATCCGTGTATCTGTTTCAGTTTCTCCCTCTGTTCACTCGTGACTTTAGCAATCATCTCCTGGATCAAACTGGTAACAGCTTCAAACTGGTTCAACGATAAACCATTTTCTATACTCAACGGCACCAGGAATGGAATTATTTTACTTGCTAATAACTCTTTGGAAATGCCTAATTTGTTGTGGTTCAGAGCCAATTTGTAAATACCTGAAAAATGTAATATAAATAGTAAAGCAAAACATATATATATATATATATATATATGTTTTGCTTTATATATATATATATATATATATATGTTTTGCTTTACTATTTATATTATATAAATAGATAAACTATTTATATTATATAAATAGATAAATAGATAAAAAGATAGATAACAGATATATATGTATATATATATGTATATATATATATATATATATATATATATCTGTTATCTATCTTTACCTAAAATTCCCATGACGACTGCAGGTTCCCTTGAGTTCAAACTTGGCAAATATTGCAACACCTCATCATGGACGAGCCATTTATCAAGATCTCCCAATAATTTTCCTAAACACAGCAAGCAATTGACTCGTAGAGATAGTTTATCGGTTGTTGAGCATATTTTTTTGATTCTTGGCAAAACTGAGTTTTTCATTGCACTGTACTCGATTAGATTTGAGAATGTTGGGAGAACGGTGAGGCATAGTTCTTGGATTTGTTGAGTTGATGTTGGTTCTAAAGCCCTGGTAAAGAATAATTGATATATATATATATATATATAAATATATATATATATATATATATACTAGCTGACCCGGCAAACGTTGTTTTGCTAAGTAAGGTATATTCTAAACAATTTTTAGAGAATCAAAAATAGTAATACTAAGTGTATGAAGATGTGTTGTTTGAATACAATATACAATGAAGTATTATAAAAACAATAAACCTTATTAATTTGTCTATATTTTGTCAATACAATCAAACTGGAAGATTTATACACTTTCTTTAGAAAACATAGTATAATCCATCCAAGTCTTTATTGGTCTTTCGACTTATTAATTACGTTTCAAGTTTTTCAGATTCTTTTTGGATTCTGAATTTTGTGTATAATTGTAAATAATACTACTGAGCTTATACAAAATTCGCAAATTTCTACGAGAAGAGTTAGAAAATGGATTAAGTATTTATTATATATTATATATTATTATTTCTTCTTTGACCTGCTTTTTGAAAAGTTTCAAGCAACATTTGATAAATTAAAGTAAATTTAATAAACAGTATACATGTGGAGCAGGGCGAGGCACAAAGGTCCAATTTGACTTTGAGCAATAACAATTATATCACAACAAATAACACATTTCAACTGAACAATTATCTGACTACGTTCAGTAAAACTGTCAGCTACTTCATCATTGTAGAAATGTGCTTTTTTACTGTCTTTCAAAAATTTGTTATCTAGACCTGTCTTATTTTAATTTTAAAGGTATTTTACAAAATAATTACATTTTTAACTAATGCTAAAAAACTACCAAGGGAAGAAAATACTTTTATTATGGATTTTCAAAGATTACCGTTTATCTCCCGATAGTAAAGTCATAAGAATCAAGGTTATAGCTGGTTATACATTTTTCCCTCTACTTTCAAATATTGTTGTTAAACAATGCTTAACTTTACTGGTCAAAACGTTTGACATTTCACGTATTAGCCACGTTTTATTTAAATTACGATTCTCCAAAAATTTTCAGATTAAAAATGTAAAGTTTCAACGCGATTTTAAAATAATATCTCACCTTTCCGACAACCTACTGACTAGCACGAATTTTTCAAGACTAAGACTGGCCAAATCGGTTTAGCAGTTTTCGAGTTTTACCGAATCATTTGATCGAGAGCTCCATTTTTATATATAAGAAGATATATATTTCAGTTTTCACTCACCTGTACAGCATTGGCAGAACATCGCTCTTAACATCTTCCGGTGATGTCAATTTCAGCAGCAATTCCATTTTCTGCATGAATATCAACAAAATCTGTATAGGCTCCTGCAGTTTCATTACCGGCTTCAAATGTACCAAGATATATTTTGAAAATTCTTCACGGGTACAACATATTTCGGCAATTAGTAAAATATTTGGCAGCACAAAAGGCACCTAATAAAAATAATTATAACAGTTAAAAGAGATTCTATAAAGAAAGATAATTATTATAGAAGAAACTGCATTCAAAATCTAAATTCTCAACTGATTGCTGTTATTTTTTAAGACTACATAATTTTTATTAAGTCCCGTAGGGCAAGTTATAGTAATCGGAAAAAAAATCGAAAATGAAAATTTTTATATATTTTTACGTTTCAAAACCTTTTTAACATTTTGGCATACCTTAGAAAAAATGGATGTATGTGTGTGTGTGTATGTGTGCGTGTATGTGTGTGTGTTCGGATACGAATTTTCGTCGACGATTTCGGGAACACGGATGAAGCGATTTGAATAATTCAAAAAACATTCGATTCGTATTGATAAGGAAACGTGCTGATTAACGTCTAGCCGTTCCAAAGATATGGGGCAAAAAGTGCCAAAAACAGTAAACCAGTTTTTCAGAGAACGGAGCGTCCGATTTGAATAAATCAATAAATATTTCACTTGTATTGACAAGGTGAAGAACCGATCAAATTTTTATGAAGGCAGGTCTAGCGGTTTCGAAGATCTAGTAAAAAAAGTAAAAAAAATGCCATTTGGCAGTCAAAAATGATCATTAGACATATGCACATCAAATTATCAGATATTTTATAGAGATTTTAACAATAAGTATAAATTTTGTTTATATTCCTATCGGTTCCGTACCAATATTTATCCGTTAGACGGCGACGCGGAGCTATGCAGTTAAAGCATTACGATTGCTTTGAAAAAAAGTTCTGAATTTCCAAAATATTTCAAAATAAATTTTGCTTCAAAAAGTCTTTTTTTTTCCAAAAAAAGTCAAATAATCCTTTTAAAAAAAAAAATTTTTATACGGGAAGTTCCAGCAATTTGCCTTAAGGCACGATGACATGCGTCCTACTAATTTTGAATTTATATTTCTGAACTTTTCAAGAATCTAATAATCCAAATTTTAGTTAATATTTATATTACCATATGTGGATTAACAAACTCTTTAACAAGCGATGGTAACACTCGGTAAATGCAAATTCTTGGAGGCAACTTTTGCAAAATTTGAGGTAACCCTTTGTAGAATTTTGATTTTTGTAAATTGTCCCATTGGAATAAGGAATCCAGATAACTCAATGTTTTCACACCAATGTCATCAAAGTATGGAATCTAAAATAAAATAATATAAAAATTGATAACATAATATAAAAACAAAGTATTATATTTGTTGCTTCATTACCTTTACAAAATCGTGTAACTCCGGTCTCATCTCCGGTGTATGATGCAACATCAGCTTAACATAATCCCTCAACGATTCATCCACCAAAGACAAATCCAACTTGGCATCACCTCGTTTCAAACTCATTGCAAATTTTTTATAATCATCATAACTTTTGATTTTATTAAAAATCTTTGTATTCAAAGTCCCGCTATCGGATTTACTCTTCCTGGACAACTCATAACACAAAACACCCAGAGAATACACATCACTGGATTGACTAACAGACTTGATTAAATGGCATTCAGGAGCCAAGAATTTCAAACAGGGTTCGTTGAGTTTGTTTACATAAGTATTGTATTCTCTGAATGGAAATTGTATTGTGTTTTCATTAGATGTTTGTTGGCCTATTATTGAGTATTCAAAGCCGAATAGTTTCCAAGCGCCCATGTGGTTTACAATGATGCATTCAGGCTGGACGTTCCGGTGCAGCATTTTCATGTCATTGTGTAAGAAAATGAGACCTTCTGAGATTTGTTGTAAGCCGTATTTGATTTCTACGTCGTAGAGCTTGTAACTTGCTATACCTAGAAAAGACAACAATAATAATTTGTAAATTTCGATGCATTTATATATATATATATATATATATATATATATATATATATACTAGCAAACCCGACGAACTCCGTTTCGCCACCAGATGGTTTCGTGAGAAAGATGAAGAAATTTTTTGTTTGTTTTATATTTGAAAAGGAAAAATTTGATTTTATTACACAACAGTAATGAATTTATTTCGATTACAAAAATGAAGTGTTTTTTAAGTTGAACTTCTCTAAGTAAATGTAAATGAATTCGCAAATTATCCGTTTCATTGAAGTGCTCTTTGGTAAACCACATTTTTTGTTTTTTGGTCTGACGTTAACACAAACAAAGCGGATGGTTTTCCAACTCTTAAACAGGCAACGTATGTGAAAAACAATGATTTTCTAAATAATCTATTTGAAATTTATCCCGTCAAGACTAAGCGATTGGCCTTGCGACTTGTTATTGCGAATGCAACGCGAAGTGGAAATTGCAATCGTTTGAAGTCAAACGAAAGGCCAGTCGGAATCATTGGTATGTCACCAAATCGCCAGCAATTTTTGATTGAATGGTGAAATTCAGTGCGTGTACACTGTACAGCAATATTCTTTGCGACAAGAATTGCTCGTTGACTTAACCAAGCATAATTCTGATAATTCTCACTAATGTCATTACTCGAATTTTTAATTACGGTGCGTGAAGTTCCAGCAGCTTACATTAAGGCACGATGCCATGCACAACTAATTTTCTTAGCTATAAACCTTGCGGAGCCCGAGACCTTTCCAACGAATGCAAAATTGTCGAAATCGGTTCGTGCGTTCTGGAGTTATATCGTCAGGAAGGAAAACCCG
The DNA here is from genome assembly GCF_003426905.1 of Ctenocephalides felis. NCBI lineage: Eukaryota > Metazoa > Arthropoda > Insecta > Siphonaptera > Pulicidae > Ctenocephalides > Ctenocephalides felis. Next base: position 44,946,620 of record NW_020539726.1, read on the forward strand.
ACTTATTTTTATATATATAGAAGATATATATATATATATATATATATATATCTTATATATATAATTCTTCTGTAATTATGTATGTAAATATACTCCTCCTAAACGATTATTCGTATTTTGATAAATCTTTCTGAAGTTTGTTAAGGGAATTTTCTAAGAAGTATGTGATTATAAAAATATAGTGATATTGCATAAATAAATAAAAAAACTGCAAAAAAATGACATGTCATTATTTGACATTGAAAACATTTGAAACATTGTTTGGCATTGAAAACAAATAAAAACTGTCATGCCAAAAATTTCAATTTACTTATGAGCCTAGACAATATTAGAATATGTATAATAAATTCGTGATTATGAATAAGAAAAATTAAATGTCTACATTATTATTGCCAAAAAGCAGCTGAGATGTGCCAGAAAAAAATTAAAAATATAAGACACAGCATATGTATGAGAGATTGAATGATACACATATGTACAGGATTTGACAAATTAATTCACCTAAAATATAAAATTAAGTAATAATTAGGGTTGGTTCTGAAAGTAAAGATGAATACATACAACTTGGTCCTTACGATATCAATTAGAAGAAGTTTAAGATGCAATTTTGGACTTTCTAAATAATAAAAAATTAAATTAATATAATCCAACAAGAAGTGTTATGTTATGGTTTTGTTTAATAATGAAAGGCTAGAATTTTTTTTCTCTATGATTTGCTCAATAGAATAAATCGCATAAAATGCCCAAAATGAATAAGTAAAATGTTTCAAAAGCCAAATATTAATTAATAATAATAATTTTAATAATAAACTATTAAAAAAACACTAGAGTTTGTTAAAAAAAAAAAGGTAAAATTATAGGAAGAAAAAACGCTAGAAAAAAATTGGCATGCAGTCGCTGAGGACCCCAGGAGCAGGTAATAATGTATATTAAATTATAACTAAGAAAAATATAATGTAGATATTATAATTACCAAAAACCAGTTCAAATATGATACAGGATTATAAAAATTATAGGCAAACGTTATTGAAGAAATTATTTTGGGTGAAAAAATCCAAGATACAAATCCAATTTTGTACTTTTATCGCGGACACAATATATTAATTTTTATTAATTAAGACTTCAATTTGCAATTTAGTGTGGGAATTGAGACTCATCGTTTTATTTATAGCAGTTCTTTATTTAACATCACTTATATTGATGTATATGCATTTTGGTGTGAAGGGTAATTTAAAAAACAATAATTATTTTTAGGTAAACAGTAAATATTAATATAAGATATTAAAAAATTGTAGTCTTGGGTCATCTAGTATATATTTATATATATTACCTTTTGGTACTGGCTGTGGCATATTATTACTATTCCCTCCAACCCCTTTGTCTAATAAATTACTCAGACTTGAAAACACAGGTTCTGTTGCAAAAGCCAGACTTTCTCTGCTTTCTTCCAAAGGATGCTGCACTGTTAAAACATTTGGATGCCGGATTTTAGTAAGTTGAGTTATTCCTCGCTTCATAGTATCTAAAATATATTCTTTTTCATCTCTTGATAAGTTGTCTAGTTGCTTTTTTTCCAAGACGAATATGGAGCATGATTGTTTTGTTGATTTTTTGTAACCGCGGTATATTTTCCATAGTAAACCTAGAGGAAAATGAAACATTGAGAAAAATAAACATTTTAATAGTTGTATGCAACACTTGTAAAAGTGTTATTGTACTTTCTAAATTTGGCATTGATACTTTCATTAAAATCCATTATACCACTTTCACCAAATTTGGCTTAAGAAGTATAAATAATATGAATAAACAAAATCTATTCTAATTATATTTCAATTATTACCAGGTCCTGCACTGGCTATATGTTCAGTAGCCTCAAATTCCCTGGTGACCGGATTTCCGGGCAAAACTCCTGACAATTGCGAAACTGTACTACTAACAGACGAATATAGTTATTTATAACATCCATTATAAGGTCCTTTAACCAAAATACAACTTCCGATTCAGTTTTACTGAAGACTACTCATATTTTTGACAGCTGCACTAGAGTTTGTGAGTAACCCTACAAACGCACTTTGTAATTGAAAAGGTATTTAAAATTAATAAAATGTGTATTGATTTTGTTAAATATATTTGGTATAAACAATTAAAAAATGTTTGAACAGTAAAAAAATATCGAAAAAACTTGTGTTAATATTTACTCAAAATTTGCACAAAGTCATAATTGTCAAATTATTGCCAACATTAAAAGTGTTTTGGTGGTAGTGAAACTCAAAGTGCTAACTTCATGATAAAGAGCGTGACCGGTAAATTCAAATTTAAAACAAGAACTAATAATTCTAATGAAAATATTTAATTATAAGCTTTATTTCATCTTTAAAAATAATTAATTAAACTATTATACACATTTGTATCAATTATATTTCATATTACTCTTTTACATTTGTACTCAATTACCTTCTATTGATTATAAATATAATTAGACTTGATTAATGTTTAGTTATGTTATTCTAAGTATTTGAATTTCTATTATGTTACTCTAAATATTTAAATTTAATATTACTTATTAGAAAGTTTAGAATTTTCTGAAGATACATTCTATTTGTGCGATAAATTTTGCTTAAAACTAATATCAGCAGTATATTTTATTGATCTAGTATTTAAACATTTTAAGCAGTCTCATAAAAATTTATAGAATAAAATTATTTTTAATAGAATTAAATTAACATTAATAAGAATTAATAATTTAAATTAATTTAAAATACATTAAAAATTGAGAGCAAGTAGCAAGTAATTATAATCAAAACTATGACAAATGTAGTTTTTATTACAAAATTATAAAAAATATTCAAAGACTAGCATTAAAATTAATTTTTAAATTTTACAAAAATGTATTTATTTATTCCAAGTTTATTTAACAAAAAACATGCAGAAACCTCATTAGTTTATAGAAATTTTACTAAATAAATAATTCTTAAAGAATACTTAGTTTTTAAGTATTCTTTTAAAGTAAATATGCTATTAAATTTATTATGTTATTACAACTACTTAATTCTTGGTCATTTATTGAAGAGTTTCATTTATATATTAAGTTTTAATTAAATTTGATTATAAATTTCAAGTTCTAATCATTTATCTGATATATACACATTCTGCACCTATTTCTAAATATATCATTCAAACATATTGCATACTTACTTTGATAAAGAAATCACAAAAATCTAATATTTCTCGGCCATAATAAGTGTAATCAAGGCTGTCCAGCCATTAAAAGGCTTACAGCCTTTACCTTGTCCAGTATTATCGTCGTATTGCTCCCAAATGTAACCGGTTCTCTCATATTCTTTGTAGACTGTTTGAATTAAATTTTGTCGAAGCTCTTTATATACTTTTTGAGCTAATTGTTTTGTTTCACCTAAAAAAAAACAACCAGATATATAATACACAAAAATATAAACACTTTATATGAAAAATTGGTTTTTTGTTTTACCTCCTGTATTGTTATCAGCGTATCCATAATGATACAAACTTTTCACCAGCAAATAATTAATATTCAGCCAAATCTGTCCTCTCCAATAAGGTGGATCATGTTCAGTATTCCTAGCCTTATACAAAGGAGAACTTTTCGACAAGCTCCTAACACCATGAGGCGACCACAACAATTGTGGATTATAAACGTCCTCTATAACTTTCTTCAGCCTTGGAGAATTTGATGGCAAAATTTGTAAAATCAATGGAAACAAACTGTTGTAGCCAAATGCTGAGTCCACAAAACGATGAGTAGGCTTTTTCAGAGTCACACGCACCTTGATAAAAGACATATTAAAGTTATTCAAAAACAACCATTTGATATTCTCAAATTTCCCCATTTTCTTTACCTTTTCGCTTTGCACAATCTGCCCTTGACTATTTGTAGTGACTTTATCCCTTCTCAATTCGACATTATCAGAATGCAAACCATAATCAGAATATCTCTCGCTGGTTTGTGACCAGTGCAGTTTGTCCAGATCATTTTGATCTGAAAGCATTTCGTATGTTTGCTGGTATTTTTCAGCATTTAAACCGAGCAGCTGTGTTAAGTCGCAGAGGACTGATGAGGCTAAGGCAAGCCAACAGCGGAGATCTAGGTGCCTTTCAGTGTCATCGGGGTGAGAAGCCCTTGGGTAGTCATCAAGACCTAAAATAATAATAAATAAAATATTTATAATAATTGGATACAAATGTTGTAGATAGACTAAAAAACCAATCTATATAAATGTTGTCAATTGTCTATAAATATTATAAATTGTCTGAAAATGTTGTAGATTGTCTGAAAATGTTGTAAATTGTCTAAAAATCTCGCAAATTGTTTGAAAATGTTCCAAATTGTCTAAAAATCTTGCCAATTGTCTGAAAATGCTCCAAATTGTCTGAAAATGTTGTAGAGTATCTGAAAATGTATTTTTACTGAAAATGTTGTAGATTGTCTGAAAATGTTGTAAATTGCCTAAAAATCTCGCAAATTGTCTGAAAATGTTCCAAATTGTCTGAAAATGTTGTAGAGTATCTGAAAATGTATTTTTACTGAAAATGTTGTAAATTATCTAAAAATGTTGTAGATTGTCTGAAAATGTTGTAAATTGTCTAAAAATCTCGCAAATTGTCTGAAAATGTTCCAAATTGTCTGAAAATGTTCCAAATTGTCTGAAAATGTTCCAAATTGTCTGAAAATGTTGTAGAGTATCTGAAAATGTTGTATTTTTACTGAAAATGTTGTAAATTATCTAAAAATGTTGTAGATTGTCTGAAAATGTTGTAAATTGTCTAAAAATCTTGCCAATTGTCTGAAAAAGTTGTAGAGTATATGAAAATATTGTAAATTATCTAAAAATGTTGTAAATTATCTAAAAATGTTGTGAATTGTCTAAAGATATTGTAAATTGTCTGAAAATGTTGTAGATTGTCTAAAAATTTGGTAAACCTTTCACCAAATGTTTGTACACTATCTGCAAATATTATAAAATATTGATATATGTTGTAGATTGTTCATAAACGTTGTTAGTATTCTGAAAATGTTGTCGATTGTCTAAAAATGTTGTAGATTGTCCAAAAAAGATGAAAATTATCTGAAAATGTCATAAATCAACTAAAATTGCTGTAAATTGTTTAAAAATTTGATAAAAATATCTATAAATGTTGTAGTTTATCTAAAAATTTAGTAAAGATGTCGTTAAATTTTGTACATTGTCTGAAAATGTTGTAAATTGTCTAAAAAAATTGTAAATTGCCTGAAAATGTTGTAAATCATCTGAAAATCTTATAAATTGTCTTAAAATGTAGTAGATTGTCTACAAATATATATGCAAAAAATTTATTTGTATTCTTTAACCTGATGTGAGAGTCTTCGGGTTCAGTTCTTTCCTAGTGTTTGAGTCTCGACCTCTCCAGCGATAAGAGCCACTCATTTCACCTTTTTGGGTTGTGTTGAACCAATTGAACCAAGCCTGTGATGATAATTGTTTATTATTATTAGTTTAGTAATTGTTTTTTATATATCTAAACCCATGTTACCCACAGATCTGATTTATTATATTATTCTTCTTTTCATTATAATTTGTTTATTATATTTTACATATTTAATATGTATTGTTGTGTTTGTATGTATGTATGTATATGTATTTAATTTTAATATATTCAACACCCACATCTATAATATTACGTTATTTTTGGCTTTTTGTTTTTATTATATTTTATACTAATAGTAAATTATCTAGTGATATTTTATACTAATATCTAATAAGAATGTTTTCTTTTCCATGTATATTTTTAACTCATAATTTTGTATAAACAGATCGCAGAATAAAAACATTAATAAAAAATCAAGCCTTGCTATATTAATTAAAATAAAATTATATTTTTCATATATATATTAATAATATAAGAATATTCAATACCTGTAATCGTGGATATAATCTCTCCAATCGTTGCAATCTTGAATCCTCTATTAATTTTTCTGAATAATTTTCCAAAATAGATTTTAAAGTTAAAAAGAATGTTGGAGGATTTGCATTGGTGTTACGTTGTGTTACAAATTCATCAGGGACTTTGCTTAGGGCTTCAGATCCTAGAAAAAAACAAATTTATTGAAAAAATGTTATTTGGAATTTGAATCAACCTTATCATAGATTATTAATCAATAATAAATTGAATACAATTTTAAGTAAAATCTAAATATGTAGCTATATTATATATCTTCAGACTTTAATAAATTAATTATTTATTAAATAATAATCTAATGTGAGATTTAAATATTATTTTAATAACAAAAACATATAGCTATATTATATTTATTTTTAGTATTTAATAAATTATTCATTGAAGAATATAATCTAATTTTTTAGTTCTTAATTTAAATACTATTTTAATAAAAAACAAATTAGTTAATATTATATACCATTACTCTTTAATAAATTATTTAATAAAGAAAAGTCTTAATTGAGATTTTAATATAATTTTACTGAAAAAGACAAAAATATGTATTATAAATCTTTATAAAGATATAGATATAGATATAGTCTTTAATAAATTATTTATTAAATCTCAATTAATTTAGAAGAGATTTAGAAATAATTTTAAAAAGAAAAATCTATGGTTATTGTGTTTTATATATTATATCTTTAACAATATACCTAGAATCTGCTCTCGAGGTATCCATCCTTCAACATTCATTAAATCAAACCAATGTTCCATGATATCCAGAGATATATCTAAATCCCAAGTCGATATTAAAAGATTGTGAAATCCTTCATCCCATAGAAAGCCACGAGGAAAGAAACTCCTTTACAATATATAATAAGTTATATATATAATAAATAATATATGTGTATTTCTATTACCTAGAAGGTACTCCAGTATACAACGGAGCTTTCCAATAAGGCACAGGTTCTTTAGTATATTCGCTTTTAACTTTAGATGATCCATAAAAATATCCAACAGAACCTATCATGTTCGCTAAGCTTGCTTGTGCAAATGATATTTGTTTCTCTGAGAAGCTAAAATAAATATAAAAAATAGATTTATAGACTTAATTAAGTTTTAAAACACTATTTAACATTAATTTGAGTTTTAGTTATTATGTTCCAAATTCAATAGTATTTCTATTTACTGAATATATTTATTTTTTAAGAATTAATATTATGCTTACCCTTTCTTTTTAAGTCCAAATAAATCTTCAAACTTGTCCTCAAATTTCTTTCTATGCTCCTCAAGCACTTTTGTATATTCTTCACCTTTTAAATTATTTTCTACTTCATCGGTCTCAAAAACAACATCAAATTCAAATGGGGTCCGAACAGTTATTTGAGTTGCTATAAAATTTGGATCCACCTTAAAATAATAATTGAGAGAGTAAAAGTAAAGCACCATTTAATATAACTTATTCAATAATAAATATAATTGTTTATTACATACCATTCCTTCAGGTTCTTCTAACAATTCACCAGCCAAAGCAATGAATTTTTTTTGTTTATTATTTCTGTCAGTAACCAGACGTAAACCGGTCATCAGAGTATCTCGCAGAACATGCAAACCAGGAGTAATGGTGCTCAGGTAGGATTCGTGTGTTATAGTACCTTAATGTAAAAGAAAATTAAATCATTGAAGAAAAACTGACTAATAAGTGTTAAAAAATAAAATTTGTTATTATGTTAGTAATAATTTATATTTATTTATTTTTAAATATATAGCCCACAGATTTCTTCTAAGAGGACTCAAAAATACAATTACTTTACATAATGAATAGCAATTAAAATATATACAAAATTGCAATATACAGTTATTAACATTAAATTAGATATAATGCAGAATGTAGCAATAATATTTATATACAGAATGAGATAAAATAATGAGATATTTGAAAAGAAAATAAAAAGGTTAACTTGTGCAGATGGAGATTTTTTGATTGGGTGAAGTGTTGTGAATATCTATTTCATTATTAATTAGGTTAAAGTTAGAGGACATAAGTAAAATAGGCGAATTTAAGAGAGAATTATATTTAGGAGTAGGATAATTGAAAAATAATTGTGAACGCGTAGATAGCCTTTGGAACATTAAAGGATAGTTCGTTAAGAATAAAAGAACAGTCTATAGAATTATTGCAAAGTTTAAATAAGAACATAATTGTACAGATAAATCGACGTGAGGCAAGGGAAGGAATACCAAATTATTTTAGTAAAGTGTTGTGGTCAAAGCCACGTTAAGGGTAAATTTTATATGTTTTATAATAGAGATGTTTCAGAAATTTTCGTTGAATCTTCTCTATCGCATCAGAGTTGTTGATTTGATGAGGATACCAAATGATTCAACCATATTCTAATTTTGAACGTACATAAGAATAGTACAGGCAAAGAAGTGCTTTATTTGAATTGAACTGTTTACAATTTCTCAGCATCAAACCTAAAGATTTATGTGCTCTATTACAAATATCAGTTATATGATCTGTGAAAAACAGACCAGAATCAAATAAAACTCCCAAGTCTGATATTTTATTACATCTATCAATGCTGGCGTTAGAAATTTTATAATCAAAATGTATTGGGACTTGCACTTTAATATATTTAAATGTAATTTGTTATTGACACACCAAAAGTGGAAAAAGTCAAGTTAAGACTGTAATAATCTTAGGTATGTTAGGTATGGTTTAGGACAGCTAATAATCTTAGGTATGTCATTAATAAAAATAATAAAAATTAGTGGACCAAGAATGGATCCCTGAGGAACACCTGAACTGATAATTTCAATATTGCCCAAGAATCCAGTAAGATAGACAAACTGTTTATGATTATGAAGATAACTCTTGAAAAATTAAATAAGTGAAGAATTAAGACCAATCTTAGATAATTTAGTAAGATGAATGTTATGATCAATTTTGTCAAAAGCTTTACTGAAGTCAGTGTAAATGACATCAACTTATCCATTAGTGTCAAGATTCTCAGCTATATATTGTTTAATACAGATTAAATTTGTTTTTGTAGAACGGGCAGGCATGAATCCATGTTGATTAGTAGAAATTAAAGATTTAACAGAAGGAATTAGTTCTCTATAAATATTTTTTTCAAATACCTTAGCAAAGTTTGATAATAGTGATATCGGCCTTAATTAGTAATGTTTGATGTATCACCTTGTTAAAAGTTGGTACTAATCGTGCAATTTGCCAACAATTTGGAAAAGTGTTTGTATACAATGATAGATTAAATAAAAATGCAAGTGGATCAGATAGAGCAGATGAGCAATCACATATAAAGAAAGATATTAATATATTAATTGTATATAGAAAAAAATTAATATTATGAAAATAATTCTTCAAATTATTAATTTAAGAAAAACTGACTGATAATTGTAAATGAGTGTAATTTTTTATTATTTCAGTACATAATAGTTTATGTTTTTGATTTATAAAAGTCAGCTCATTGTTGTAATTGTAATCAATTGAATGTGTTAATTAGTTATTTTGAATTTTGGATTAAATATTTACCTGTATGGTTATATAGAGATATTGTAAACTCTCCGAGTCCTTTTGTATAACCCTGCATTCCTGTTATAAGAGATTTTCTTGCTGAGTATGTTTTAATTTCACTTGAACCTTTTGTGTCTCGTTCATCAAGAGCTGTATACCAAATTAAAGACACTTCTTCTTGTGTAGGTCTCTAAAATAAATATAAAAATTATAATTGTATTAAATACTTCCTATTAACTATTTATCACCATTGTAAAATATTTTTAATAACATTTAAAACTAATTTCAAGTATAATGCTAATAATTTTATTGCCTACAAATATTTATTTATATAAATAATAATAAATATTATTTCAGGCTCTTATCAAGCTTATTATTTTATTACCTTGCTATCAACAGATACCCTAGCTGTCCAAACCCCTCCTCGTGTCCCCAAATCAGGCATCTTCACAAAAGAAGTCTTAAATTCAAACTGCCCATCAATGATTTCCTGATACCCAAAATTCCTGCCATCGTGCTGCAACCAGCCGTACCTGGCTAATTCATCACTCTGCTCACACCAATGTCTGACACCATCGCCTCCAGGACGTAACCGTTGTGGAAAATACCACATAAGTCCGGTTACTAAAGATAACGGATCTCTTGTTTTTAAACCGAAGTAGGCACCTGGTCTGTAGCTGCCCCAAAAACGCTGCATGTCTTGACGGTCTGGAGGAGGCACCATCTGGGTAAAGGATAAATAACTAATTATTTATTTGTTTTATTAGATTAATTGTAAAACGTGTTAGGTTATGTAAACTTTTGTATTTATTTAATTGCTGGTTGGGTGTAAAAATAGTCATTTATATGTTACCTTTTGGTCATCAAAAGGAGTATTAACCCTAGTCTCCAAATAACCCATGTAACCAAATCCTAAGGCTACAAGTAAGCAAATGCATCCGACTAAAGTTTTCCATTTCGACATGTCTGTAACTTTATTATTGCTTGCAGCTTTCTTTGTAGCATTTTTTGGTGTATTAGAATTATTTCCATTTCGAGATACCTCTGCTTTTTCCACAACTGGGGGCTTGTTTTTGCGTTGCCTGGTCTGGATAAAACAGATTTATCAAAAACTCATATACATATATATATATATATATATATATGTGTGTGTGTGTGTGTGTGTGTGAAAACGCAATATTAAGTAAATATTTTTTTAAAAGGAGGCTTTTAGTAAAATCAATATTAATATGAGCTATGCAGTAAAACTTAAACTATAAATGTATATATATGGAATAAACTCATAATTTACCATTTTTAGTAATTAATACATAAAGAATATGATTTTATCACAGAATATTTGGTTCATTTAGAATCTGCACAAATTTTGAGGTTAGGGCACTAAAAAGCCGCAAATTTCATTTAGTAACATATACGTTATAAATATTATTTTATCTGTGCGTTTTAAGTTAAAAAATGCACTTATTGCATTTATATTATTTAATATACATATTTATTTCTTTATTTTACAATATTTTAGACATTGATTTGACAGTAGTAGCACTTTGACTTGACAGTCCACGTAAAGAGAAAAATGAGATTTTTTTAACTGTTTGATTTTATCTTATAATAATAAATTATAAAACAAGGAAATAATATAGTAATTATGTTGTAATTTATTTATATAATTGTAATTTCTATACTTTTTAGCATCAGTATGCCGCCAAATTTTATTGTTGAATTTCAACAGAACATCAGAAAAATGGCGCCCAATTCAAATGTCAAAATTAGAAAACATTTCAAGATTATATATTTATGAATTTTAAAATTATAAAGTTAATAATTTAAATATTTTGTATTTATATTTCAATTTTTAAAGTTTTAGCATCATTATGCCGCCAATTTTTACTGTTTAAACTTAGTTGTAAAAGTTGGAACATCAGGAAGTTGGCGCGAGATTCAAATTTGAAGATTAAATTTTAACTTATAGTATTTATTTAACATTTAAACATTATTTAAACATATAATACTTATAAAACATTATAGTATTGATTTAATAAATACTTAATCTCACCGTTAACTTCATAACTTACACACATTAATAGCGTTTTATGAATTCAAACTTTATAATATCAATAAAAATATTTATTATTAAATATTAATTACTGTATATACTATTCTATTAATATCAGCACAAATTAACTATTAAATTAATATGTCATTTCCAATTTCAAATCCCAACGTTTTTCTATGGTTTTTCCCTCCATCCCCACCCGCCGCCGAAGAAAAGCTCGAAGCGCAAAACAAAAATGAAAAGTGCGCCTTTTCCTTTTCGCTCTGGCTGACCCGCAAGGAAAGTCGTGAAAATTTTCAAAGCGTTATTTACACTTAAATAGTGAGTTATAAATAATAAATTATAGCTTTTTATAATCCTTGAGTGATTATAATCGCGTAGGTGTTGTAAGTTTTGTTTTTCTTGTAAGAAAAGTGTTGTTAAACTATATTTTTCTTAAGCTTGGAAAACGAGATGGAGACCAGGCCGAATTTTATGCAAAGTTTGATTGCTGAGGTGGATATTGATGATCGGGGTAAGTTTTATATTAATTAAATTTATTTATAAATTTTTTTGTGTTTAGAATCATGCATTTTTATATATTGCACGAAGATTATGATGATTTATAAATGGTTTTCATGAATTTTCTTTTAACATTTTTTGTCCATTGCACAAACGCCATTTTGATTTTCAGTTGTAAAATCCATTTTGTTGTATTTCATTTAGTGAAATGTTATAAACATTTGTTTATTGTATAAATATATATTGAATATCATTTTTTGTGTTTCTGAAGTAATTTTTAATAATTAAAAGATGTTGTACAATTGAAGGAAAGGAAGAAATTTCCATTGAAGTGTTTGCACAATTTTATCAGCAGAATATTATTAATAAAAATATATAGTGTTATTAAAAATAAACAATTGAACAATATTGTATAAAATAAACAATAAAATATATTTTTTCATGTTTTTTGGAATAACTAAAATGAGTTTTAGTAATAATAAAGAATTTTTCTTCATCGTACAAGAGTCGTACAAAATTTGAATTTTGTTGTACCTATTATTAATAGTAAATTTAATACAGTGATAATAAAAATAAAGATTTAAACTATATTGTAGGACATTTTTCTAATTTTTTGGAATATTTAAACTAAGTATTACTATTAGTACGGAAATTTTCTTTATCGTAAATGAGTCTCAAACAAATTTTGATTTTTGTTGTACATATTATTAATGGTAAATATATAATACAGTGATAATAAAAATAAAGATTTAAATTATATTGTAGGACATTTTTCTCATTTTTTAGAATATTTAAACAAAGTATTACTATTAGTACAGAAATTTTCTTTATCGTAAATGAGTCTCTTACAAATTTTGATTTTTTGTTGTACTTATTACTAATAGTAAATTTAACACAGTGATGATAAAAATAATGATGTAAATTATATTGTAGGATATTTTTCTTATTTTTTAGAATATTTAAACTGAATATTACTATGAGTACAGAAATTTTCTTCATCGTAAATGAATCTCGTTCTAGTTTTTCTTTTGTTGTATCTATTATTAATTAATATTATACAGTGATTATAAGAAAAAAGATTTAAATTATATTGTAGAATATTTTTCTTATTTCTTAGAATACTTAAACCGAGTTTCACTATTAAAAAATTTTTTTTTTTCATCAAAAATGAGCCTCGCACAAATTTTTCTTTTATTGTACCTATTATTAATAGTAAATATTATGTAGTGATAATAAAAATAAAGAGTCAAGTTTTATTATATTATTACTTATCATTTTTTGCATTTCTTAAAATAAATAAAACGAATTTTAAAATTGATATAAAAATTTGGATTGAGAATGAAATTTATTCATTGGATTGAGTATTTGTTAAATTTTTGCTATTGGGAAGATAATAATAATTATAAATATATTTATAGTGATAATAAATTTAAACAAATAAATCACTTTATATAAAATATATGATAAATTATAATGCTCATTGTTTTTCTTATTTCTTATAATAATTAAAACCGTGTTTCTAATGAAATTTCTTTATCAAATGTATGTACAAAATTTTGTCAGCATCAGAATATTATTTAATATATATTAATAACACAAATAAACAGTAAGATTTTATAAACTAATTAAATTACTTTAATTTTAAATTATATAAAGGAATGATTAAAATGGCTTTTAAAGCTGATACATAAACTTACTTCATCGTAAATGAGTTTTGTGCAAATTTTATTGCCATCAAATTAATAATATATATATATATATATATATATATCCATCTAATAACAAAAAAAAAATGAAAAGAATGTATTTATTAAAATAGCTTATGTTTCAAGTCACGGTTTGACTCATCTTAAGGTTCGATAAATAATATATATTTATTTACACAAAATAGAAAGATGCTATATAATATGTTTTTTTCAATGATTTTAGCATATAAATTTATGCCATTTTCAGTGTTGTTCAATATTTCATTTTTCTCATTCGGTTGGAATTAAGTTAATGTGATTTATTTCATTCACTAAATCTTTGCCTTTCTTTAAAATTTTTGAATCACTTTTGTTGATAGGATGTTAATTTTTAAATTCTATATGATTTCTTTTTTCTCGGATAAGTATTCAGGAATTTTTATTTTATTGATATAATCATAATTAATATAATCCTAAAGTTTTCCTTGGATGATCCTTCTTGAAATATAGAACTATTCGTAACATCATATTCATCGTTTATTTGAGTTAGTAAGCTTTGATTTCGTTGTGCAAATTATACATATGATACAAATTAATTTATTATGTTTGATCCAATAAATAAATGAATCCTTAATAATTTGTTACTTGATGAGACATCTGTTCGGTTTTCCTAAAACGAAAAAAATAAATATAAAAAGTAACAAATATGTATAATATAAAATAATAATGCTAATAAATAGTAATCTGTTTGAAGACAGGTAAATGGTGTGAGAGCAGCACCATCAAATCAATAATTACCTTTCCCATTAATAATTATTTATTATTCCCATTATCTTCAATCACTTTTATGCATTTTCCTTTCCAAACATACTGTTTACAAGCTCTCTGGTCTTATTCTTTGACTTAGTCGTAGAAAGTCATCAATCATCTACATTTTTCTTCCCAATCCTTTAAATCCTTTTATTTTACCTTTGGCTATATCGTGTAGGAAGCACTCTTTCTGCAGACTGAGTCTGATCCATTTTCCTTTTCTTTTCAGGATCATGTTCAATAAAGTTCTTTTTTTGCACACTCTTCTCAGGGCTCCTTCATTTGTAGCCTTAATATATAAATAACAAATAATATAAATAACAAATAACAATTTTGTTATAAAAATTTGTTAAGAAATATTTTGGATAAGATATTTAGAACTAATAAAAAAATCATAAAAACAACACCTATGGGAATTTTTTTCTTAAGAGCAGTTGATTTAACTTCCTGATTCTAGAGATTAGGACGGTGTATTTCTTAAGAAAGTGATCCAATATTCCAAACTTAATAATTAATATTTTTTTTATAATTAAACCACTTTTCGTAGACCTATAATATTTATTATAAAATGTTCGTTGAGCTCATGAACTCTTTTATGGGTAAAAAGTGTTATTAATATAGTAAAAATAAGGAAAGTTATTGGCATTGTCTGAAGAATTTATACTTTTTTGCAATTTTTGTGTCAAGCGATACAGAATGACTTGAAATGTCGAGAAGACATAAAATTAGCAAATCACTAAAAGTGATAATGACAAAAACTTCTTCAGAAAGTTGAAATTCATAGGAAATTGAATTTTAGATAATAGTTCATGTTATAATAATTAAACTAATAAATGTATTTATCTTCAAACAAATCAAAATTTGATTGTAAGTATAAAACTGAAATGTTAAATTAACTAATAAATTTATAATAAACAAGCTGTACCCGTTCACGCTTTGTCGTGATTTAGTTTAAATTAAAAAGTAGAACAAAGATGTGTATTTGTTACATTTAGTTTAACGTTATTACTATCTGTTCAACAAGTTACCTATTTAACAATTTGTCTACGAATTTACTTATCAACTTGTTAATCAATCTACCATTTTACCGGTTTACCAATTTACTTGTCAACCAATTTACCTATCGACCTGTTTATCAATACACCATTTACCTGTCAACCAATTTACCTGTTTAACAATTTGTCTACTAATTTGCCTATCAACCTGTTCAATCTACCATTTTACCGTCCTACAAATTTACCTGTCATTCCGTTCTACATGTTTTCCAATTAATTTGTCAACCTGTTTATTTGTCTATATATTCGTCTATCTATCAGTTCTCTTCTCTACGATTCTACATATTCTCCAATTTACATGCCCACCAGTTTACCTTTATAAATTCTCTAATTCACCTTATTTAGTTACGCATTATAAAAAAATTTAAGCTCAAATTGATTCTACGTTTTAGTTAGAAAACGTTTGTATGTGAAAAAGAAAAGGGCTGTTGTTAGGGTTATCCCGGCAATTATTCGATTTTTTTTCGCCGTAAGAACCATCCTTGGACTTCAAAGAACATTTTAAAACTAGCTGTAAGTGGAATTCTGTCTTAAGGCAATTAAGGCATCGTGCCTTAAGGCAAATTGCTGGAACTTCCCGTACCAAAAATTATTATTTTTTTTAAAAACGATTAACATTTTTGAAAAAAATTTACTTTGAAAAAATAAGATTTTTGAGAAACTATAAATTCGACAAAAAATTACTTTTTTTTGAAAAAAAAATTATAAAAAAAAAAAAAAATTTAATTTTTTTTTTTAATTTTTTTTTTGAAAAAAATTTTTTTTTCTTTATTTTGACATATTGTGGAAGATCTGAACTTTTTTTTTTAAAGCAATCGTACTGCTTTAACTGCATAGGGACAAAATATAACGCGTAAGCGTCGCGTCGCTGTCTAACGCATAAGCATTGGTACGGAACCCATAGGAATGTTAACAAAATGTATACTTATTGTTAAAATCTCTATAAAATATCTGATAATTTGATGTGCATATGTCTAATGATCATTTTTGACCGCCAAATGGCTCATTTTTTTACTTTTTCCTCCATATCTCCAAAACCGCTAGACCTGCCTTCATGAAAATGTTATCAGTTATTCATCTTGTTAATACAAGTGAAATGTTTTTTGAATTATTCAAATCGGACGCTCCGTTCTCTTAAAAACTGAGTTACCGTTTTCGGCACTTTTTGCCCCGTATCCTTGGAACGGCTAGACCTGCCTTCGCCAAAAACTAATCAGCACGTCTCCTCATCAATACGAATCGAATGTTTTTTGAATTATTCAAATCGGTTGATCCGTGTTTCCGAAATCGTCGACGAAAATTTGTATCCGCACATACATACACACACGCACATACATACATACATACATACATACACACACACACACACACACACACATACATCCATTTTTTCTAAGGTATGCCAAAATGTTCAGAAACCTCTGAAACGTAAAGATATATAAAAATTTTCATTTTCGATTTTTTTGCGATTACTATAACTTACCCTACGGGAAGTTAAAAAGAATTGGCCAAATTGGTCCAGGCGTTGTTGAGTTATGCGCTTACCAACACATTTTGCGATTCATTTTTATATATAAGTAGATATATATCTTAATTTTTTATATTTTCCAAAGCGGACTCGCCAGACATCATTATCCTGAGCGAAGAAGTTGAGGTTTCGGATGGCGAACCGCCAAGGGTCATTACACCGCCGCCGCCTCCAACATTCGGCGAAGGCGATCAAAAATCGATCTCCTCCGAAGACAATACGAGCTCCTCCTCTCCTCGTCCAGTGTCTACGTCCAGCTTCTCGGAAGGAGAACGAGGCTATTTATCCGACAACGCCTTGGCTGGTCTCACCGAACGAGAAGTGGCCCTGGTTCGAGATTTGTTACGTCTTGGTGGAAAAAAGAAGGACGAGAACAAAGTTTCCAAAAAGAAGAGGAAGAGAGTGAGGTCTGCTACACAGGATTCGCTGAAGATTTCATTCGTGCAACCCAGTTACTTAACCGAAGAAGACGATGATGGGTCTCTTGTTTTACCAAACTTTTTCACAAGAGACAGTACGGCAACTGATCTTGTTGACACGAATTTCAACGTGCGATGTACCGGTTTGACTCCACTATCCCCTATCCCTTTTCCTACAACAACTGTTGCAGAAGAAAATAATCCTTCTTGGTCTGAACAACCTGATCTTCCATCAGTCGACACAAACGATAATTTTGTGCAATTTGATGATTATTTGAACAATAATCCAACGCATGCTCTTGATGGAGACAATAATAACGGATCACCTCCTGAGATTTTTGCGTGGGATGAGAATGAGATATTGGGAAACGTGGCGAATGATATCAATAATTTGGAGTTGCTTGATGATGACGATTTGTTGGCTTTACAAGATTTTTCACCAATAGAATCTATGAATGATTCAACTAAACCTGATCTAGATAGTTCAAGTACAACTTTGAAATGGTTTCCACCTTTGGATGACAACGAAGAATTTGGATCGTCTGATACCCTTGTTGTGAAGGATGATACTGAAAAACCTGAAGCTGAAGACAAAAATTCCACACGCGATGGCGTTTTAGATGGATCTTCTGACAGAATTGGTGGATCTTCTTTCTCACAGAATTTAAATAATTTGCATGATTTTAAATATGATGTTCCACAGTATATTCCATCCACTACATCCTACAACTTGAACAATCTCCCAGGAGGCGGCCGTGCTGTTACCAACGTTCAAACATGCCAAGGAACTTCCTCTAATCCCAGTTCCGATTCAAAAAGTTCCCCTCTCTGGTATTCTCTATTTGGACCAAAGACTTCAGTCTCCTTAGGTGTTAGCAGATACATGAATCCTGAAACAATGCGAAAAACTGCCTCAAACGGAGCCTATTATCCTCCGATGAGTCTTGAGCATGGTTCCACATTCTCCTATCCCTATTTTAATTTGGATCCAATTTCCAAGAGTGAGCCAGAAATTATTTACACTACAACAGAGACATTCAGACCATTGTATCAAAACACGACTAGACCTCGTTTATTTCCGGATCAACAAGTGCACGGATTGGTACAAAATCAATCTAACGTCTGGAATGGACTACGTTCAAACTTTAGACCAGTACTTAATACAACGAATACTACTGTATCAAGTTTTTATAGCACTCAGAATTCTGCTGCTATATCAGTTACGGCAAGTAGGACTTCTTATGTGAGTACAGCCTACAGTGCTAATTTTAACACAGCTTTATCATCAGTTGGTGTTGTTAATAATGTAGTCACCATTGCTTCAACGGTAGCATCAAATTCAGAATCCAATTACACTTCAGGAATAAATTATTTTTTATCAAGTGGTATAAACGCTCAGCAACAACCTGTTCGACCTCCTCCATACCCCGTGTTTACCATAGTTGAACCAACTTATTACAACAACCAGAACATGCTCAACCAGACTGGTTTATATGCAGCTCCTGCTAATTTTCGACCCAATCAAGTTAACTATCAAAGCAATAGACCGATATTTGTTAACCAGAGCCTCATGCATTCCAGTGAACTTAGAGCTCGAAGTACACCTGATGCAATATTAGATCAATCATATTTAGTGCATTCTTGTGGGCGAGATGGTGCTTCCGCATCTTTCTCAAGAAACTTAGTATCCAACATCAATGCAAATTCAAACAGAATTGCCGCTAGTCAAAATCTAATTCCTGAACAGTCAAACTATGTACGAGCTTTATTTAATAGATCAACCTACATTGATATTAAAAAACGTAGCGAATCTTCGACCACAAGTGAATCTGCTGGCAAGGCGAATGCTACTAATTCATTATTAAGACCAAGCAGTAATTTAGAACCAAACTTAGGTTTGTATAATTGTCTTTACAACTACCGTCCAAATTCTGCACCAATTAACTACGTAGGACAAAACTTTCAAACTCAAAACCAACATTCTCCAAACCTGTCGAGGCAATTTGTAGCAAACAATGCTTTACTTGTTTCAGATTCGGGCATTGCGTATAATTGTTTCAACCAGCAACATGTGCGTTCCGAATATTTGGTACCAGGAATTCATGATCCAAATTTTGTCAACTACAATACACAATGCCGTCATAGTTTCAGACAGCAGACTCCGAATTTTGGAGCGCCTGTTTTTCGTAATCCTTATATGGTTCCTACAAGCTTAGATTTTCAGCCTCGCCAGCCAAGTTTAATGACCGTTCCAAATTATCATGCTAGATTTTCATCAAGAACAATCAATCCAATTAACCAGACTCATAGCAGAGCATCAGCACGTATGCCACAAGGTAGCATAAGTGATATTGATGCAATGCTAAACAGACAGGATGCGGACTCGAAGTTAACGATAGTCGAAGTACCAGAAGATTATTATGATTCATGCGAGGAATTGACCGAGGAGGAAATTTTTATAATGAAATCTAGACTGACTACAAAGTATCAACGTCATCGTTATGAACATTGTTTCCAAATAATACGTGAACGCCAAAAACAGCGTATTCAGAGGCGTAGAGCGGAGGAACAAAAACGTGCATCACAAGCCACCGAAGCCAAAAAGGCAATCGAATATCCTTCTGCATCTTCCACGTACAAGCAACCAGTTGAATCGAGCTCATCAGACGAAAATGAGGTACCACCGGCCAGTAACATCCCCTCAACGACACCAAAACAATGGACAGTTCTACAAAGAAACAGTGAATCATCCAGGCATTCACAAGTGTTTCCGGTGCCTCCTAAAATATTAAGTTCGTCCATGAATTGTGCGAGAAAGCAAAAATGTGGAATGTTTTATCAAAAACCTGAGAACCCAAATGAATCTCTGGGGTCCGGACTAAGATCACCTCACAGCTCTGATTACGCAACCGAGAGACTAAACCGTAACATCTACAAAAAACCGACATTACTCCCTGAGCATACCCAAAGCCAGAAAACCAGCGTCAATAATTTTTATCCAGAGTTTAAAACTGCGACCACTAGTAATAGAAATATATCCTCGACAACAGATTTTATAGCAACTGGTTCTCACAGCAGCAAAACCAACGCATCAAAAGATACATTCCATCAAAAAGATGTACTTGAAAAAATTTGTAATTTAAATACTGACGATTTTTCAACTGATAGATATTCCGCAGAAAGTAGAGCGAGAAAGGTTTCGAATATCAAACCAAAATATAAAGAAAATTTGGGAAGTCTTGCTACTATTACCAGATCTGTGGCTAGTAGTCCGCATACTCAAACGATAATGGGTTCTAAAGACTTGAGTGTACTGAAAAATAGATACGGACCGGCGGAGACTGCAGAGTTTTTGCCTCCTGGGGCACATTTACTAGGGAGAAAAATTCTGTCTAATTCCAATTTAAAATCTAAGGGCTCGGTTGATTCTAAAGAATCCAGTGATAAGGTTGAACTGAAAAGCAGTAGTTCAGAACCTGTTACAAAAAGTGGTATAGATGTTGTGACAACTTGTGTAGCAAGATTTGACGCAAAATCTGAACGACTCATAATATCCAACTTTGACATTCATTCACCAACTGTTCAAAAAAATAACAACGTCATATCTTCTGGTGATAATCAAGAACAATTGAAGCTTGATATTACAGATGAAACCAACACCAGAACTCCTGAAGAAGACACTACTGTAACGCCAGATAATGATGTGCAAGATCCAAAGACAAATTACAACACTGATTTTGTTGTGATGTATGCTACATGTGAAACGTCCGAAGATGTAAGTAAAATTTTAGCAGCCAAGCAAAATTTTCCATCTGATGTTGGAAAGGACGAAATAAAGATCCAAGCGTCACATAAAGATTTTGGTCGGTCTCTATCTGATATTCGAAAGGAGGAAAGGAAGATTCATGCCATAAATGAGGAATTTGAGCAGTTGCTTATTGACCAGTTTAGGGACAATGGGTTAGTACCACAATCAAATTGTACCTTATTATAAATTAGTATAGATAAATAATGTAAGAAAATTATTTTGCAGGAAAAAATTCAGTAATTGTGGAAACTGCAAAGGCAAATGCTTGCCTAGTAAAATCGATCGGCTGATCAAGGATGTCATTTATAAAAGACTCAACGCATCCACACGACTCAAGTCGTTTTGGAACTTGAACAGCACTCCAGAAACTTTGCTGGAGAAATTCGAGATATACTCAAGGTAATGGATAGAATTAAGAATATAAAACTCTAGTTGGTATTGGTATTTAGCCTTGAGACAAGTTACATGAACTTTTCGATAGGCGCAAATAATCGACTTAATCAATAAGAAAAAAATTCATTTATGACTGATTAAAGGTATTCCGAGTGGATTTATTACACATAATTGGAAACGAACGAACACGTTAACCCGGAGTATTTTTTAAAAGAAAATTTTCAAAAATCAACAATTTTTATAATTGAACCAGTTTCCGTAGGACTTTGATGGTTTGGTACGTTAACATTAAGACCAAGTACTCTATCGTTATATCAAGTAAATCGTCTAATTTTAATTTTAACGTCAAAAAACTACTCATTTTCTCAAACTTTGATGAATTTTTAAAATTGAACTACTTGTCGTCAGACCGTAATATTTCAGTAAGTTCTATAAGACCATGATATATATCGCCAAAAAAGTTCCATAAAAATCGGCTTAATTTTTTTTTCAACAGTTAATTACAAGAAAACGGATCGGTATTTTTTACCTAAAACTAATCAGTATCATTTCCATCTAATATCTTTGGAACAGTTTTTGATTTTTCCGAATCGAGGTAATATGAGCTTAAATGTGGACGAAAAGTTTAACACTTTTTTCCAAATTATAAAGAAACGGCTCGGCAGATCGTTTCACAAAACTGACAAACTATAGTACTCATTAAGATACATCAAATGGCTTTTAAATTTCTGAAAATGGTTCAGACGTTTTTGAGAAAACGTCGATGAAAGTTCTAATTTTGATAAACGCCAAAAAAACGATGCTAATTTTTGCAAACTTTGGCAATTTTTTTAAATTAAACGACTTGTCGTATAACCGTAATATTTTAGTATGATCTATAAGACTATGGTATCCACCGTCAAAAAAAAAATCATAAAAATCGACGAAAAAAAATTTTTCAACACTTTATTACAAGAAAACGGCCCGGCCGATCTCTACCAAAAACTAATCAGCACGACACCCAACCAATATCTTTCGAACGTTTTTTGGATTTTCAAAATCGATTTAGAATTGCGAGCTAAAACGTGGGCGAAAAACTTTTATACGATTTACAATGAAATGGTTCGGCCGATCGTCGCAGAAAACTGAAAAACGCTAGTCCTCATCGAAATACATCGAATGGCTTTTAAATTTTTGAAATCGGTCTAGTCGTTTTCGACACACACTTTTTCCACATTTGGTCTCATTCGATTCAGAATGACTTGAAACGTCGAGAAAACATAAACTTAGCAAATCGGATTTTTTGATGAAAACAAACTTCTCCTTCGGGAAGTTGATAAGCAGGAAACGTATTACCTTTTAAAAGATAATACAAAGACTCTTCTTTTCTATTAGGGTGATGACACTCGTCAAAAACGCAAGATACAACATGATGCAGGTGAATGGACAGAAAATTTACGGAGGACCACCAATGGATTGGGACGGCCCACAACCTACTAAGGACTCTGAGGTATTTATAAAATTTGATTGAAACCAAAACTTTTTTTTTATTTTTTTTTATTTTTTTTTATTTTCATCTAAACTACAACTGCCTGAGAAGGCATTTAGTAATTGTTGTGATTTGTTATTAAATAAGTGAAACCAAAACTAATTCACCAGAAATTATTTCCTCTTATTAGTTATTTGTTGGAAATTTGCCTGATGATTGCACCGAAGACGAGATTGGTGCATGTCTGGTTGCAGCAGGAATTTTGTACGAGATGCGCCTGATGATGAAACACAACGGAACGACTAGGGGATATGCCTTTGTACGATATAGTGACAGGTGGACTTCTGATGTCGCCAGGAGGCTGTTGAATGGTGAACAGATAAGATGCGGAATGAAGATTGGTAAAAAAAAATAACTTATTTAGTCGATATGTTCTTTAATCATAATTGCTTATATTTTCCTACCTATTCCTTTTTTAGGTGCGATGGTCTCAGTGAATAATTGCCGATTGTGCATTTCCAGTATGGAAGATATTAATCCAGAAGTTGCAATAGAGCAGATCACCAGGACTGCTGAAGGTGTTCAAATGGTAAAGTTATTGGTTAAAATACACATTAGCAACTACTAAATTCGTACAGTTAGACAAAAATTTTACCAGTCAAAAATCAGTAATTGGAAGATTCTACCAAGTTCTTCCAACTTTTGAAAAATAACAAATACTGACGACGAATTTGAATCGTTATTTAAAAAAATAGGACTCTACTGACAAGCAAACTGAGAATCGATTTTTGCCCAAAAAAAGGACTCTACTGACGAGCAATCTGTGAATTGATTTATGAAGAAAAATTAGACTCTACCGAGGCGTCCATTAATCACGTGATCGATTTTTTAAGGATTTTTGGACCCTTTCTCCCCCTTGGTGATACATCGTGATATTTAAATCTCCTCTTCTCCACCAAATATCACGTGTATTTTTAGTTACGTAAAATTTTTCGAACAAATTTGTCAAATTTACGAAAAATCGTAATTATTTTTATTTGTTTTGTGAAAAATTAGGTGAAAAATTAATACACGTGATATATTACTAGACCCCTCGCTCCTTCACGTGACTATTCGTGATTTTTTGTCAAATCCCCCCTCCTGCCCCTAAAAGCCTCACGTGATTAATAGACTTCTAATAAAAACAGAGGACTCTACTGACGAGCAAACTGCGTTTCGATTTATAAAAAAAAACCACTGACTCACAAAGATGAATCAATTCGTCAAGAAAAATAGGACTTCACTGATAGTTGGAAATTGAAAATCGAATTATTATAAAAAAGAGGACTTTACTGACGAGCAAACTGAGTTTTGATTTATAAAAAAAACAGAGAACTCTACTGACGAGCAAACTGAGTTTCGATTTATGAAAAAAGAGGACTTTACTGACGAGCAAACTGAGTTTCGATTTAGCAAGCAAAATAGGACTCTACTGACGAGCAAACTGAGTTTCGATCTATAAAAATAAGAGGACTTTACTGACGAGCAAAAAAGAATTAATTCATCAAGAAAAATAGGTCTCTACTGACGAGCAAACTGAGATATGTGAAGGAAAAGAAGACTACTGACAATTTATGAGAAAAAGGGACTGTACTGACGAGCAAGTTAAATAAGCAATTAAAATGGATAACCAAATATTTGAATTACATGACGAATAATTAAAATATGAATAAGTACCCTTTGTTATTGAATTTGTTTCATATTAAATCTATTATGATTTTTTTACCTGACTTTCGTAAGCAGGTTCACGTTGAAAGGGCATTAATTTGTTCTCCTTCCTCTTCAATTCCTGTGTTTTTTCCTTGTTATAATGCAGCTATCAATTTAATTTTCCATTATTTTTTCAGGTTACTGTCCACATGAGACCACGTCCCTCCACATCTGCAAAGCAATTGAAAATTGTAGAACGTAATCTCAACAAAGAGCAGAGTGCTAAGGCCGAATCAACAGCCCCAAATAAAAATAATAATGTTGAATTGATAAAATCTAAAAACTTGCCAAAAGATACAAACGACTGCGATGATCTAGATGTCTATAACGATGCATATTCCAACCAGAATTCATCGTCTCCTGACTTTTTTTGTTCAGCAAAATCAGGTTTCGATGGTGATGAATCAAGTGAAGACACCAACTACCAATTATCAACAAGCCTCACGATGAACTGTGAATTAAACATGTTGCTTTTCGATTCTGATGGCGACTATAGTGAAACAAATGATAGTGATGAGTCCAACAAGAGAAAACGTAAACGTTCCTTAGCTGAAACCAGAGCAGCCGATATTAAACACAGGAAAAAACATCAAATCAAAAAAATACGTTGCGACAAACTGGTGCAGGCTAAACAAACAAGTCCCAGTAAATTTGTCCTTCCCAGCAGATACGATTTACCATCTACCGACGATGATGATGTCAATGGTAATTCGAGTGCAAGTGGACCAAAGCCAAATTGTAATATTGATGATATAATGTTGAAACACAGTTTGGAAGATTATTATGACAGTATATATGAATTATTATGCAATACTGGATCGGATGAAGAGTCTGTGAACAATAATGAATATTTGTCAAGCATTTTGCGACAGTATTTAAACAGGATCATGTTGCGATTGGATGTGACCAGTGATATCAAGAACGAGATTGCTGAAACAGAGAATAAACTGTTGGGGTTGAAAAAAAATTTAGACAAAAAAGATAATGAGAATGGTATGGATAATGAGAAGCAAGGTGTTCAAAGTGAAAATTTTAACACTGCCTTGGAAGTTGCATGTGGATTGGATGAAACTCCTGAGGACGAGGTAAGAAAAAGTTGATTGTGTAATTTGTAAATGGTAAAGAGCAATTAATTAAAATATTTGCATTAATAAATATAGTAATATATATATATATATATATATATATATATATATATATATATATATATATATATATTATATTTTAAAATTAGTTACTATTTGTATATACCAAATACAAATTTATATTGGTTCCAAGGCACACAATTTTTAATTTGCCTAAAGGCAGGCTGACGAAATGAAATGATTTCTAGAACTTTGCCTCATAGGAACTATGTATTTGTTCATAAAATATTTTCAACTTCCCGTAGGAACTTCACTTTTCAGAGGTTTTTGAACATTTTGGCATACCTCAGAAAAAATGGATGTGTGTTTGTGTGTGTTTTGCGTGTCCGCATTTTTTCGTCCACGTTTTCGAGCGCACGGATCAACCGATTTGAATGCTTTAGAAAACATTCGATCCCTATTGATAGGGAGATGTGCTGATTAGTTTTTGGCAAAGGCAGGTCCAGCCTTTGCAAAATCTCCAGGAGATACGGAGCAAAGAGTGCAGAAAATACAAATAGAGTTTTTGAGAGAACGGAGTATCGGATTTGAATGATATAAAAAACATTCAATTAGTAATGATTGTGAGAAGTGGTTATTACTTTTTGGCAAAGGCAGGCCCAGCCATTTCGAAGATACAGAGCTAAATGTGCAAAAAAATGGCAGTGTTTGAGTCCGATTGAATGATCTAAAATTTGAATGATCTAAAAAACTTTCTGCTTGTATTGACGAAACAATTACTTTTGAGGATAAAAAATTATAACATCTTTTTGTGAAAAAAATGTGAAAATGCCGCCAAGCTAAGCACAGTATAGGTGTAAATGTGGCACAGAATTATTTGCAAATGCAGACTGTGACTATACGGGAGACTGTGACTTTTTCAATTTTGTATAAATTAGGCAACTATTTTTTGTAATTGAATTCGAAATGAAATGACGATTGTTAATGTTCTGGAGATAAATTGATTTATTTATGATTTACATTTGATTTGCTCAGATATAACAATAAGATAGCAAAAATAATGAAAGTTACAGTATTTGTTATAATATATTTAAAAACGTTTAAAATTTCTCGAATATTTCATTACGGTACGGGAAGTTCCAGCAATTTGCCTTAAGGCACGATGCCATACACTACTAGTTAGGAATTTAGTTAGACTAAATTGTTTTTTAATGCAATGGTAACGTGATGAACAAATTTTTGTCAAGTTTTGCTCCATTTTATCGACGAAAACAAATGAATTGTCGCGTATGTTAAATTTTATTGAAGTATGTCGAAATAGTCTTGATTTTAATTGCTAATATTATTGTGTAATGTGAGTAAATAAATTTAATATAAGCACGATATGTCATTTAGCAATATTAATATTGTTTCCTGAATGTTTATTATTTCTTTCCTCTTTTCAGATTTCTTACCACGAAAGCCACCAGGTTCAGAAAATTTTTGTGGAATTTGTGAGCCACAAGCAGGCAGCCATCGCCAAAGGAAGGTTGTTCGAATTTGCTAAACCGTGGTGGGGTCCCAAATCTTTTGTGGACTGGGCTAGGAACGAAGAGAAGGTTTCCAAATATAAAAACGAGGTAAGGGAGAAAATAGTAATTTTTTAATAGAAAATATGAGATGGACTCTTTGAAACATCGATCCGCTATAGTTGGAACTCAAAAACTTGACTGTCTTTTGATCTTTACAGTGACCTTTTGGCATCTATACTTTTCAGTTGATCTGTATCTTTCATTTGATATCCATTTCACCAAAATTATTTGCAATTTGGTTGTTTAAGTTACATTTCATAATTTAAAAAGCATTTTTGCAATTTTGTCGTCCTTCAGAGTCCATTCATCTGATCTGTATAAGATCTTGGTTGTTGAAAATTATATTTGCAATTGATGCCTATATCAAAGCAATGGTAAACTAGTATAAGAACTTTGGAACTCAAAAACTTGTCTGACATTTTGATGTTTATCTTGATTTTTTTGGCTATGCTTTCATTTGATATTCATATCACCAGAGTTATTTGCCATTTGGTTCTCTAAGTTAAATTTAATCATTTGAAAAGAACTTCTGCAATTTTGTCGTCCTTTTTCAAAGTCTAGAGTCCATTTATCTAATCTGTATAAAGTCTTGGTCGTAGAAAATTATATTTGCAATTGATGTCTATATTAAAGCAATCGTAAACTAGTATAAAGTGGCATTTTGCCGAATGGCAAGTTTCATGACCTTACCGACACTTCTCAAGCGCAAAATAAGTGCCAAAAGGTAGAAGGGGACTGTGACGTCACTTAGTGAACGAGCGTTACCGACAATCGTGGAACACTCCCGATTCATTAAATGTTATTTGAAGTTTTAAAATCCATTCAAGATGAGAATTTTTACACTTTTTTAATTACAATAAACGGCTCAGCTGATCGTGACACCAAATGGTAGTACTTATCGAGTTACCTCGAATGGCTCTCAAATTTTCTCAAACTTCGATGCCAAGTCAAAAATTGGCCCACATGCACGCACAAATAGGCACACACATACTATTTCCAAAATTGGTCTTATTTGATTCAGATCAGAATGACTTGAAATGCCGAGTAAACATAAAATTAGAAAATCGGATTTTCTGACGATAACAAACTTCGGGCAGAAAGTAATATATTTAATTAAATTTTATACATGTAAAAGTAAAAATTGAAATTCTTGCTATAAAGTGATGCAAAAATTATAAAATATTACAGGCTTGCGGAAAGTTTCCCTATGATTAGCAAAAAAGCGCAAAATTTTCGTCCACATTTTAGCTCACTATCCTATGTATATGAGGGTGATGTGCGTGTGTATGTGTGTGTGTGTGTGTGTACGTGTGTGTGCGCGGGTACAAATTTTCGTCGACGATTTTGAGAACACCGACCAACCGATTTGAATAATTGAAAAAACTTTTAATTTGTATTAATAAAGAAACGTCCAGATCAGTTTTTGGCAAAGGCAGGTCTAACTGTTTCGGAAATACGGGGCAAAAAGTCCTAAAAAATTGTACTTTAGTTTTTGGGATAACGGAGCGTCCGATTTGAATAATTCAAAAAACATTTTACTTGTATTGAACAACTGGTGGGATTTTTGTAAGGGCAGGCCAGCGTCTCCGGAGATCCAATAAAAAAGTGAAAAATAATGCCATTTGGCTGTCAAAAATAAAAATAAGACATATGTACATCAAATTATTAGATATTTTATAGAGATTTTAACAATAAGTATGAATTTTGTTTACGTTCCTATGGGTTCCGTACCAATGTTTATCCGTTAGACGGCGACGCGGCGCTTACGCACTTCGATATTTCGTCTCTATGCAGTTAAAGCAGTACCATTGCTTTGAAAAAAAGTTCAGAATTTCCAAAATATTTCAAAATAAATTTTTCTTTAGAAAGTCTTTTTTATTGAAAAAAAAAAGTCAATTTTTGTCAAAAATTTATAGTTTCTCAAAAATTTAATTTTTTCAAAGTAATTTTTTTTCAAAAATGTTAATCTTTTTAAAAAAAATCATTTTTGGTACGGGAAGTTCCAGCAATTTGCCTTAAGGCACGATGCCATACACCACTTCATCTCAATTCTTATTGATTAAGTTGATGATTATGTACACCTATCACAAAGTTCATGCAACTTGCCTTAGGGCAAAATGCTGAAAATAAATTTCAATTCAAATAATCAACTGAAATATTCCAACGATTCTAGAAAATTCTATTATCAAAGCAACCTATGTAAAATTTTGTTTTTCTCACCGAATCCAAGCACTCGAGCAAATCGCGAAAAACAAAATGTGAATAATATTTATTTGCACACGATTTGCATCGTCATGTTATAGAATCAAATTATCATTTGTACTGCAAAATTATAGAATATATTTAAATACATCCATCCCGGTGAGTACAATTACACACAATAAACAAAGAATAAACAAAATTCGATAGAAATTTATGAAAAAATCGAAAAATTATTTTTGACATGTCCCAACTGATGGATTGATATGAAAATTTTTTCCCTTTAGATTATCATCAGCGGGATTTGGTTGAAAGGCGAAGGCGTCATATCGACGACAACGTTTGTGAAGCAGGATCAGGTTGCTTCTAAGAAAATCGACAGATATCGTCAGAATCGTCAGAGATTTGAAACGCGCAGGAATAGATTCGAGATGAACCCCCAGTATCAAGTAAACAACTATTGCGGTGAGTGGAAATTGATAATTGGAAGTTGATGTAGAAAGTTTGGAAGTAGATATTTATGTATGTGACGTTATGTCACTGCAGAATTTAGAAGGGGTTTCTTCTTTTGTTTTTTTTTTGTTTATTAAGGGAGTATTCTAGTCTAGACGTTTTAAGGAATCGATTGCTTTTAGACATTTTCTTAGTTTTTTGAAAAAGTGCTCAAGATAGAAGGGTGTGTGACGTTATATGTCTGAGCAAACGTTGCCGACGACAATTGCGGACTCTCCCGATTGATTCAATGTCATATGCCATATGTTTTATTTTAATAATATAATGGCAATTGTGATGGCTGATAATTTTGTTCGGCAATGATCATCAGACATGTGACGTCACATAAGCACTAGCATGAGGACTAGCAGTCCATGTAGTGTAATGTCTATGATTCAATAATATATGTACCGGAGATTTTTTTAAAAATTTAAGCTATTTTTGGAGATATAGCTATTTGACCACGAGAATCTTCCTCTTATGACACCCACGATTTCTCAACTTCTACTCCACCGATTTACTTGAAACTTTACATTTTTCACTGTAAGGTCTTCTCTACCGAGTGAACTTTGCTCATCCCCAAATACAATTTTTTACTATTTAAAAAAAAACGCAAATATAAAAAAGTTACTAATTTTTTTAAACAATTGCTATTTTCTGAAAAATTATTTTTTGACTTGTTCGTAGTTACATTATCCTAGATTAATAATATATACAGGGTGTCCCAGAACTCAACGTCAAGCCAAAACGGAGTGACAATTTTGACAGCAACTGTTTTGAAAAAAAAATTATCTCACATTTGGAAATTATGACCTTTTAAGTTTTTGTGGTTAATTTTTATTATTTTTTCAATTTAAATTTTGAATCCGAAATCGTAAATGACGTTTCTACACCAGGAAAAATAATGACACAATAGCCCCATGTTTTTAAGAAATAAGACTTTTGGTTGAGCTGTGACTTCAAAATTCTCAAAAATGTACTAAAGTCTGTTGGCAAGTTTCATCAAAAGTTGGATTGTAGAATGATAAAATACTTGTTAGTTATAACAGATATAAAAAAGGGACTCTACTGCCAATCAAAGTAAAAGACACTAAGTAGGAAAAGGGACTTCACTGACAAGCAAACTAAAATACAAGACATAATACAGGGACTCTACTGACGAGCAAACTGAAATACAAAAAATAAAATTACTCTACTGACAAGCAAACTGTAATACAAGACATAAAAAGGGTCTCTAATGACGAGGAAGCTGAAATACAAGAAATAAAAAGTACGCTACTGGCAAGCAAATTGTAATACAAGGCTTAAAAAAGGACTCTACTGACGAGAAAACTGAAATACAAGACATTAAATAGGAAAAGGGACTCTACTGACAAAAAACTGAAGTAAAACGCACTAAATAAACTATGAATTTAATAGTAGTTTACTTTATACGTAAAATTTCGGCTAGACTAGAATACCCCCAATTGATTTCTGGTGAAACTAGATTTTAGAATGTCAGCAATATTAGCAACGGTTTTGACCATTTTTGACCACATATTTTATTTTCCTTGGCCAAAAGATATGAGTAATTTAAATCTAAGAGCAATAAAAATTATTCAAGGAAACATCATTATATTTGTCATTGTTATCTTATTTTCCTTGGTCAAAGAGTACAATTAAACGATCTCCAATAGAAACAACATAGAACAGAAAAAAATAGTGGATTGTGTTCCTATAAAATTAATTAAGAGCATTTAGTCAAATTATTGGATGTTCAGATAGCAGTAAAAGGGAACAGTTAGATCCAGAAGCATCTACATAGTGTTTATGATTATTTTGTAGTCGCGTAGACTTGCACAAAAAGAGATAAATAGTACGTTGGCTTATCTGCAAATGTTTTTCTGCCAAAGTCAAAAACTTTGGCTTTCTACACTTATTTATTTTAGTGATATGCCGACATTTTCTGATTCGTATCAGAAACGAACCTGATTAAGAAAAAAATCTGATTTAAATCACTTGATTTACACTAATTTATTTGGTATGATAAGAATACCAAACAATATAAACATATGAATTTCCAACTATTGATCACAATGACAACATTTTGTCATTATTGATATTTTTCCATAAGAATTTTCGCATAACTAAAGAGCCACTAATTTTTAGGTGCCGTTTGTAACGGTTTACCACACGCGTGCTTTGTGACATCCAATTGTCCCGAACTTTACGGAATCAATTTGGTTCCGAATGCCAAATTTGCCGGAAGCGTTAATCCAATAATTGCACCATCCAAAGCAATGATGTATCCAGTCGTGGCAACTGCACTGCCAACTGCCTTTGTTGGCCAGGAAAATGATATGAACCATGCTAATCCTGGCTACAATTTGACTGAGGGTATTAGTCACGATTTTAATGAATTGTCTGCGACGGAAGTGGATAAGCAATTCCATAAATTGGATAAGCAGGCGAATGTTCAGTCGCTTGTTGATAAAATAGCGGCGCTGTCTTTGGTATCTGGACAACATGCAGGTTTAGCTACTACTTTAAATGAAGGTACTGAAGGCACACCGGTGACGGCTTGGAACTGGTGTGTTTGCGGTGAAGGTGTGGCGATTAAAAAGAATTTAACCAACGTTGATGCTAATAGTATTTTTATTTCGAATAACCATCCAACAACCTCTTTGGTCCAACCTAGTACAAAATTGATTGCTAGTGATAGTCAAATTAATCGTAATCCTAACTTTTTTGATTCGACCATGGGTCGGCGTCTTGTTTATAACACCAATTATGGTGGTCAGCTTGGTATGCATATGGGACCTACGTGCATCAATCACGTAAACATGAGCAATCCGTACAGTTTTTACGGTTATGGTGCACATGGTACTTGTAACCATCCCGTTGATCAATTACCATACGACATTTACTCTTCTTCCTATTGCGGTAATCGTACGCCCAAATGCAGCAACTACTATTGCGGTTTGTCAAATTGCGAACATTTGTCCAACTATAAGGAGAAGACATTAAGGCCAAACGGTTTTCAAGACGATCCCAACGGTCGTTATAACAATGCTGATCATGAACATCCCGATTACATACCTTTTAATAAACCTGGGCCAAGCGGTCGTGGCAAGGTGAAAAAATTGAAGAAAAGTTCTTCTCGCAAACTGAATTTATTGGGCGACGGCCAAAACGGTGGGAGCTATATTTTGCTGCTCAACAGCAACATTGCCTGTAAGTGTTCCACGTGCAGCAGCTTCAAAAAGGGCTGGAAGGCTTCTAAAATGAGGAGCTACAGCAACACGACCCAGGATGAGAGCGCCTACGACAATCGATATTCTGTGGAAAAATCTAGCGATTCTAATTCCACGATGAGGGATAATAAACGGCCTGATCATGGTGCCAAGGGTATTTTTTCTGAATGCGATAGACAGATTGTAGGCGCTCTCTTCGCTGTGATGCTGGACAATAGAAAATCGAAAAGAAGGAAGAGTTCTAGTAACAATAGGGGTGCATGTCAGGGTGCTGGCGAGATTGCTAAAAATGCTAATTCGGGATTTGTATTTTGCGCAGGTGGAGCCGATGGAAATGCCGTTAGGAATAAAGTCGCAACCGATAACGGCTATAGGAGCGTCAACAATGATCATTATCATAACAGGTAATAATAACAAAATAAATAATAAAACTTACCCACGACATATTTTTAAAATGTATGTATTTTTTCTAGCGCCGCGGGATTTGCAAATGATGAAAACTTTGCAGCACCAGGTCCATCGTGCCAAAATGCAACTGGGATTGATAACCAGAGTAACGTGCAGGCTGCCAATTACGCACGTGGAGAGGTATTAATTTCACATCAAAAAATTTAAACGCTTAGTTTTATAAACTTTCTGAAGAGGTTTGTTTGCCAGTAATTTTTTGCCAATGTTATTTTTTCTAAATGTTTCAAATGTATATGTGTGATAAATTTGAACCTTTAGTCGACGTTTATACAAAAATTTAAATGCAAAAATAAACTTCTTCGAAATATATATATATATATATATATATATGTAGTGTAGAGCGGGGCACAAAGGTCCAGTCTTACTTTTATTATACTGTGAAAATGAAACCAAATACATCACAACAAAAAACACACATCAAACAAATAACTGTAGAACCATACTCAATAAAAATCCTTTCCCAATTCATCAGTGTAAAAATATGATTTTTTTTGACTCCATAGGCGGGGTAAAAATAAACAGCCAGGGGGCACAAAATTATTTTTAATTTTAAAATTGATGCGAAGTAGTTTAATAATTAGATTAAAAAATAAAATTAACTAATTGTGGATGGAAATTGTGCCTTAAAACAAATTGTTGGAACTTCCCATAACGAATTGAAATATTCGAGGTAATTTAAATGTTTCCAAATAGATTATTATAAATACTGTAACTTTCATTATTCGTATTTTAGAGACAAAATTTTAAGACCTTATCGACCAAAAGTTGTATCCATACATGCATACATACTACATACACACACATATCTAATTTTTCTAATTGTAAGGTAAGCCAAAATAGATATGCAAATATTTTCATTTTCGATTTTTGGACAATTACAGTAAGTTGAATATTATATTTAGAAAGTTAGCATTTTGAAACAAAATTTCAATGTTATTTGACAAAATTTAAAAAAGTGTCTCAAATCCATTATTGTTCAATACGTTTCAGAGTAATTCATATTAGTTTCATATTTTTAGAAAATTTTTCGTATAGGGGAATATAAAACTTTGGTAAAATTTTGGCAAAATTCTGGTAAATTTCATCCAGTTTCTGCTGAGCTAATTAAAAAAGACTGCACGGACAAAATTTCTATGTCATGAACGTATCCACACACATACACTCACACAAATGCATTCATTTTTTCTAAGATATTCCAAAATGTTCAGAAACCTTCAAAACGTAAAGAAGATATGTAAAAAAAATAGTTTCGATTTTTGAACGATTACAATAATTTAACCTACGGGAATCTAAAAATAACAAAATAAACTTACTGTTTGTGACCGTTCATCTTTTGAAAATTGACGTTGTCCGATTTAAGATGATGGTTGGTCAACTCTAGTTTAAAATGGTGTCGTTTAATAGTACCATCAATACTTTGCTTGTTTTTTTTAGATTATGGTGTTGGTCCTTCGAATTCAATCCGAATAAATGATTTAAGCTTCCTACATTAGATAAATAGAGTTTCACACAACATTCCGTTGCTTTCTAAAAAATCCAAGTAGTTAATAATTAACCCCTTAACTTGCACGCTCGAGTTAATTCGAGCGGTGCTGTACATATTTGATACTGAAAATAAATATTAGTATTATTTTTGTTGTAAAAGTATAAATAAATATTTTAACGGATGAAGATGTTTTTCACGAAATAGTAATTCGAAACAAAAAATAAAAAAGTCGATGGACGTGTAACATTGCAATATTCGATTCTTTTCTTCAATGTTGATCAAAAGCCAAAATTAAACTAAGACTTTTGATTAATTCAATTTTTTTTATTTTTTTGCCAAAACAATTGCCTGAAGTTTTTACATTAAAAAAATGTACAATTTTTTTTTGGGCCGGATTTTTTCTAAAAAACTGTGCGTTAAGGGGTTAAATGCCTTCATAACAACTCATTCATAAGACTTTATAATAAAAACGACTATATAACTATTACCATTGTTTCAGCCATTTCCATCGAGACCAGTTCCGTCTTACCCCCAGCCGCCTGCAAGGGGCTGGACAAACTCGGTCTACGCCAACCACCAGTTCCACCAGCACCAGGCGCGTCCTGATAGAAATTTCCCGAACGGATTGTACTGCCCGCCGTCCAACGGCAACGGCAATTACCACTCTGCTGCCGGAGGCGGCGGCGGCAATCTGCCTAATTTCCAGCGGGAATAAATGAAAAATTTAATGATAAATTTAAAAAGGTTTATAAAACAATTGTTGTGTGATTGCCGTTGATAAAGTTTGCTCTGGTTGAGTGAGTGGACTTTGAATAGCAAAAACACACAAGTAAAGATGCATTGCGATATATTTTTTTCTTCTGACTGGTGTTAATTAAAGTCAGAGTGAAGCGTTGGTTGGTTTTGGAGATATTTGGCCAGTTGTGGTTTAATTGAATTTTTTTTGGAATTAATGTCGATTGTTTGTATTAGTTGATGTTGATTTATTGACAATTTTGTCACAATTGACATTAATTTCTAAACTGTTATTATTAACTTTAGGTTTAAATTTTGTTTCTTGCATCAACAAAGTGTTTATGTTGAATGCACATTTTCACTATTGCATTATTGAAATAATGCATTAGTTACCCAAATTTCTTAACAATTGATGCAAGAAACAGAATTTAAAGCTGTTTCATAAATTTTTATCATTTAAACATCCAATTCTCTTTTTGGAATTTGATGTATGTTGAAGTCAATATTTTTCATGAACTTGGCTTAAATTTACTGATAATATTGTTATTGATAAATAGTCCATAATTTCTATTTTTAACTAAAATTAATGTCAATCGTTTGTACTAGTTGATGTTGATTTAATGCAAATTTTGTAACAGTTGACATTAATTTCTAAACTGTTATTAACTTTAGGTTTAAATTTTGTTTCTTGCATCAACTTTGTAGATGTCGAATGCACTTTTTCTCTATTGCATTATTAAAGTAATGCATTAGATACCCAAACTTCTTAACAATTAATGCAAGAAACAGAATTTAAAGCAAATTGTTTCACTAATTTCTATCATTTTAACATCAGATTTTCTTTTTCACATTTTGTGGAAATTGATATATGTTGAAGTCAATATTTTGCATTAACTTGACTTAAATTTACTGACAATATTGTTATTGATACATAGTCAATAATATCTATTTTTAACTAAAAGTAATGCCAATCGTTTGTTTTAGTTGATGTTGATTTAATGAATACTTCGTAACAATTGACATTAGTTTCTAAACTTTATATCTTTAGCCTTAAATTTTGTTTCTTGCATCAATTTTGTTGATGTTGAAAGCATTATTTTGCAGAATTTATAACTAATATAAGTTTGTTGCATTAATTTCTATCATTTTCACATCAAATTCACTTTTTTGCAATTTGTGCATGTTGATGTCAATATTTTGCATGAACTTGACTTAAATTTCACTATTGCATTATTAAAATAATGCATTAACCCAAATTTCTAAACAATTAATGCAAGGAACAGAATTTAAAACTGATGTAAGTTTGTTTCATGAATTTCTATCACTTTAACATTTTGGCTTAAATTTACTGATAATATTGTTATTGATAAATAGTCTATAATTTCTATTTTTAACTAAAATTAATGTCAATCATTTGTATTAGATTTAATGCAAATTTTCTAACAATTGACATTAATTTCTAAACTGTTATTAACTTTAGGTTTAAATTTTGTTTCTTGCATCAACTTTGTTAATGTTGAATGCAGTATTTCTCTATTGCATTATGAAAATAATGCATTAACCCAAATTTCTAAACAATTAATGCAAGAAACAGAATTTAAAGCTGATGGCAGTTTGTTTCATGAATTTCTATCATTTTAACATCAAATTCTCTCTTCTGCATTTTGTGTAATTGATGTAAATGAACTTGACTTGAATTTACTGATGATATTATTGATAAATAGTCCATAAATTATATTTTTAATATTAAATTAACATTAAGACATCAACAATGGCAAAAAATAATTTTGGACATAGTTAATGTAAATGCAATTGGAGCTCATAACAATTGACATTAATTATTATTAGGTGGCTTAAAATTCTGTTTTTTTGCATTAATTTGATGCAAGTGAGGACATTCTGCACAAATCTCATACAAATTGTTATTAATTTGCTATCATAAACCATATTAATTTATGCATTAATGTTAATTTGACATCAAAATCTGTCTTTTTCATTATATACACATTTTCACCACTTAAAATTTGCATTAAATTTTCCCTTTCAGGTCAATTATCAATTATTATTAATTTCTAACTTTTTAATATAAAATTCTGTTTTTTAGGTTATTTTTATGCGAATTAATGCCGTAACAATTTCTTACATAAATAATATGAATTTATTGAAATTCATTACAATTAACTTCTTAATTTCATTAAGTTCTGCCTTTTACATTAATTGATGCTAATTTTGATATTTTTTTCAAAATTTAATGCAAATTTACAGTACTTCACCACCTTTAATATTATACTTATTAATTTCTAACTTTTTAATATAAAAATCTGACTTTTAAGTCAGTTTTATGCAAATTGATGTCGAAATAATTTCTCACATAATTAAAATAAATTTATAGAAATTTATAACAATTGACATTAACTTATTAACATCAAATGATGCCTTTTACATTAATTTTGGGCAAATTAATGCTAATTTTAATATTTTTTTTAGAATTTAATGCAAATTTATTTAGTATTTCATAACAATTAATATTATGTTATTAATTTCTACCTTTTTAATATAAAATTTGGTCTTATAATTATATTTCAT
This sequence comes from Ctenocephalides felis, assembly GCF_003426905.1. Taxonomy (NCBI): domain Eukaryota; kingdom Metazoa; phylum Arthropoda; class Insecta; order Siphonaptera; family Pulicidae; genus Ctenocephalides; species Ctenocephalides felis. The sequence goes on from NW_020539726.1 coordinate 44,985,434, forward strand.
CATATAATCATTTAAACTGATTCTGAATTCAATATTCTACTAACATTTATTCTGTTAATTTACATTAATTTTATGATTTATTAATTATTATTATCAATCTTTTACATTAAATTTGCATTAAATTCTCCTTCACATCAATTTTTTGCAAGTTGATGCTGATTTCAATATTTTGCAAAAAAATTAATGCAAATAGATTTTGCATTTATTAATTTAATAATGTTAATCTTTAACAATGAATTTGCATCAAATTTAGTAGTTTACAATAATTTGATGCAAATTTATTACAAATTTACAACTAATTCCATAACAATTGATCTTAACCTATTGATTTTTATTATTTCTAATCAATTTTTGTCTAATTAAGGCAATTAAAATTAATTATTAATCAACAATTACTGTTGATAACAATAAGGGAATCAGGGGTTAATTATTATTAATTTTGTTGATTTTCAAATTATTACACAAATTAATTAATTTGATTAACAGAAAACATTCATTCTGCATGCAAGTACTGTTAAATATTGTTTTTTTAAATATGTAAAGCTTACTTATGTTTTTCAGAAGGTTCTTGGACCTTTTGACCTTTTTTGCACATATTTAAGAAAAAACAGATATTTAACAAAACAATTTTATTTATAAATTAAACAAAAAAGTTTTATAACATTCTTATCATGTGGGCAATTAAATTTTAGTCAATTAGTAATTCAGCATGCAATTACTTCATAAAAATTTTCTTTTATTTTTGTTTTTCTTCTGAAGGCCAAATATCGTTATCCAAACAATGTCTTTCACAAAGAAAAGTCTCAAATTTTTTCCATCAATCAAAATTTGGAGTAGTCGCAATGTATCTTTTGTATTTTTTATACATATACATATATATCTATCTATATTTTATAATGAGCCAAAAATTGGGCCTTTTTAATGATTCGATATATTTATATTTATAGTAGTATATTGTGTCCGGTGTTTGTAGTTTGTAGTCGTTTTTTAGATTTTCTGTTCAAAATTCTGAAAATTATAATAATAAATCGGTGCTCGTCTATGTAATGGATGTTATTTATAAATCATAATATATATATATATATATATATATATATATATATATACTAGATGACCCGACAGACGTTATCCTGTACTCAAGTCTACAATTTTTTAATATCTTATACTAATATTTACCGGATTTAATGGATTTTTTCACACAAAATAATTGCTTCAACGATGTTGCCTATAATTTTTATAATTTCGTACCATATTTAGATATTATATTATCTAAATAACATTTTTCTTATTAATACTTCCATATACATTATTACTTAAGTTCATATTTTAAGTGAATTAATTTGTGAAATCCTGTTCATATGTGCACTATTCAATCTACGATCAATTAACTAAAGCCAAACAAATGAATTTTTGACACAATAAAACTTGTAAATGGTTTTTTGAATAAGTAAATTTATTTTTTATGTTGTGAGATAATTCAGTAAAGTAAGGCAAAACACGACTGCATTAGTTAAAAAAAATCTGTCAAATAATAATTTCATCTACTATGATTGGTAGATACTGTATCTTATTTTAATTTCTGGCACATCTCAGCTGCTTTTCGGCAATAATAATGTAGACATTACATTTGTCTAATTTATAATCATGAACATACTATATTCTAATATTGTCTAGGCTCATAAGTGAATTGAAATTTGTATCAGACGACAGTTCATATATTTGTCAAAATATTTTCAATGTCAAACAATGACCTGTCGTTTTTTGCATTTTTATCCATTTATTTCTGCAATATTACTATATTTTCATAATCACATACATCTTGAAAAAAATTCCTTAACAAACCTCAGAAATATTTATCAAAATTCGTATAACCGCGTAGGAGTTTCCTTTCATTCACTCGTTCTGAAGAATTTTATATATAACAATATATATTTGTATGTTTGTATAAATTTATATATGTCGTGATTCCAACACTTTTATATAATTCGGTTATGGCGCAGTGATAAATCTACGTAAACCATCATTAAATAAAAGTTTGTTTCGAAACTTTTCTACTTCCATTACTTTTAGACACGCCATTCAGACTACTTTATTATTTTATCGGTATTATATATTCTAAAACTAGCTGTAAGTGAAATTCTGTCTTAAGGCAATTAAGGCATCGTGCCTTAAGGCAAATTGCTGGAACTTCCCGTACCAAAAATTATTATTTTTTTAAAAACGATTAACATTTTTGAAAAAATTTTACTTCGAAAAAATAAGATTTGTGAGAAACTATAAATTGGATAAAAAATTACTTTTTTTGAAAAAAAAAATTTATAAAAAAAAATTTTTTTTAATTTTTTTTTTTGAAAAAAAAAATGTTTTCTTTATTTTGACATAATTTGCAAGATCTAAACTTTTTCAAAGCAATCGTACTGCTTTAACCGCATAAAGACGAAATATCAAAGCGCGCAAGCGCCGCGTCGCCGTCTAACGCGTAAACATTGATACGGAACCCATAGGAATGTTAACAAAATGTATACTTATTGTTAAAATCTCTATAAAATATCTGATAATTTGATGTGCATATGTCTAATGATCATTTTTGACCACAAGATGCCATTTTTTTTACTTTTTTTACTAGATCTCCAAAGTTGCTAGACCTGCCTCCATGAAAATTTCATCAGTTCTTCATCTTGTTAATACAAGTAAAATGTTTTTTGAATTATTCTAAGTTACCGTTTTTGGCACTTTTTGCCCCGTATCTTCGGAACGGCTAGACCTGCCTTCGCCAAAAATTAATCAGCACGTCACCTTTACAATACGAGTCGAATGTTTTTTGAATGATTCAAATCGGTTGATCGGTGTTCCCGAAATCGTCGACGAAACTTTGTATCCGCACATACATACACACACACACACACACACACATACATCCATTTTTTCTAAGGTATGCCAAAATGTTCAGAAACCTCTGAAACGTAAAGATATATAAAAATTTTCATTTTCGATTTTTTTGCGATTACTATAATTTGCCCTACGGGAAGTTAAAAATATACCAAATATATGGCATCTTTTTGCAAATTAAAATATCTATCTTACAACTAGATAGATCGGGTAAAACGTGTACAGTAGTAGATGATCGGATAAATATATTGAAATAATACACGGCAATACACGGACATGTGTTTAAAAATTTCCGTTGATAAGATATCGATTTGAATTGAGCAAAAATACTTGAAACTTATATAGATACAAATTATTTAAATAATATATATTTAGCCTATTCATCAAATTGAAGAAATGTTAAAAGAAAACATTTTTTATTTACACGTTTGGGCATAAGGCATATGCATATCAAAATAAAAAAAAAAAATAATAGTTTTAAAATAAATTACTAAAAATAGTTTTTACAAAATTCTATTTTTTTTAACTATAATATATTATTATACTAGTGGTGTATGGCATCGTGTCTTAAGGCAAGTTGCTGGAACGAGAAATATTAAATGTTTTCAAAAAAGATTCTTATAAATAAATACTGTAACATTATCTAATATTTATAAGAATTATATAAATTGAATTGTAAAGTATACATACATATAGTACACATACATAAGGTTTTAACCAGTCACTAAAACAAAAGCTAATTATGAGAATTTACGTCAGGTCAAACAAGTGTTATTGAATTATTATCGAAGCTATATAGGGTTACATCGAAAAAAGGGGTTGCATTGCATGCATAAAAACAACTTTATACACACGCATTTATGTATATATATATATATATATATATATATACATATACATATATATATTAGGACTATATATGTAAGGACATTTTCGAATTTTCTTGCTCCCAAGGGCTCAAATGGTTCCGAATTGATAAAAAACAATTCGCTGAAAGCTTTAGCTCTTAATATTGTCTTTTAGATAGAGCGCAATTCAATCAAACTTCGTATGGAAATAGCTTGGAAAAAATTTTGAAAATTTAAAAAAAATTTTTTTTGGGTATAACTAACTTAGCGACAAATGAATTAAAAGTGAAAATTCGTGTCATTTTTTATTGAAAATTCGACGCTCTGCAAAATTTTTGAGAATTTTTTCATGCTATTTCCATACAAAACTTTGATCGAATTGCGCTCTACCTAAAAGACAATATTAAGAGCTAAAACTTTTAGAGAATTGTTTTGTATCAATTTGGAACCCTTTGAGCCCCTGGGAGCAGAGAAATTCATAAATGTCTATACAAAGGACCACCCTAATATATATACTGAAGTACTTATATGTAGTAAAATTTCATTTTATACTTCCACTAAAACAATTAAAATTGAGACGGTATCCTGCCAGAACTTTCATCCAAAATCCTCCCAAACCTAAATCCTTCCTCACCGACCCTAATTACCCCAATTATCCTTATTATATTACCAATAAACAACAAAACTAACTGTTTTATTTCTTATATCGTCTTAAAAGATTTACAATGCAACATTTGATTTGGACAGAGTTCCCACAAGCTGCAAATAAAATCCGATCCTATCTCTTATCCTTCGATTGTGACCTTATAATTGGCGAAGCAATTAAGAAGGATTAACTAGCTGTAAGTGGAATTCTGTATTAAGGCAATTAGGGCATCGTGCCTTGAGGCAAATTGCTGGAACTTCCCGTACCAAAAATTATTATTTTTTTAAAAACGATTAACGATTTTGAAAAAAAATTACTTCGAAAAAATAAGATTTTTGACAAACAATTAGACAAAAAATTACTTTTTTTCGAAAAAAAAAAAATTTTAATTTTTTTTTTTTAAATTTTCTTTTTTTTGAAAAAAAATGTTTTTTCTATTTTGACATATTTTGAAAGATCTAAACTTTTTTTCAAAGCAATCGTACTGCTTTAACTGCATAAAGACGAAATATCAAACAGCGTAAGCGCCCCGTCGACGTCTAACGCGTAAACATTGGTACGGAACCCATAGGAATGTAAACCAAAATTATACTTATTGTTAAAATCTCTATAAAATATCTGATAATTTGATGTGCATATGTCTAATGATCATTTTTGACCGCCAAATGGCATTTTTTTTTACTTTTTTTATTAGATCTCCGAAACCGCTAAACCTGCCTTTATGAAAATTTGATCGGTTCTTCACCTTGTCAATACAAGTAAAATGTTTTTTGTTTTATTAAAATCGGACGCTCCGTTCTCTTAAAAACTGAGTTACCGTTTTCGGCACTTTTTGCCCCGTATCTTCGGAACGGCTAGACCTGACTTTGCCAAAAACTAATCAGCACGTCTCCTTATCAATACGAATCGAATGCTTTTTGAATTATTCAAATCGGTTGATCGGTGTTCCCGAAATCGTCGACGAAAATTTGTATCCGCACATACATACACACACACACACACACACACACACACACACATACATCCATTTTTTCTAAGGTATGCCAAAATATTCAGAAACCTTTGAAACGTCGAGAAAAGTAAAAATTTTCATTTTCGATTTTTTTGCGATTACTATAACTTGCCCTACGGGAAGTTAACAAGGACAAACCGACCAATTTGCAGGACGAAAATTGCCTTGGAGACTATAAAAATTGATAGGAGCATTAAAGTATTGACTAATTTATTTAGGGCAATTCAGAAGGAACGGGACATTTTTATAAAGTATTGATGGTAATTTTCGTCCTAAGAACCATTCTAGTAGTCTGCCCGAAGGCAGGTCTTTGGCCTCAAATCAATTTTATTATTATCATTAATTACTTTATTATACGCTTATATACATTCTCCCTTTCACATTTCTGCATCCATGCTTTGGCTTTCAGTTCCCTGTATTTTCTCTTCCCGCGTAAGTCGTCAATCGTCTGCATTCTTCTCCTTTGAATTCTTGTCGTGCAGGAGGCATTGTTTTAGCAGATAGAGTCCGATCCAGTTTCCTTTTCTTTTCAGTAGAGTTCTTCCTTCGCCCACTCTTCTCATTTGTTCTTTGTCTTCTTCTTCTTCTTCTTCTCATTTGTCATTGGGAGAATCCGGGATTGTCGTCGGCAACGTTCGCTCAGAAATGTGACGCCACATACCCTTCTATGTTTGAGTACTAATTTTGCGCTATAATATATAATAACGAATTTCCTTTTGGAATATGTGAACCCTTCATAGAAGAGGTCCCACGGGTCCTGCGACCGGCTCTGAACATATCAATACATTATGTAATAATCATGTTAACACATGTACCTTTGTACGTATTGTTTAATTATGATAAAACATGGAACATTTTACTATTTCACGATAAAGATCTTAATTTGATTAATTATTATCGAATAAATGGTTATAGATTAAAAAACTTTTGAGGATCTTGGATAAGATAAATCTTATATGATGATGGATTTATATATAAAAGCTCGTTAAATGTAGATTTGCTCATTTCCTTATTGTTTGTGAAAAAAATTTCAAATCATGAAAGGATGGTAAGTTATTCAATATTTTTTATTAATTGAATTGAAACTGGTTTGTTTTAAATCAAGACATTGTGTTAAGTTAGTGTTGTAATTGTAGTAAAAAAATTAATATTTAAATTTATATAATTAATGATTTGAATCATGAAAAATTAAAACGAATTTTTAGTGTTATTTAAATATTTTTTTCGGTGCTTATTTTATTAAATAATTAGGTATTCACAATCAACGTATATTTATTTCAAATGTCAACAAACAACTTAAAACGTTTCTCTGAACACATCTTTGTCTTCAAATCAAATAATCCGACCATTGAAAAATGTTGATCTTAGAAAATTTGCAGAGTTCGTATGTACCTAGTGCAAAAAGACGCAATTCTTCTGCTTTTCATAAATTTCTGGTTTCCAATTACGATATTTACCTGCGTAGACAACTCTAGTTTATTATCAACTCACGTGGTATTTCAAGGGGGTTGTTTGGTTTTTATTTATTTTTGTTTCGACTTTGAGATTTTTTGATATTATGAAAGCTAAAAACCTTAGAATTATTTAAAAAAAATCATCTCAATATCTATTTTTTTTGAAGAAGTTATAGATATATATATATATCTCTATATGTATGATCCTCTGAAACCGTTTTTTTATCGCTCCGCGAGCTATTGTATGTCAGCTGCTCTCTTTTTCATTATAATACCTCACGCTCATGACCTTTTTAATGTGTCAGCATCTTTGAACACCATGGTGTATTTAGTACATTAAATTAAATGGTGTATTTAATACATTATATTAAAAACTTTAGATACGTTTTTCTCAAATTGACTTTTTTCAATGCGGTGCCACAAATTAAAAAAAAACTACAAGTCGGATCGACTTGCATAATAGCTGCCATTTTTTTCTTTCTTGTTTTTTTTTTCTTTCATTTTGGTAGGGGGACTGGATGGATTCAAACTTCTTCTTCAACGTAGTTTCTTTTTTTTGTTCCGGGCGATGCGCAACGGATTTATCTGTGAAAAAAAAGAAAATTTCGTAATATTCTATGATTTTGTAATTTTTGTTTAATAAAAAACGCATGATAAATACATTTCGAGAAAAACAAAAACAAATACCTTGCATTTTTCAAAAACAGCCTCCTTAACCTAAAATTATTTATTTAAAACTAGCCGGCTCGACAGACTTTGTTCTGTCAAAAAAAAATTGTAATGTGGCGGTGTTTTGTGCCTACCTTCTTTCTATTCCTTGCAAAATATATCCTGAACAGAACCGTCACCCTGGTAATAATTCGCTGTGTATTAAATAAAACACTATAAGCATTTAAAAGTAAGTAATTTTAATAATGTAAATCATAATTCAAAAATCAGTTCAATTTTCATTGTAGTGCTTTGTGATAAACGATGTTTTTTGTTTGATTACCTGGCGCATAGACAAACAAATCTGATGGTTTTCCAATACGGAAAAAAACAACATACAATTTTCCATGTGAGAAACATGGGTTTTCCAAATTAATACGACAAACACTTAAAGATACCATAAACGCAATGAAAACGCATTGGGATGCATGGTGCGAGAACATCTTCTGCTTTTTTATACTATCCTTTGAATATAGTTGGTCGATATTTCGCAACATTATAATTGCCGATCCAACCTTTAATTGAAGATTGTGAGGTGACAATCCTAGCAAATCCAGCGAGTTTAAAAACTCCGGTGGATCGTCTTGGTTAGTTGCCGAATCAACTGATTCGCCTGTAATTTGTTCTTGAATTTTGAAATTTAATTCATTTACATCAATGTTTTTGGCTGCCAATATAGCACGTTAATTAATAAAAAGATATTTCTATGTTTATATAAATATATTAAAAATCAGATTATCAAAAACTACACAAAAAGTCATGACATAGATCATTGTTTTTTCTACAAATTTCGTTGCCTACTCGATTAAAAAAGAAAAGGGCTGTTTTTAGGGTTTTCCCGGAAATTATTCGATTTTTTCTCGCCGTAAGAACCATTCTTGGACATGAACGAACATTTTAAAAGAAGAATTGGCCAAATTGGTCCAGGCGTTGTTGAGTTATGCGCTTACCAACACATTTTGCGATCCATTTTTATATATAAGATATTTAGTAGGATATTTCCTATTTTTTATCAAATCATCCATTGAGATCTATTTAGTCCATCCAAACTGAGTTTATATAAATATCCCAGGTTGGCAGTGTCATTAATCTTGATGGTGGCTTCGGTGTCGCTGGCACAGGTCAAACCAGCCCAGATTAATCCAGTGCAGGTCAAACCAGCCCAGATTAATCCAGTGCAGGTTAAACCAGTGCAGGTTAATCCAGTGCAGGTTACACCAGTGCAGGTTAATCCAGTGCAGGTTAAACCAGTGCAAAATGTAAGTGGCCTGACCAGACTAAATGCAGTGCAAACAACCAACACGCCGCCGGATGTCAAATTAGAGCAGCTGAAGACTCCAGGAATATTACCATTTGAATTGGGCGATGCCAAAATGATAGAACTATACCACACATTTATACATTACGTCGAGATCGATAAAATCAAAACTCAAATACATAACATAACTGGGGATTTTGAAAAGTTTTCACTAAATTTAAAATCAAAACATAAAACGTTTTTGGATAGACTTTCGCCTTATTTAGTGTTGATCGATAATATGATTCAAAGTATGAAAAATAAATATAATTCTATTAGACCCCAGAGAAGATTCAAAAGAGCATGGGAAGGACTTGGATCTTTTTTTAAGAAAATTACAGGCAATTTGGACGCAAAGGACGGTAAACGGTTTGAAGAGGCAATCAAAAATTTAGAAAAAAATCAAAACTATTTAGCTGGAGCTGCAAATCAGCACATGTCATTAAACACCAAATTAATAAATGAACTCAAGGAACTCATAGCTATCGTTCAGAAAAATGAAAATGCATTAGAAAACAAAATCAAACAGGTGGAAAAGTTTATAATAAAACAAACTTATGACCAGGAACAGTATACTATTATCAAAGAAACTCTGGAACAGTTTACTTATCAAATAACAATTGTGACAAACATTTTGACAGACCTGGAAACTGCTATAGATTTTTCCAGACTAAACACTGTTCACGGCAGCATAGTGAAATCAGAACATCTATCACTCATGGTAAACCAAACTACAATGATGCATCCGAAAATAAAAATACCATTCAGTTTTGATGAGAATAACATTCATAATTATTATAATTTGCTGAACGTCGAATCTTATCATACTGATACTAAAATAATATTTGTTATTAAATTTCCAATAATTTATAACGATGAATATAAACACTATAAATTGCATGCAGTTCCTAATGAGAACAATGAAATCATTATACCGCCACATCCATATCTTACTATTGGCCCAAAGAAATATCAGTATAATAACGAGGAATATTGTAAAAAGGTCTCAAATTTATATTTCTGCGACTCTGCAAATCTGCAGCCGCTACGCGACGAATGCGTCACCAACCTGATCAATTCCCGGGGTAAAACTCCTAAAAACTGCACAAAATCTCGAGTGAATATTGACCAGAACATTATCGAGCAGATCAGTGAAGCACATTTTATTCTAATCATGACGCAACCCACAAAAATCTTTCTGGGCTGCGAAAATACATTGGAACCGCAAACCATCAATGGAAGCTTTCTGCTGACCCTGCCCGAAGACTGTACAATCGTGTCGGACGAAATAACATACCAAAATAAGAGGACTGTTCTTGACGCCAAACCACTGGTCCTGCCGCCTATTAATATCGACCTTGTCAATAACGTCAGCAAAATATCATCGATCGGAAGACCCTTATCGATACAAAATATCGACTTGAAAGAATTGAACAGAATTCAAAAACAACAGATGCAAATTGACTCGGTTTCTTTACATCAAATTAATGTTAAAAGAGACAAGAGTTTAAGCGTCGAAGACATCATTCTAATCGTATTAGGCACAATAGTTATACTTATAGTAATATTCTTAATTACAAAATGCGTGTTAGCATATTGTAAAAATAAACAAATTCAAAGTTTACGACAACCTCATGTAGATGAAATAGATAAAATGTTAAAAAGTTAAACAATTGGTATATTTAAGCATTGATTAATACGCATAATCAATTGTAATTAAAATAAATTCATATATTAGTTCAAAGCTTAGGGAACACTTGAAGGATCTAGGGCCCTTAGGGGGGTCTTCCTATGTGATGGGTTGAAAAAAACGATTTTTTTTTTCATAAATTGCTCCCTTAACATGTCTAGAATACGGTAGTAAAGCGATTTTAGAAAATTCGAAGTCGTTTTAAAGATACAGCAGGTAAAAGAAAGAGCGGTTCGGAGCGCTGAGTTGGCAGTTGAAATTTTAAACGCGTTTTTCTCAAAACTGTGTTTTTAAAACTTTCCTCCATTGTATCTCAGAAACGGCTGGACCGAATTACTTGAAATTTACAGGGCACACTCAATATATTTATACGCATGGAATGAACTCAAAAAAGTTTTCAAAACTTCAATTTTTTTATAGCAAAAAACAAAAAAAACGCCTAATTTGCAACTTTTATTTCAAATGTCTATCAAAAATCTATTTTTTTAAGCCTACAAATTAAAACGCCGTTTATTTTTTTTTTCATATAAGCCGATCAGCCGGAATCGTGGAGAAAGTGGGAGCTCTTTTTTTCGAGGCGGGGGTGTTCAGAGCGTTGTAACTCTAGTTTAGCTGAATATTTTTAGCTGAAATTTTATATTTACACTGTCCAAATATGTGTTAATAAATGATAAAAAAACTTAAAGCTCTAAATATTTACTGGTCGTAGAAAAAAAATCCTAAAATATCCCTAAAAACAGGCCGTCATGTAGGAAGACCGCCTTAGGCTAGTGGAATTGTCAATAATATTTAAAAATTAGTTTTATTATAAATCATGTTTTAAGCTCATATTTAGCTTAACTGATTGACAAATTTAGGCATTATTTAATTACCATTAGAATAAATTAATTAAATTAAATATTAACATGAAAATTAAATTGGCTTTGCACAAATTTAATTTATAGTTTATAGTTATTGCATTAAAAATCTTACAATATTATACATTATAATATTGAACATATTAATGTAGTCATTAAATTTAATTCATTGCTTAATGTATTCATTTCATTATGCCATAATGAATGTATTAATAAATGGATTTAAGATAAACTAGTGGTGTATGGCATCGTGCCTTAAAGCAAATTGCTGGAACTACCCGTACCGTAACGAAATGTTCGAGGAATTATAATGTTTTCAAATAGATTATTATAAATATTGTAACATTGTCGAATATTTAAGAATTATATAAACTGAATAAAACTTTAGTTAGAAGTAAAATTTAAATCTGATTTATATTCGATATACAAAAAAAATCAAATAATTTTTTTTTCAAAAGCAATTGTTTTGTCAACACAAGCAGAGAGTTTTTGAAATCAATCGAATCGGATGCTTATTTCTCTTAAAAACTGCCATTTCTTGTACATTTAGCTCTGTATCTTCGAAATGGCTGGGCCTGCCTTTGCCAAAAACTAATAACCATTTCTCCCAGTCATTACAACTTGGATGTTTGTTAGATCTTTCAAATTGGATGCTCCGTTCTCTCGAAAAATCGATTTCTATTATCTGCACCCTTTGCTCCGTAACGGATGGGCCTGCCTTTGCCAAAAACTAATCAGCACATCTTCCTGTCAATAGGAATCGAATGTTTTTTGAACCAATCAAATCGGTTGATCCGTGCGCCCGAAAACTTGGACGAAAAAATGCGGACATACAAAACACACACACATGATGTGTTTCAGAGGTGTGACACATCCATTTTTTCTGAGGTGCCAAATGTTCAGAAACCTCTGAATATTTTGCCAATGCCAAAATGTTCAGAAACCTCTGAAACGTGAAGATAGCAAAAATTTTCATTTTGATTTTCGGCCCATTACAATAACATTTGCAAAGTTGGTGAATTTTAATTGCTAATAATTAAGGCTATCACTTACACAATCGGAAAGCTCATGCAACTTGCCTTGAAGCAAAAATTCATTTAGTTTAAATTATTTTTAATATTCAACACTCGTATAAAAATCACTTTCAAACGTTTGACAGTTAAAATTTGACACTAGATCACTTGTGCACATTATTTGTAAATGTTCACACCTACAACAGAAGTTTCATAGAATATATGTATACATAATTATTTAAATATTTTTTTACATTATATAATACCTTAAATAAAACTAATATCAACATTTTTATTTAAAATGACATTAAAGATTGAACAACGAATTAAGCAACTGTCAAACTGTGCAGCCAATGCAGCCAACACTAATGCTAACAGAATGAACTTAGTCACAAAATAATCAAAAAATAAAAATGTTGCATTAATAACAAATACTAATTATAATAAAAATGTTATTTGCAAACAAATTAATTATAACTAATAGCATAATTAGTATTAACATGGTATTAACTAATTAATTAATTATAAAGTAAATAAATTTATTACTGATTGGGCAACACTGAAAAGCACATCTCTGTCATTTTCACTTCAAAACTTCACACCGTTACAAGAAACGCGCAACCAAACTGATTGTTGTTAATTTTGTGTATAAAAAAGTGATAAAACAGTGTTTAAAGTGAAATATAAAGCTGTTCAAATTGTTTAAGGTAAAAATATACTTTTATTTTTTATATTTAATGTTTGCAAAAAGTTATAAACACAATTTAATACAAAATGTTTTGTGTGATATTACAAACGTACCCGCCGTCCGACATTTTGAATTTTACGTCAGTGGAAATTAACTTTCCTTTAATTATTTGAATAAATGTCTTTTATTCTTTTACTTTCATATGCCTATGTTATATTTTACTAAGTTTTTGTTTTTTTCGTTTTAATTCCTAAATAAACTAAGTTATAAACAATTTAATACAAAATTGTTTTGTATGATATTATTAACGTACCCGCCGTCCGACATTTTGAATTTTACGTCAGTGCAAATTAACTTTCCTTTAATTATTTGAATAATGTCTTTTATTCTTTTATTTTCATATGTCCATGTTATATTTTACTAAGTTTTTGCCGTTCTAACTGCTAAATGAACTAAGTTATAAACACAATTTAATACAAAATATTTTGTATGATATTATTACCCGCCGTCCGACATTTTGAATTTTACGTCAATGCAAATTATCTTTCCTTTAATTATTATTTGGATGAATATCTTTTATTCTTTTATTTTCATATGTCCATGTTATATTTTACTAAGTTTTGCCGTTTTAATTGCTAAATGAACTTGCTCTATCTTTCCTTTAATTGTTTGGATGAATGTCATTTATTATCAAATATCTTTTTACCCCACGCCACTGTTTTCTATTTCCATTATCCCCCCGCAAAGAATGATGTATATTATTGTAAATATTTAATTCGGGTCAATGAGTTCCTCGGACAAGGGAATAAGAAATTATTTCACCATAATTATTACCATAATTTAACCCTTCGCTCTTACAAAGTAAATTAATTATGCAAAGGGAGGAAGGGAAAATGTGATTTTCATTGTCTGTCTTGTAATAAGGAAGGAATGTTATATTAACCCTTTTTTCGCCTACTGTACTATTTATAGTACGACTGTAATAGAAATTTGACTACTTATAGTAACAAAAAATACTAAAACTAGTAGTATTCTCATATGTTTTGTACTTTTATCAACTCTTATTATTAAACAAATATGAGAAGTTTTGTTTATAAAAATATAACTTTTAAATAAACCAAGACACATTCAAGTAATATAACTATATGGTCAAAATTATATTTAATAATAAATATATAGTAATCTGTTTCATCATCAGTATATATAATTAACAGCAAAAGAAATATATTAACACATTATATAATTTACTTATTAATTATAACTACACTTAATTATTGATAGTAACAAGATTTAATTGTTTAATTAAACATGTTTTTTGTAATGTATGTAGTGTTAATACATTTCTTTTTTATAAATTTTTTGCATTGACGATGAAACAAATATGGTCTCGAAACGTCTATAATTTATTGCTATTGTCTATATATATTATATAAGAACTAAATATATATAAGACGTTTCGGCTAGCATTTTTTCTGAAGTATGCCAAAATGTTCAGAAACCTTCAAAACGTCGAGAAATGCAAAAATTTTCAATTTAGATTTTTAGACGATTATAATAACTTATCCTACGGGAAGTTATTAAGGAAACTCAACAAATAAATGTAAATTTACCAGCAATGTAAAAGACATAAAAACAAGCTCTACTAACAAGCGAAATAAGAAGTAGCCTGGAATGTAAAAAAAGAACTGCACTAATAAGCAAACTCTCTTTGTCATAAGAAGACAAATAAAATTATACTAATGAGTAAATTAAATAGCGACCTGAGGATTGAAAAGACTCTACTGACAAACAAACTAGCAATAAAATATACAACAGAATGTTTAGATTCGTTATTCCATTTACTTAAATCGTTACAAATTATTTACTTAATTATTATAGCTATTTTCCACTGAATGAAGGCTAGGATGTTAGCCAAAACGTGTGGACATCAAATACGCTTATAAACTTGGGTATTGATGTAAAGTACCTCAATCTCTTTTCACATATCAACAACAAATTCAAGATAAATCCATCAAGTTGGACTATCGCCAACGTTCCATAATATTTAGCTTATCGAAATCACCCTTTTTGTCTAAAACACACTTCAGGATGGTAATTAATCCGCCAGCTATACACACAATGCTGATTGTAACCAAAACATACATTTTGCTGGATGCCATAGCATTCTCAGGTGCTTCAGAATCGGTATCAACTTCACCAGGATCTGAATTAACTTTTTTTACCTGTTTTTGTCCATCCCAAA
Organism: Ctenocephalides felis; assembly: GCF_003426905.1. Taxonomy (NCBI): domain Eukaryota; kingdom Metazoa; phylum Arthropoda; class Insecta; order Siphonaptera; family Pulicidae; genus Ctenocephalides; species Ctenocephalides felis. The sequence continues at coordinate 45,000,778 of NW_020539726.1, forward strand.
GATTATTTAAATTTTGTACATCAATATCCCGAATAGACACAACACCTGAATCAGTTTTTTTGGAATTACCATTATTCTGGATAATTATTGGTTTCCAGTCGTCGTCCTTTGTTGGTTTGGTGTTTTGGTAAAGGACATCGTCTATGGTGACTTCGCAAGTCTTAGGTAACATTAACAAAAAACTGCCAACGATAATTTTGGATTTGATTCTGTTATTGCAATCCATAGATATAGTAGTTGGTTGAGATAGAATTAATATTAAATAAAAATCGTCCACACGTTTTATTATGTTTGCAGCAACGTTGACGTGTGCCGGTTCACAAATATCAACACTTCGACCACGAATTAAATTTACCACACAATCTGCACGTTTACGAAGTTGTTTTTTGTTGCAAAAATAGGTTCCAGATTGTTTTTGGCATTCCTGGTTGTCGTATTGGTATTTTTCATACCCCAATGTAAGATATTGTCCAGGAGGGATGATAATTGATTTGTCGTTGTTAGGAACTGGATACAGTTTGTAGTATGTGTATGTTTCTCTGGAAACTGCAGGAATTTGGAAAACAAATTCGATTTCATCATCGTGGATGTATGATTGGACTTTGCATAAATCCCCATGCAAGGATTTATCAAAATCCGGGTACAAATTGCGGATTTTTCGTATATTTTCAGTTGTCCATAAACTGCTATGAACGATTTTGGTTTTACTGGACACTATTGCTGATTCTAGATCACTCAACACAACATTTAAAATTTTTATTTGCGAGTAAACACCATCAACGCCTTTGGCCAAAGATTTTCTGAACGATTTGTGCTTAATTTTTTTATAAAACTTTATCAAAAAATTGTGCTCTTCAGGAGGCGGGTCACAAACCACTGCAGGAATTTTAGCAGAATCAGAAGTGACTTGTAAATATTTTTCAATCAGACCTTCTATTTGGTTTCCAAGATGAGATTGATGGTGCCTGAGCTTTTCGGCTTTGTGCAGATCCTTGCAAAAACCTTCAAAAAAATCCATCAAACTGGTTATGTTGTTTTTTACTGCCTGCAAATCGAAGGAGTAACTGAATTGATGGTATTCTTCAATGATTTTGGCGTTTCCAAGTTCAAATGGTAAAATACCAGGTGTGTCCAGTTCTTCTAATTGAATTCCATGTATTGATCTTTTGATGGTTGCTTTGGAACCATCAGGACCAGGTGGTGCTTGGAGGTTGCCCAGGTTTTTGGCGCTTATTGAGGTTGGAAGGATTAGAATCAAAAAGTACCTGTAGAATTGACCAGCAGATTTAGTAAATTATATTTAAGAAAATAATTTCAAGCATGAAATTCAAGTCAAATTTTTTGTTATGCATTTTAAGTTCCACATTTTTTTTAATCAGTCTTTGATTTTCATTTTAGACTAGATGACTCGAAAGACGTTGTACCCATGTCTACAATTTTTTAATATTATATACTAATATTTATCGTTTACCTAAAAATAATAATTATTGTTATTTAAATTACTCTTTACGCCAAAATATATATACATTTATAATATGAGCGATGTTAAATGTATGAACTGCTTTATAAAATGATGTCTCAATTCTCACACTACATTGGAAATTGAAGTCCTTACGGTATAACATAACCATAACCATAACATAACACTGATACTTCATGTTGGATTAAATTAAATTAATTTTTTATTATTTAAGATATCGAAAATCGAAAATCGATATCGTGAGGGCCGAACTGTATGTATTCATCTTTACTTTCCCATTATTTGTTGGTATAAAGTGAAATTTTTACGAATTTTAAAAATATTGTGAAAAGATTAGTAAAAGATGCAAAGAAATTATATATTGAAAAAAAAAACTTTATTAAAAATTTAATATCCGAATCTTGTGTTGGCGCCCCCTAAGGCGTGCGCTCGTATTTTTCGCATGCATCGCATTAAAGGTAGGACCGACCATGATTAATACTTAATTCCATATTGTAAGTGAATTAATTTGTAATTTCCTGTTCATATGAGTATCATTCAATCTGCCATACATATACTGTATTTTATATTATTTTAATTTCTGGCATCTCTCAGCTGCTCTTTGGCAATAATAATATAGACATTTCATTTTTCTTATTCAAAATCATACGAGGTCTGTTCAAAAAGTACCCGGAATTTTCGTTTTTTCAAAAAAATATTTATTTATTCGTCTACATTAATGTGGTCCCCTTCAAAGTAGTCCCCCCCAGATATAATACACTTATGCCAGCGTTTTTTCCAATTTTCGAAGCACCCTTGATATTCACTTTTTGATATGTCCTTGAGCACTCTCAGCGATTTTCTTCAATCGAGGAAAACCGCCGTCCTTTCATGGGTCTCTTCAACTTTGGGAATAGGAAAAAGTCACACGGAGCCATATCTGGTGAATTTTTGCACTTTGCAACACTTTATTTCATTTTTTACGCAAAATTTAATACAAATTCTTTGACTTTTTCAATTCTTCCATTGTAAAAATCGCCGAGCTCAGAAAAACACGTCGAACCTTAGCGACTACCACAGACAAAGTAAACAGTGAATATAGCTGAAAATTTCATCATACTTTAGGGGCATGTATACCAACACAATAAAAAAAAAATTTTGACAATCAGACACTCCAGACCCGCGAAATTTAATTATTAGTAATTCCGGGTACTTTTTGAACACACCTCGTACATACATATTCTAATATTGTCTAGGTTCATAAGTAAATTGAAATTTTTGGCAGATGATAGTTTTCATTTGTTTTCAATGCAAACAATGACATGTCGTTTTTTACAATTTTCTAGAATATTTCCTTAAACTTCAGAAAGATTTATTAAAATCCGTTTTTTTTCAATATATAATTTCTTTGCATCTTTTACTAATCTTTCCACAATAATTTTAAAATTCATAAAAATTTCACTTTATAACAACAAATGGGAAAGTAAAGATGAATACATTCGATTCGGCCCTTGCAATTAGGAGAAGTTTAGGATGCAATTTTAGATCTCATAAATAATAAAAAATTAAATTAATTTAATCCAACATGAAATACCAGTGTTAATTATTTTATTTAAAACAGTTCTACATTTAACATCGCTCATATTATAAATGTATATGCATTTTGGCGTGAAGGGTCATTTAAAAAAACAATAATTATTATTTTTAGGCAAACGGTAAATATTAGTATATTATAATAAAAAATTGTGGACATGGGTACAAGACAACGTCTGTCGAGTCATCTAGTTATCCATAAAAATATAATACCGATATTTTATATTATATAATAAATATTTACCATATTTCCATGTTAGTTTTCTTATCGCAACTTATAAATAGTTAGTTTATTTATTTTCATTCACTTTTCATTCTAGAACTGCACTTGAAATTCTTCTGATATCAAATGAAATGATAATTTCTCAATTGTGCAAAAATATGTGAAAACAATTTTCTAATCTTTCGAATCTGAATTTATTATCTTTGACCGACTGTAGATTTAATTTGTAAGTAGCCAAGAAAAATCAGATAAGAATTTATCAATTGATCTCATTCAATAATAATAGTAATAGGAATAATAATAATTATAATAATAATATCAGAAGAAAATAAATTATAGCGTAAAACATTATTTTGAAGGATTATTTTAATTGATCATCTTTTCACAGGCCTCTAATATTTGAGATCATGATATCTAAAAGTGTGTAATGTTTCGTCAAAATCATAAAAAAATCAATTAAGTACAAATTGGTACAAAAACGGTTCAAGCAATATTTGCTAAAAAAAACTGATAATTTTGTTTTCTATTTTTTTTTCTTGACCATCATCTTGTTTCGTCACTATCTGGGACACCCTGTATATATATAGTTATAAATAAATATACATCATTGATAATAATATAAATATGATAAGATAACATGAATAATTATCGAATCGAGTGATATATCTTATATCATTGCCGTCTAATCAATATTCCAATTTTTCGCTATTTAAAAACCTTCTTTGGAAAACAAGCAAAAACAATTGTTTTCGAAAGTAATATTTATTTATTTTAAAAATTGATATATTTACATAAGGGTGGTCCTTAATATGGACATTTGTTCGATCCCAAGGGCTCAAATGCTTCCAAATCAATAAAAAAACTCTCTACAAGTTTTAGCTCTCAATATTAACATTTAGATAGTCCGCAATTCAAATAAGAGTTTCATATATTTTTTTCAACATATATCATTAAGTAAATTCTTGCACCATCTGTGATAGCTGACGTATAATTTTTATGGTAATTTATTACTGATAATTTGAGTATCAACATGACCAATTAAATAAATATTTTGTTGCAAAATTAATTTAGATGCCACGATGATAAATGTTTCATTCAGTCCACATCGATTTAATTAAAGGTTAAGTGTTTTGTAAATATTTTTCTATGTCAGTTCACAAATGATATCACAGATGGCGCTAGAATTTACTTCATGACATATGTTAAAAATAAATATTAAAATGACATATGTTAAAAATATAAACTTTTAATTGGATTGCGGACTATTTAAATGTTAATATTAAAGTTAAAACTTTTGGAATATTGTTCTTTATCAATTTGAGCTCTTGGAAGCAAAGAAATTCGAAAATATCCATATAAAGGACAACCCTAATGTACTTATATACTATAATATAAACAATACAGGGTCCGGCACTCGAAGTGTAACCAACTTCAAACCGCTCGCGTAGCTGATGCACGGGTACCAATTGAAAGTAAGTCAGCTAAATGATAGTTTGGTGTATTGTTTATGAGCACACGAAAGTATTTAGTCGACAGTGAACGCGAAAAAAAGAAATCAGTAATGGATTTCAAACGTAACAATGTGATTACATTATATTTAACTGGAAAATCAAAACCAGCAATTGTTCGAGGACTCAAACACCTTAAAGTGAATAAAGTTTTCGTTTATCGCGTCATAACTCGTTACAATGAAACTGGTAGCATCGTAAAACGTCATGAAAGTGGTCAACAAAGACTGCAATGTCACATGAGATGGTCAAAAATGTGAGAAAGCAACTCGAGCAAAATCCCCGACGAAGTGCCAATTAAATGGCAGAAGAACTTAACATATCTGACCGTAGCATCCGCCGCATACTGAAAAATTATCTCAAGGTCAACCCTTATAAGATCCAAAAGGCACATGATCTTAGGCCGAAGCAATAGCAAGTGAGACTTCAGAGAGCTAAGGAGTTGCTTCGCCTGGCCGAAAGTGATAAATTTCCGAACATTGTGTTTTTCGACGAGAAAATTTTCACAATTAAGCAATTCTTAAACTCTCAAAACGATAGGGTTTACTTGACTGAACGTCCAGACAAGAATTTGAGCCATCGATTGGGCACCAGGAGGCAACACCAGCCACAGATAATGGTTTGGCCCGCTGTAAACGCAGATGGGCGATCTCCAATCGTTTTCATCGAGCCTGGCGTCAAGGTAAATGTACAATATTATCGGGAAAGTATTCTGAAGGTTGCTTTGAAGCCATGGGCAGACAAACATTTCGGTGGTAGACCATGGACGTTTCAACAGGACTCGGCACCGTCTCATAAAGCTCGAGTGAACCAAGAATGGCTGAAAAACAACTTTCCGAACTTCAAAACGTCCGCACAATGGATCTCGAATTCACCAGACGCAAATCATATGGATTATTCTCTTTGGGCCATTTCGGAGATCAAGGTCTGAACTAAGGGGTACATCAGTCTCAAGGCGCTAAAAAAAGCCGTTGTCCGCCAGTGAGCCAAAATACCTGCAAATCACGTTCGGCCAAATGTGATTTGTTTTTGGACCGTCTAAAGGCCATAGTCAAAGCAAAAAATGGTCATGTTGGGCAAAAGTGAATTGTTCTTAAATTTTGTATTATTTTTACACATTCTGTACTTTAAATCGAGTGAAATTGATTTTCCAAACTGAATTTATGGTTCTTTCAATTGGTTACACTTCGAGTGCCGGACCCTGTAGTATTTAAAGTTATTTTTACAATAAGTATAGATTATTATTGGCATATTATATATAAGTTGGTGAAGTTTATGCTCCTCACCGATAGCTTATTGGTTGTTTATGTAACTGAAGTATCCAAATGAAGTCATGGACCTTATATCACATGGACTGCTAGTCGAGCGCAAAATAAGTGCTCAAACATATTGACATTTGATCATTCAAGAGAGTTCTGCGGTTGTCGTCGGCGATGTTCGCTCAGACATGTGACGTCACATACCTTTCTATGTTTGAGCGCTATATACAACGGAATATGAGGACTAGCGTCCATGTAATGTCTATAATCCAAGTGCAAAAAAAACTTTTATTTTTAAAAAAATGAGAAAGACCTTGCACAAAATATTGCAACCATAATACGTAAAATCTAAAAATTCAGATTTTGATATAACATAGTAATAAAGACAAATCTGTTAAGGGGCACAACTAGTGTAACCGTCTAAAAGAAAGGTGATTTTTGGGAATTTATATTAAAAAAACTACTTTATCAATCATTACAAAATTTTAGGAATTAGTGCAGTAAACGGAGAGGAAAAAAGGGTATAACCTCTGAATTTTTTTACTTTTGGAATTAGGTTCATCTTACCCTCAAGTTCAAAAGTGAAAACAATTCGGGTTGCGCCATCATTCCCCGGGGGGATGACGCCCCTTCTCAATTGTGTAATTACATTTTTTTTAAATAATGTCGGAAATCGATGGAAGAACTATATATAAGAAAAAAATGTCTTTTATAGTTTTTCAAAAAAACTAATACTTTTCAAGTTACCGGCCACTAAAGATTCATATATTTTTGGCGTTTTTCTTCGTTTTTTTGCAAATATCTCCTAAAATATACATTTTTCCGAAAATCATGTAATGAACAAAATAATGTCAATAAAAATCTTAATAAATCGGTGTTCCATAAAGTGTTCTAGGAAACATATTAAGCAAGATTTGAAAGAGCAAAGTCGTTTTTTTTTTCGTTCTAGATTTAATTGTTGTATTTAAAGCCACCTAGTGGCGAGGTTTTACATTTTATGCATTTCGGTAAAATTGGGTTTTATAGTGCTCAACATAAGCTTTAAAATGAGTGCTGTTACAAGTTTTTTGCGTGTAAAATGAGTGAGCTATCATGCAAATAAGAAGCATATACGAGTACGATGTTTTTTTCTTTTAAATCATATGGTTTAATGAGCGCCATTTCCACCAGAATTAAAGTAATTCACATTCCATCTAGAATTCACTTTATTATAGACATCTTGATGGATTCTAGCAGATTCACTACTTTAGTACAAACTATTTTCAGAAAACTCATGATTTTATAAAAACTTTTTTTTCCGATTTTTTTAAAAATCGAACTTATTTTGATTATATCTCAAAAAGAATAAAAGATACGTTTAAAGATATATAGATAAAAATCAAAGGGATCTTTCTGGCTTATTATTGTTTTTTATTATTTTTCTTTCACACAAAAATTGACAGAGTTATGAATGTTTAAAGACTGCGCGGCCGCGCAAATTGGCAAAAAAAGTTTTTATAAAATCGTGAGTTTTCTGAAAATAGTTTGTACTAAAGTAGTGAATCTGAAAATGTAATTACACAATTGAAAAGGGGTGTCATCCCCCCTGGGGGTGATGGCGCAACCCGAATTGTTTTCACTTTTGAACTTGAGGGTAAGATGAACCTAATTCCAAAATTTCATTTAATTCGGAGCACAGTAAAAAAAATCAGACCTAAAACGCTCCGTTTACTGCACTAAACATATTTATACATGTTTTAAGAATACATAGTAAAATTTTTGAAGAAAAAAATTAATATTTTTTTAAGTTATCGTCGATCTTCAACGGCGCGACAGCAAAAAGGCCCTTCACTGCTGCAGTGATTCCGGCCTTCTACGTGGATGAAATTTAAAAAAAAATCTCGTTAAACTAGATAATATTGTCTGTAAAATGAACTACGATAAAGAAAAAAATCAAAAATTGACAAAATGACGGCGTTTTTAAAAAAAAGTCGAATTTTACCCAAAATTTTGGTCATTTTTGGACTGCCAAAATTCGATTTTTGATCCGATAAAACAAATCGATAGTTCATTGTACGTAGAACTATATATAGAACATGTAAAAAAATTGATAGTGATCGTATCATTTGTTTTTGAATAATCGCTGCAGCAAATTCGGAAAATGCTGTTTCGAGAAAAACGCGTTTAAAGATAAAATGATCGTTATACTATAAACTACATATATACTATTTAAATGGCTGTAACTCAAAAACAATTTATGATATCAATTTAAAATTTTGGTATGTTATTTTTAAATGTATAACCTATCGAAATATGGAAAAATTGAAAATACGATTTTTTGAAAATTTCACACTAGTTGTTTGTGCCCCTTATAAAATGATAACAATTATAATTTCGTATGAACAACTTATTCCTTGCTTCCACTAGCAAGTTTAGAGAAAACAGTACTTATTTCCTCTACATCAGACCTTTGCAATTTTAAATTTTCTCTTCTTATATAAGACGCCCTTAGGCATTTGACCAACAAGAAGAAAGCGATGGCCAAACAGAGTACGCCCAAAACGACCAGAACGATATTAGAATAAGTAGTAGGACCCAAATTAAAATCGACTGCACGAAAAGAATTGGCTTCGATTTGTTTCTGCTGGTCGTGGATTCTATTTAACTCCGTCAAGTCGATGTTTTTTATTACCACAGGACTTCCGATTGATGGTAGGCTGATATTGTTGATTCGATCGAAGTTGATTGATGGTAAAACCAGAGGTTGTCCTTGGATGACATACCTCGTGTTTTGGTATGATACTTCGTCTGATATGAGTTCACAGTCAGGGGCAGTGTCAGGAGGAAGTTTCCCTTGATAGTTTTTGGAGTGAGTGGTCTTTCACAACCGACATAGATTTTTGTCGGTTCTGGCATTATTAAGACAAAATGTGCTTCACTGATTTGCTGAACTATGTTTCGTGTAATATTGACGTGGGATTTTTTGCAACCTTTAGTAACATTGGCTTTGTGAAGAATCAGATTTGTGGTGCATTCCTCACGAAAACCCTGAAGATTTTTGGCGTCACACATATATAAATCGGCAACTTTCTTGCAATCTTCATCGTCATACTGGTATTTCTTTGGGCCGACGGTCAGATAGGAATGTGGTGGTATGATTATTTCATTGTTTTCATCAGGAACTGGATATAATTTGTAGTGTTTGTATGTATCACTATATATTATAGGGAATTGAGTAACAAATATTATTTTATCTTCAGACTGGTAGGATGCTGCTTTCAGCAGATTATAATATTTATGAATATTGTACTGATCATAAACAAATGGCATTTTCAAAAAGGGATGCATTTGCTTTACCTTTTGTAACATAAACAATATATCATCTGGTTTCACTACACTGCCATGAACGATGCTGATTCTGGAAAAATCTATAGCAGTTTCTAGATCGGTCAAAATGTTCGTCATAATTGTTATTTTATAAGAAACTTGCTCCAATATATCCTTAGCTAATAAATATGTCTCTTGGTGTGACATATGTGTTCGTAAATTATTTTGCAATTCATTGATCTTATTTTGAAAAATATTTTGATTGTATGCAACAGTGTTGATAGTATCTTTAAGTGATTGAATTAGCTGAGTATTCAATGTCATCTGTCGATTCAAAGTTGCAGCTAAAGCATTTTGATTTCTTTCTAGATTGTTGATGGCTGCTTCAAATCGCCTGCCGTCTTCGGCGTCCAAACTTCCTGTAATCCACTTGCTAATTGTTCCTAAAAATTCAAAAGCTCTCTTAATTCTTCTTTGAGGCCTGATGGAATTATATTTGTTTATCATATTTTTAATCATGTTTTCCAGCAACAATTTCTGAGGAGCTATTCTTGCTAGAAGCTCCTGATTTTTGTTTTGTACACTTTTAAAAAAAAGATCAAATTCTCGTCTAATTTCACTTATTTGTTTCTTTATTAAATTGGCATCAACGTAATGTATGAAAGTGTGATATTGCTCTATCATTTTGGCTTCGCCTAATTCAAATGGTAATATTCCTGGCGTCTTCAGCTCCTCCAGTTTCACATCAGTTGGTATTTTCTTACTTTTATAAATTCCCAGTGGTAAAATACGGCGATCACTTAAATTCAATGGGGTTTTATCTGATTTGACCACATTTTGTGATACTATTAGGATGAGTAAGCCCAGAAACCTAGAATAGTTGTTTACATCAAGTTCAAAGAAACTGATTACTTTTAAAGAAAATGTATACAAATTTACTTAAAACACAATTTGCGGAAGGCTGTTTCTTTCAATTATATTGCAACAAGATGATGACAGTTTAGAGTTTAGATATAGTTAATAACCAAAAATAGGAAATCTATTGAAGATGTAAATGTTTCTTGATAAATGCTTAAAAATTTATATTCAGATGGATAAAAAATCAATGCAACAAAGCTGACAAGGATGTATTCGTCAAAAACTATTTAGAGAGCAGCTGGGAATTTGAATGTACAAAATCGGAAAGTACTATCCCCGGGTTGAAAATGACTATAATTATTTAAGAACTTTACTGACTTGCAAAAACTAAGTGGGCAATTCTACCGTAAGAGCTTATAAAATGGCGTTGTCATGGCAACGCTCTCTTATGCTTGCTTTTGGTATTGAAAATTATGAACATGTCTATTTATTTGCCGTACGATCAGGCGTATTTTACATATAAACAAGCAGGGAATAATGTTATGTTAACTTTACCATCTAGAATTATGTTATAACATTCTCTGCACCATCTAGAATTTTGTTATCATAACATTCTCCCTTGCTTTATTTTTATGTAAAATACGCCTGATAGATCGACTTTTTCATAAATTTCAATACCACAAGTATAAGAGAGCGTTGCCATGACAACGGTATTTATGAGCTCTGTTACGACAGAATTCGCCCATATTTCTTGGAAGTAAATTCGTAAAGTTACATTTAAATGGATCCAAAAATCAATATAAGGGAAGGTATATAGAAAAAATGAAGAAATCTTTAGATAAGAAGCCTTGAACGCAAATGCAATGTTTGAATATACTAACAAATCTTTAGTAAACAAAGTGTAATCTTACCAAGTTCTCATGATGTCCATTCAGATGATTACGGAAACACTTTGAAAGCTTCTGAATTAACACTTCTTTCGATACTATTTTTGCTCGTATTTACGATGATATTTTCAACAAAACAGAATTTTATAGCTTAATACTAATAATTTTATTCCGGTTGCTTTTATACACTTTTTTATCTAATCACTCGTCAGAAAGTGAGGTGACAAAAACAACTAATGTATTCAGTTCTTTGGATACCAAATCAAGGTCTTGGGATTCAAATTTAAGGATCATCATGTTTTATAAATAAAAAAGGAACTTGATAACAATTACAATTTTACTAAACTTCTCATTTGAAAAATAATTGGATTTATTTTAAAACCTTTATCAAAAATCATTATTTTAATATATTTTTCGGCCAAAAATCCGATTCGATAATTTTATGTTTCAAGTCATTCTGAATCAAATGATACAAAATTTGGAAAAAGTATGTGTGTGTTTTTGTACGTGAGCCGATTTTTACCCTTTCCTCGACGTTTTTTCAGAAACGGCTGGACCGATTTCACAATTTTTAAATCCATTCGATGTATCTTGATGAAAATCTGCGTTGGTTAGTTTTGCGCAACGATCGGTCGAGCCGTTTCTTTGTTATTGGCAAAAAAGTGTAAAGATTTTCGTCCACGTTTTAGCCCACAATCTTGAATCGATTTTAAAAATTCAAAAACAGTTCGAAAGATTTTGTTTAGCAATCGTACTAAGTTTTCTAGTATTTAATTGTAGAATTTTTTTTTCGACGATTTTCAAGAAACTTTTTTTTGAAGATAGATATCATGATAGATATTTATATATGTTGCGCTAGATAAAATTAAATTAATATGAAATACTATATCCACTTGTAGCAAAATTGATAAAATGTAATAAAGTATAATAAAAATTCATGGTCTTGTAGAACATACTAAAATACTTTGGTCCTACAAAAAGTTGTTTAATTTTTAAAATTCATCAAAGTTTGAAAAAATATAAGTCAAAATTTCAGTCAGAAGTAATGTGATAAGTCAAAATTTGAATTTATTCGGTTTGGTTTGTTAAGCGAACAAAATTTCATTACGTTGGAGCAAAACTTAAAAATTGTAACTTTTCATTTAAAAATGCGAATATTTCACTCGAATAAATTAAATTTTGCTTAGAGAGATTCTCACCAATTGTTAAAACTAATATTGATTCCGAGTAAATTCGGAAGTAAACCTTTAAAATTTTTATATTTTTAAAAAATAATTGGACCCTGCGCGTGTTAAATGTTAATATCTGGAAACTATTGTTTGACTCATCCTTATTTACGTTTAAAACTCATCAATAATAAGAAAAGATAAAAACTATATTAAACACCGACTTTTTTTCGTAATGTATTAATCGATTGTAATTATTTATAAATTAAATATATAGATTGCACGATACAGGATAATGCAAATACGTTTTTGTTTGTTTGAAATGATTCAGCATTTTGCTATTAATAAAACAAGCTTTATTATTAGATCTAAGGTATGAAAGATAAAAGTGTAGTAAATTTATATATGACTTGGAAGAGAAAGTGATATCTATAAACAAAGTTGTCTTTAGCACTTGTTTTTTTAAAATTACGAAACCAATGGACCTGCCAGAGTCTGTGTAAAAATCTGATCCAGCAAGAAAATAATGATTCAAGAAAGAATTAATTTCTAGAACATTTAGTTTTTGCCTAGTATTATAAAGAACCTAATAATGTTCTACATTTTACAGTTGATGCATCTAAAAAGAACGTAAGTCACGGAGAAATTTCAAGTTTAGTTTTTTGACATTGCCAAAATATTTTTTCATCCAAACTTTCTCACACAACGCACATCAATAAATTCAATCAACAATTAATAAAACAATTACAATGACAAATCATCAATGACAACATGCTAAAAAAAACGTTATATTTAAACCAATTACCAATTATCGTTATCTACATATACGAGTATATAAAAATAAGTCGAGTTTTCCTTCCTGACGAAATAACTCCAGAACGCACGAACCGATTTCGACGATTTTTCATTCGTTGGAAATGTCTCGGGCTCCGTAAGGTTTTTAGCTAAGAAAATTAGTGGTGGCATCGTGCATTAATGCAAATTGATGGAATTTCACGCACCGTAATTAAAAATTCGAGTAATGACATTAGTGAGAATTATCAGAATTATGCTTGGTTAAGTCAACGAGCAATTCTTGCCGCAAACAATAATGATGTACACGCACTGAATTTCACCATTCAATCAAATATTGCTGGCGATTTGGTGACATACCAATGATTCCGACTGGTCCTCCGTTTGACTTCAAACGATTGCAATTTCCAGTTCGCAATAACAAGTCGCAAGGCCAATCGCTTAGTGTTTGCGGGATAAATTTCAAATAGATTATTTAGAAAATCATTGTTTTTCACATGGGCAGTTATACGTTGCCTGTTCACGAGTTAGTTAACGTCAGACCAAAAAACAAAAAATGTGGTTTACCAAAGAGCACTTCAATGAAACGGATAATTTGCGGATTCACTTTCATTTACTTAGAGAAGTTTAACTAAAAAACACTTCGATTTTTGTAATCGAAATAAATTCATTACTGTTGTATAATAAAATCAAATTTTTCCTGTTCAAATATAAAACAAACAAAAAATTTCTTCATCTTTCTCACGAAACCATCTGGTGGCGAAACGGAGTTCGTCGGGTTTATAAATTAAACAGGAAAAAAAACCTATAACGAGTAATCTCTTCTTATTGCCAAATTTTTAACTTGAAGGATATAATATCTACAGAAAATCTTCATCCGATATTTGAAAAATTAACTTCATGAGATACTTTTTGAAACTTGCCTTGTGAGTTTCGAAACCCTCACCTTATTTTGGCCTGTGTCCTACAGAGGCATTATAACAAATCCATTATAAAAATAAAACAATCACCAAATTTCTTAAGAAGGATAGTAATTGTTCGTTCACGTAACACAAAATCAATAAAAAAATAAGCAAAATCATCATATAAAGTTACAAAAAATTTAAAACCTCCATTGGTGACTGGAAGGGTCTTCTGGCCCCATCTGCTCCTTCTCCATTGTCATCATAATAGTCTCGAATAAAATTTACAATATTTTTTTTAAATTTTGAAATCGCTCGCTCTGTTTTTTTTTCGTTCCCGGCGAGCGTTTCTCTTCCCGCGATGGTATAATCGTTTTGATTTATTCTTTATGGAATCGTCTCCTGAAAACGAATGAAAAATGAACTAGTGGTGTATGGCATCGTGCCTTAAGGCAAATTGCTGAAACTTCCCGTACCGTAATGATATATTCGAGGAATTTTAAACGTTTTCAAATATATTATTATAAATACTGTAACTTTCATTATTTTTGCTATCTTGTTATATCTTAGCAAATCAAAAGTAAATCATAAATCAATTTATTTCCAGAACATTAACAATCGTCATTTCATTTCGAATTCAATTTAAAAAAAAAAATAGTTGCCCAGTGCTGGATTTACAGTAGGGGTAGTCGGGGCTACTGCCCAGGGCGACAAATTTTCGGGGCCGGCAAAATTTGGATAGTGAAAAAAAAATTTATATAATATAATTAACTCATTTACTTCATAACATTTTTTATTCAAGAAATATAATTAACAAAACATAATACGATTTCACTGCAAAATTTGGCAATTTTGCTAATTAAAAGTTCCTAAATGAGCTCAAAATTTAAAAAACAATGCTCTTCAGATCTCGAGCACTCTTAAGATGACGAATTTGTGCACTTCCAAGCTTATAGTGTCAAAAATAAAATTAAACTATTGACGCATGGCATTGTGCCTTAAGGCAAGTTACTGAAACTTTCCGTGCTGAAAATTACATTTTATAAAGAGCTTTAAAAAATGTTTAAAAATGAAAAAAATTGAATTTAAAAAACATTGAATGTTTTCGAAAATTATGAACTTTCATGTATTAAAATTGAATTTTATTTGAATGTTAATGAAATAATCCTATTGATAACGAGACGTGCTGATTAGTTATTGGCCAAGACAGGTCCAATTTTTTCGAAAATACGGGCCGAAATGCCAAAAACGATAATTCAGTTTTTGAGAAACGGACCGTCTAATATCATTAAAATTTACATGTATAGACAAAATGAAGAACTGCTTAAATTTGTGGGAGGCAATTCTAGGGGTTTCGGTGATCCAATAAAAAAAAATCGATATTTGAAAAAACATGTGGCGGTCAAAAGTGATCATTAGACACAATTATCAGATATTTTAATAATAAGTATAAATTTTATTTACATTTCTATGGGTTCTGTAACATTATTTATCCGTTATACTGCGACGCGGCGCTTACGCGCTTCTATATTTGGACTCGTTTATCGCTTTAAAAAAATATGAAAAAACCCTAATTTTTCAAAAAAAGTCAAATTTTTACAAAGTTTAAATTTTTTTTTTTATAAATTTTGATTTTCGGCACGGAAAGTTCCAGCAATTTGCCTTAAGGCGCTATGCCAAGCACCACTATTTAAAGTATGTAATGCGTAATCAATTTGAAATGAGTTTTTATATAAAAATTATTTAACTATTAATGCTGGGGTGGGGCGGCATTTTTGTCAGTGCCCCAGGGCGCCAAAATTCTAAATCCGGCCTAATTTACACAAAATTGAATTGAAGTGCTTCCGTATAGTCACAGTCTAAACGCATTTGCAAATAATTCTGTGCGATATTTTCACTTATACTGTGCTTAGTTTGACGGCATTGTCACATTTTCCAATAGTTTTCACAAAATTGGAAAAGTACTCCAGTACGTAAACAGTCTAAACGCACTTGGGTAAGCGTTTGTACCAGAGTGGCGCTTAGACTGTGCTTAGCCTGGGTAATTTTTTAAATTATCAATCCAAAATTACAAAAATATTTTGTAGAAAATGAAAAAAGATGTAATAATTTTTTATCCTCAAAAGCAATTGTTTTGTAAATTCAAGCAGAAAGTTTTTCAGATCATTCAAATCGGACGCTTGGTTTATTCAAAAACTGCCATTTTTTGCACATTTAACTCTGTATCTTCGAAATGCCGGGACCTGTCTTTGCCAAAAACTAATAACCACTTCTCTCAACCATTACAAATTGAATGTTTTTTATATCATTCAAGTCCGATACTCCGTTATCTCAAAAACTCGATTTGTATTTTCTGCACCCTTTGCTCCGTATCTCCGTAACGTTTGATCCTGCCTTTGCCAAAAACTAATCAGCACATCTCCCCCATCAATAGGAATCGAATGTTTTTTGAACTATTCAAATCAGTTGATCCGTCCGAAAACGTGGACGAAAAAATGCGGACTTACAAAACACACACCCACATCCATTTAGTTTCTGAGGTATGCCAGTAAAATGTTCAGAAACCTTCAAAACGTCGAGAAATGCAAAACTTTTCATTTTTGATTTTCGGTCCATTACTATAACTACCCTACGGTAGTTAAACTATATTATTATAGTTTACTGGATGATCCATTGATTACATACCTCAAATCTTCTAGATCTTTATCCTTGTCAGCATCCTGCATCAGACCGCCACTCGATTTTCGTCCGCAGACGCACCTGTCATACCAATTGTTCTTGCATTCGCACATTCCAAAATCACTCGATCTGAACAAAACTTCGATCTCTCGGCTGCCCCTTTGGCCCGGCATTGATCCGTTACTAACCGCATCATCTTGATCCATCAGTTCTAACAAAAAACAAATAAACTAGTTGGTATTGGTATTTTGCCTTGAGGCAAGTTACATTAACTTCCCGATATGTGTAAATAATCGACTTAATAAAATATAAATTAATTTATGAGAGATTAAAAGTATTCAGAGTGGTTCTATTACACATAATTGAAAACGAACGAACATGTTGACTCGGAGTATTTTC
Source organism: Ctenocephalides felis (assembly GCF_003426905.1). NCBI lineage: Eukaryota > Metazoa > Arthropoda > Insecta > Siphonaptera > Pulicidae > Ctenocephalides > Ctenocephalides felis. The sequence goes on from NW_020539726.1 coordinate 45,017,809, forward strand.
TAAAAGCAAATTTTCAAAAATCAACAATTTTTATTTTTTTAGTATGATTATTAAGACCAAGTACTCTATCGCCTAAGTAATTAAATCGTGTAATTTTAATTTTAACAAACGTAAAAAAAACTACTCATTTTCTCAAACTTTAATGAATTTTTAAAATTAAACTACTTGTAAGGCCGTGATATTTCAGTAAGTTCTATAAGACCATGATATATATATCGCCAAAAAAAGTTCCATAAAAATTGGCTTAAATTTTTTTTTTCAACAGTTAATTGAAATACAACAAGAAACGGCTGGGTAGATTTTCACCTAAAACTAATCAGTATCATTCCCAACTAATATCTTTCGAACAGTTTTTAACTTTCCTTAGGGTAGTTATAGTAATGGGCCAAAAATCGAAAAAGAAAATTTTTGTATTTCTCGACGTTCTGAAGGTTTCTGAACATTTTGGCATACCTCAGTCCGCATTTTTTCGACCACCTTTTCGGGCGCACGGATCAACCGATTTGAATGGTTTAAAAACATTCGATCCCTATTAATAGGGGGATGTGCTGATTAGTTTTTGGCAAAAACAGGTCCAGCCGTTAAGGAGATACGAAGCAAAGAGTACAGAAAATACAAATCGAGTTTTTGAGAGATCGGAGCATCGGATTTGAATGATCAAAAAAACATTCAATTCGTAATGACGGGAAGAAGTGGTAATTAGTTTTTAGCAAAAATAGGTCCAGCGGTTTCGAAGATACAGAGCTAAATATGTGAATAATGGCAGTTTTTGAGAGAAGTAAGCGTCCGATTTGGATTATTTAAAGAACTTTCTGCTTGTTTCAACAAAATAATTGGTTTTGGAAATAAAATATTTTCAAAAAAAATTTTTGTATATTGAAAATAATTCAGATTTTAATTTTAATTATGACAAGCTATAATATACTTTAAACAAATAATTTCAACTGCCAATGTTACAATATTTATAAAAATCTATATGTTACGGTACGAGAAGTTCCTGCAATTTGCCTAAAGGCAACAGTTTTTTTTTCAATAGTTAATTACAAAAAAACGGCTCGGTAGATTTTTACCTAAAACTAGTCAGTATCATTCCCAACTAATATCTTTCGAGCAGTCTTTGATTTTTCAAAATCAATTCGGTAGAATGAGCTTACATGCTCGTGGACGGTAAGTTTTCCCAAATTACAAAAAAACGGCTCGAAACATCGTCTCACAAAACTTACAAACAATAATGCTAATTGAGATAGATCAAATAACTTTTAAATTTCTGAAATCGGTTCAGGCGTTTTTGAGGAAACGTCGATCAAAGGTATAATTTGGACAAACGCCGAAAAACGATACTAATTTTTGCAAACTTTGAAAAATTTTCAAAATTAAACGGCTTGTCGTAGGGCCGTCACAATTTAGTATGATCTACAAGACCATAGTCTACCGTTAAAAAAAATCATAAAAATTGACGATGTTTTTTTTTAAAAAAACTTACAAGAAAACAGCCCGGCCGATCTTTACCAAAAACTAATCAGCACGATTCCCAACCAATATTTATCGAATGGTTTTTGAATTTTCAAAATCGATTCAAAATTGCGGGCTAAAACGTGGACAAAATTTTTTCACTTTTCTGCAATTTACAAAGAAACGACCCGGCCGATTGCCGCACAAAACTCAAAAACCCCAGTCCTCATCGAGATACATCGAATGGCTTTTAAATTTTTAAAATCGGTCCATCCGTTTTGGAGAAAACGTCGATTTACGGCAAAAAATCTGTTCACACACACACAGGCATACACACACATACACACACACATACTTTTTCATTAAGTTTGGTCTCATTCGATTCAGAATGGCTTGAAACGTCGAGAAAACATAAAATTAGCGATTCGGATTTTTTGATGAAAACATAAACTTCTCCTTCGGGAAGTTAATTTTAGTATTTTGCCTTGGTTACCTCCGTCTCCAAATAATATTGTATCCACTCTTCTCCTCTTGGCAGGTATCCTTTTTCTCATAGTCCTGGTCGGCTTTCTTCTTTTGACACCAACTGGTTTCTTCGTCTTCACAGATTTACCAGCACCCTTGGTGTTCTTCTTTTTGCCTTTCTTAGTAGTTTTCTTTGGCTGAGGTTTTCTATCATCATCTTCCGAAGATGAGACATATGATTGGGAATCTTCATTGGAATCTGTTGCGGAGGATCGGGCTCTTTTGCGTTTTCGATCTAAAATTAAAAAAAAAAAACTAAATGTAAGAAGCATTAAGCATTGTGGTAAGTTGTGAGAACTTTCCGATATGAGTAAATAATAGATCAATAAAAATGATTTTTTTGCGTATCTTTACGTTTCAGAGGTTTCTGAACATTTTGGCATACCTTAGAAAAAATGGATATAATGTGTGGGTGTGTGCAGATAGGTTCATAAAAACATAGAAATTTTGTCCGGTACACTCTTTTTTAATTAGCTTAGCAAAAACTGGATAAAATTTACTAAAATCTTTTATAAAATGTTTTATATTTCCCTATACGAACAATTTTGTGAAAAAATGAAACTATTGTGAATTACTCTAGCACGTATTGAACACTTTTTTTTAAATAACATTGAAATTTTTTTCCGTGTACTCTTTTTAATATACTCAGCAGAAACTAGATAAACTTTACAAAAATCCTGTATATATATCATTTTGTATGCCCCGATGCAAACTTTTTTGTAAAAAAATGAAACAATTTTAAATTACTCTAAAACGTATTGAACAATATAAGGATTCGGGAGACTTTTTTAATTTTTTTTCAAATAACATTGATATTTAGTTCCGTGCACTCTTTTTTAATTAGCATAGCGAAACTGGATATAATTTACTAAAATTTTGTATAAACTGTTTTATATTCTCCTATACGAAAATTTTTGTGAAAATATGAAACTATTATGAAATAATCTGGAACGTATTGAACAATATCAGTGCTGGATTACAGTAGGGGCAATCGGGGCTACTGCCCAGGGCGGCAAATTTTGGGGGGCGGCAAAATTTGGATAGTGAGAAAAAAAAATCTATACAATATAATCAACTTTTTTTAACAACATTTTTTATTTCAAGAAATATAATTAATAAAATATAATACGATTGCAATGCAAAATTTGGATTGAAAAAACCGATAACTAAAATTTATTATTTTGCCTTGCCTCCCTCTCCGAACGTAAATTATCAATGTGGTTAATAAGTTATCAAATTTGGCAATTTGGCTAATATAAAGATCCGTGAACAAGCTGAAAGTTTAAGAAAAATATGTTCTTCAGTTCTCGAGCCCTCTTAAAATGACGAATTTGTGCACTTCCAAGCTTACTACTGACTCATGGCATTGTGTCTAACAAATTACTGAAACATCCCGTATTAAAAATTACATTTTATAAAGAGCTTTAAAATTTTTTGAAAAATGAAAAAAAAAGACTTTTAAAAGACATTTTTCGTATTTTGAATTTTTTTGAAAATTATGAACTTTTTGTAAAGCAATCGCGCAGCGTAGCTGTTTCAGAGAAGAAAAATCGAAACTCAATTACCATTTTTCGTAATTGCTTGTCCCAAAATCTCTCCATCAATACAAATCTAATATTTTTTAATTATTCAAGTCAATTTCGAGAACATGGATTAACCGATTTAAATGATTCAATTCCTATTGATAAGGAGACGTGCTGATTAGTTATTGGCCAAGGCAGAACCAACTGTTTTGAAGATACGGGTCAAAATTCCAAAAATGATAGTTTCGTTTTTGAGAAAAAAAGCGTCCAATATCATTCATAAAAATTACAGAATAAATAACTGCTTAGATTTGTGGGGGGCAGGTTTAGCGGTTTCGATGATCCAATAAAAAATTTGAGAAAGAAACATTTGGCGGACAAAAGTGATCATAAGACATATGCGCATTAAGATATCAGATATTTTAAAGATATTATAATAATAAGCATAAATTTTGTTTACATTTATATGCGTTCTATAACATTGTTTATCAGTTGACTGCGACGCGGCGCTTACGCGCTTCTATATTTTGTCCCTACGCAACTGAAGCAGCGCGATTGCTTTAAAAAAAAGTACGAAAGTTCGTAAAATTTCAGGGATGGGGCGGCATTTTTGTCAGTGCCCCGGGGCGCCAAATTTCTAAATCCGGCCCTGACAATATATGTATTCGGGACACTCTTTTACATTTTTTTAAATATTTGAAATTTTGTTCCATGTACTTTTTTTTAATTAGCTTAGCAAAAACTAGATGAAATTTGACTGATTTGATTTTGTAAAAACTGTTTTATATTCCCCTATACAAAAAAATTTGTAAAAAATGGAACTATTGTGAATTACTCTGGAACGTATTGAACAATATATGGATTAGGAACATTCTTTTAAATTTCTTCAAATAATATTGAAATTTTGTTCTGTGTACTCTGTTTTAATTAGCTCAGCAGAAACTAGATAAAATTTACTAAAACCCTGTATACACCATTTTGTATGCACCGATGCAATCGTTTTGTGAAAAATTACTTAAACACGAAAATTTTGTTTCGAGCACTCAGCCCTTTTTAACCAATTGTTTAAATGTAAAACCTAAATACCTTAAAAAAGACCTGAATAATAAATATTGAACTCACTGTAAATGTCCAAAAGTCGAAAATGAATTTTTTTTTTGCATTTACGTTTCAGAGACTTCTGAACATTTTGGCATAAGTTATCGTTAGAAAAAAATTATGTATGTGTGAGTGTTTATATGTGCGGATACTTTTTATCCACGTTTTCGGGAGCACGGATTAAACGATTAAAATGGTTCAAAAAGCATTCGATTCCTATTGAAAGGGTGTTGTGCTGATTAGTTTTTGGCAAAGACAAGTCCAGTTGTTTCGCAGATACGGAGCAAAGAGTGCAGAATATGACAATTAAGTTTGTAAGAGTACTGTGCATCTGATTTGAATGATTCAAAAAACATTAAACTTGTATTGACGCAATGAAGTGATTGAATTTTTACAAAGACAGATCCAGCGGTTTGGGGGTCACAGAAAAAAAGTGAAAATGCCATTTGGGGGTCGAAAATCTAACATTTTTGACGATATGGATCAACCAACATGAATGAGTATAAAAAACTTTCAAGAAATTTAAAAACTCTGAATAAAAAACAAAAAATTTCTTCATTTATTATAACTTTTTTTTCAAATTTCTCGAAAATATTAAAATTTATTGATGGCCTTAATGTAAATTGCTGGAACTTCCCGTACCGTAACGAAATGTTTGAAGAATATTGAATGTTTTCAAATAGATTATTATAAAGAAATACTGTAACATTGTCCAATATTTATAAGAATTATATAAACTGAATTGCAAAGTTGAAAATATTCATTTTAAGTATATAAGTGAGATTTAAATTTTTAATTAGCAAAAATTAAAATTAAAATCTGAACTATATTTCGATATAAAAAAATAGATTCAAAAGCAATTGTACTGACAATACAAGCAACAAGTTTTTTAAATTATTAAAATAGAATGCTTATTTCTTTCAAAAACTGCCATTTTTTGCACATTTAGCACTGTATCTCCGAAATGGCTGAACCTGCCTTTGCCAAAAACTAATCACCACTTCTACTCGTTATTACGAATATAATTTTTTTTAGATGATTCAAATCGGATGTTCCGTTCTCTCAAATACTAGTTTATTTTCTGCACTCTTTGCACCGTATATCCAACATGGCTGGACCTGCTTTTGCCAAAAACTAATCAGCACATCTCCCTGTCAATAGAATCGAATGCTTTTTGAAACATTCAAAATCATACATACATACATACATACATACATACATACATACACACACACACATCCATTTTTTCTTAGGTATGCCAAAATATTCAGGAACCTCTGAAACGTCAAGATATGCAAAACAATTTATTTTCGATAATCTAGTCAAACAAACGATTCTACTGATGGTGAATATATTATATGAAAGCTTTCTCGTTTGATTATTTATATTTTCCATAGGTCTCTAATAATTATCGAGATTGAATATTTCTCAATAAAATATTGAAAAGTGCTGAATTATTGATTTATGACCAGCATTATAGGACCATGTTTTTTAAAAATTCTCTATAAATGATAAAATAAACTAACAAACATTTAAAACAAAATTTTTTTCAGTGATATAATAAAAGTTCATTAATTTTATTAGTTATAAACAATTAATAAATGCTAATATATATTTTAGTATGTATTTTTTTTAAACCAATTTTGGAGTAAAATATTCACAAAAATGTCGGCGTTTTCCGCATTGCATTTTTAAGAAGTAACAACCACAAATTTATATCAGGTAATTGAAATTTAGTCCATGTCTCTGATCCGTACAGAACAACACACAATATTCATCATTTTCATCAGCTTTTTGTTGGTTCACATTTCGTTTTCTGCCATTTATGAAGTATTTCGAAAATTTCATATCTTTATTTTACTATGTAACTTATTTCTAAGAAAAATCTTCTTACAGTCCAGGTCTCTAAACTGTACAGAGTAGTTCCTTCTGCCAAAAACTAATCAGGAATCGAATGCCTTTTGAACCATTCAATATCATACGTACATACATACTTAAATACACACACACAAACGCATCCATTTTTTCTGAGGTATGCCAAAATATTCAGGAACCTCTGAAACGTCAAGATATGCAAAAAAATTATTTTCGATTATCAAATCAAATTTTCTCACAATTTACTTTTAGAAAATAGCTTCTACTGATGGTGTTATTATCTATTTACCTCTAGATCGATCCGAATCATCATCCGATGAACTCGAATCACCATCTTCGTCGCGTTTTCTCTTCCTATCACCAGTCTTCTTTTTCTTATTTTTCCTTCTATAATCCTCATCATCACTCGATTCATCCTCATCATACCTATCACCACTCCGATTTTCCTCGTCGCTGCTCGAATAGGAAAAATCTTCGTCATCGTCATCTTCTCGGCCCTTCTTGCCCTTCTTATTATTTTTCTTGGCAGTTTTCTTTCGATTCGCGCCCTTCTGTCGAGTCGTCACTTTGGCGACTACGGCGACAGATTTCTTAGGGGTGACTTGGGTAGAGTTGTCGGTCGATTGGACGCTTTTTTTGGGCGCCACTTTGGAAGAAGATGGAGGTTTTTTCCGTTTGCACCTCCTGGGCCATAGTGCCGGACTTTTTGGTATCCTCTTCGGCCTCTTGGTGGTTCACAAGACCGCGGCGGACGTTGCTCCGGGTTAGAGCTGGGGGTAAAAGATACAGATGAATAGCAGAATTATATTGTGGGTGGCATTATGAGAGACTTACGTTTTTTGTGACTTCTTTTGTTTCGGCGTTGGTAAGGTGCAAGTGCATTGCAATCATCGTTATCTGAAAAATCTGAAGATAGGTCGTCCATCGCTTTGGTATTGTGTTTGTGATTGTGATTTACGTGACATTGGCGAAACTGTGAAGAAATACAAAAAACTATGTAATTTTGAATTATTCAAATCGGACGCCCCGTTCTCTCAAAAACTGAGTTATCGTTCCTGGCACTTTTTGCCCCGTATCTTCGGAACGGCTAAACCTGCCTTCGCCAAAAACTAATCAGCACGTCTCCTTATCAATACGCATCGAATGTTTTTTGAATTATTCAAATCGCTTCATTCGTGTTCCCGAAATCGTCGACGAAAGTTTGTATCCGCACACGCGCGCACACACATACATTCATTTTTTCTAAGGTATGCCAAAATGTTTAGAAGGTTTTGAAACGTAAAGATATATAAAAAATTTCCATTTTCGATTTTTTTGCGATTACTATAACTTGCCCTACGGAAAGATAATAATAGTAATAAAAATAATAGAAATAAATAAATAAGAGTAATGAATAAAAGTAGTAATAAAAATTATAAGTAATAATAAAAATAGTAATAACAAATAAAATCTGAAATAAATTTTTATAAACAGGAAAATTCTCCTATCAAATATTCCATCATGGTTGTGAATCCTCCGTGAATAAGCTACATTAATTTATTAATGTATATAATTATATCAACCGTGTGTGTGGGTGTATGTATGTATCTGTGTATGTGCGGATACAATTTTTTGTCGCCGATTTCGAGAGCACGGGTCAACCGATTTGAATGGTTCAAAAAACATTCGATTCCTTCGTTTTTGGCAAAGGCAGGTCCAGCCATTTCGGAGATACGGGACCAAGTTCGCAAAAAATGGAAATTAACTTTGTGAGAGAACAGAGCATTCGATTTGAATTGTTCAAAAAAAATTCACGGAATTTTAGAAATATTTGATTTTTTTAAAAGGCAGGTTTAGCGGTTTCGGAGATTCAATGAAGAAGTTTATAAAAATGCCTTGGTGGTCAAAAGTGATCATTAAATACATGCACGTCAATTTATCAGGTATTTCAATAATGAGTTCAAATGTTATTTACATTTCTATGGGTTCCAAGATTTTTAAACGGAGCGCTTAGGCGCTTCGATATTTCGTATCTAAAACAGCCACATAGCGCGATCGCTTTAAAAAAAATTCAATATTACCAAATAATTTGAAAAATTATTATGTTCTCAAAAATGTTAAAAAACAGTTCAGATATTTTTTTAAACTTCAAAATTCTCAAAAAATCCATTTTCTTCAAAATTTTCCAAAAATGTTTAAATTAAGATTAAAAACTTTTGAAAGTTTTAAATTACGGGTTGGGAAATTGCTCAATTGTTCTCAAAAATGTTAAAATAGTTCGGTTTTGTTCCAAATAATTCAAAATGCTCAAAAAATTGAGTTTTCTCAAATTTTTCAAAAAAATTAAATTTAGGATTAAAAAAGCTTTTGAAAATTTTAAATTGCGGCTTGGAAAATTGCTCAATTATTCTCAAAAATGTTAAAAGTAGTTCAGATTTTTTTAAAAATTCAAAATTAAAAAAAAATATAATTTTTCAAATTTTTCAAAAAATGTTTGAATTAGGATTAACAACTTTTAAAAAATTTAAATTACGGTTTGCAAAGTTTCAGCACTTTGTCTTAAGGAACGATGATGCCCCTTACAACTAGTTTATATTTGTATTTTGAAAATTGGAATATAAATTATTTTATATTATTAGCAAGCAAAACTTTATTAATTAAAAAATGTCTTTGTATTGAAATATGTATACACAAAAACAATTATTGAAATTGCAACTTGCCAATAGGATGAATTTCGCTTAAAATACAATTTCTGATGAAAAATAAAAATAATAGTTATCATGATATTCTTTGGATAATTACATAATGCATATTATATTTTATTATATATTACTCGATTGACATTCAAATTAGCAAAGGTCTGTGTATATATATATATATTATATATATAATATATAATATATTTTTATATACATTTGTATATATGAAATACTTACACTTTTTGTAAATCTGTGATGAGGTCTTCGCACAAAAAAAGAGCTTGAAGAACCTTTAAGTGGTATCAAACTACAAGATCTTTTTACTATTTTACCTGGAAATAATTATAAATTTCTTTGTCAAGGCAAAGATTCATAAAATAATCTTTAATTCCAAACGAATTAAAGATTATTTTATAAATCTTTGCCTTTTCTTTGTTTGATGTATCGCCCTCAAGAACTCATATATTTCAACATCAAAATTAACTACTAAATCATATATATATATATATATATATATATATATATATATTATATATGTCAATAATATAATTAGAATACAAGGAGAAGTTTTCGAGTAAAGAACTAACAATTATCAGAACAAAAAACTTGGGCATCGAGAAAATGCATTTTATTTATAGCATCTTAAACATCAATCAATATATTGATAATGAGTATATTTTTTTTATTAGTTATTAATGAATTGATAGATCTATCTATCGAGCTGCAAATCCTGATTTTTCAGTTAAAATTTTAGTCAACAATGATTTTATTAATTTTGTTACTGTAACACCAGTAATGATGCATCAAATCAAAAATTGGATTTTTACTCAAATCACCATTGCACTTATTGACTTTGTCGTATTGTTAACTTATTGACTTCAGAATAAATATCTCAATTACCAGATTTTGTTACTTTATCACTATTTATTCGAATCAAGTAGCAGATGTATAGGTAAAAATTTTGTTAACAGATCAATCAAAATCCAATTATTGTTCATTTTGTTCTAGTAACACCAGCAAAAATGCATAAAAAATTGGATCTACATTTCATTTGTCTTACCTATTTTACCTCTTTTGTTTCCACACAAACAGAATGATGGTGCCCTAAGCCCCTTCTCTCTGTATTTTTTTATAAGGCTTTCCAACTTTTCAATGTGCTCTTGCATTAAATGGTCAAAAGTCTGATTGTAAAGAACTGAAAAAAAAAAAAAGTATGATTTAACACGTTAATTGCCATGTCAGTCATATGTGTCTGACGCTAAGAAACTCCGCATAAGCCATGTCAGAGAAAAAAATTTAATATTTGTTGATGTCAGTCATATATGTGTGATATGAAAAATAGTGTTTTTCCAGAAATTTCATAAAACATTTTTTACTAAATAAGTTAATCTGATGGCTCATTCGAGAACATGTTTCTGATTTTCTGAAAAAATAAACTAGTGGGGTGGGTGGCATCGTGCCTTAAGGCAAATTGCTGGTACTTCCCGTACCGTAACGTATATTATAAGAATTATATAAATTGAAATGGGAGTTGAAATTATTTGTTTAAAGTATATTAGAACTACAGTCAAAATTAAAAATAAAATCTGAATTATTTTCGATATACAAAAAAAAATTAAAAAAAAAAAAAAAAAAAAAAAAATGGAACAAAAATTTTTTTTCAAAATCAATTATTTTGTTAAGACAAGCAGAAAGTTCTTTGAATCAATTGAATCGGACGCTTAGTTCTCTCAAAAACTGCCATTTTTTGTACATTTAGCTCTGTATCTCCGAAATGGCTGGCCCTGCCTTTGCGAAAAATTAATAACCCCTTCTCCCAATTATTACTAATTGAATGTTTTTAGATCATTCAAATCGGATGCTCCGTTCTCTCAAAAACTCGATTTCTATTTTCTGCACTCTTTGCTCCTTATCTCCGTAACTGCTGGACCTGCCTTTGCCAAAAACTAATCAGCACATCTCCTTATCAATAGGAATCGAATGTTTTTTAAACCATTCAAATCGGTTGATCCGTACGCCCGAAAACGCGGGCGAAAATTTGTATCCATACATACATACACACACACACATCCATTTTTTCTGAAGTATGCCAAAACGTTCAGAAACCTTCAAAACGTCGAGAAATGTAAAAATTTTCAATTCCGATTTTCGGCCCATTACAATAACTTACCCTACGGGAAGTCAATAAAAAGTCCAATTTCCTATTTTTGAAAATCAGTAATCATAATATTTAACACTTTAGTTAGGAATGTATTTTTCTACAGGAGTGACACTGCTGTACGAACCAACCAGACACCTAAGTATTAAAAATTCCACATTCAATATCAATAATAAAATATTTGAAAATTCGAATTACATTTCTAAAAAAAAACTACATCCATAATAACAAATTAGAATTCTCAATAATTTAACTCAGTCAAACAATCAGATAAATGCTGAAGTAAAATTTGGCACACTGGATGTAGTCTTTAGGTAGACACTCGTACACACAGGTAGTAATACAGACGTAGATTTAAGAAAAGGCTAATTAATTATTCAAAGTTGATTTTTTTTCGTGACCCACATAAATACCATGCGTTTACCACGTAATACTGAAAAAACGAATCTTGGTCTTCCACCAAATGCTTCGAATATGCCTTCGTTAAAAAAATATGTATAAATCGTGTTAATATAAAATTAGGCGTGAAATCAGATGGTAAACATGTTATTACTTTGTTATCAATTTATTGTAGATAAATTAGATAAAATATTTATTTACCTCTGTTCCTGGACATGTCCTGGTTAGCCATCATATTGGCAAACGATGGCTGTGCCATTACATAATCAGCCATCCGTGTACGGCTTGGCACATTCGAAACCTTTTCGGAAGATAAAAGTCAAATTTATAAAATTTATAAAAGATCAATAAAACAGGGTGTTCCAAAATTCTACGAGGTCAAACTTGATGAACAAGCATTGGTCAAACTGTGGCTATTTTTGGTTAGTGTGGTTGATTTTTATTATTTTTCTTCATTTAAACCTAGATTTTTCTTTCGAGACAATTTCATTTCAAGTATGTATTTTGATGTCAATATTGTAAAAAATAATTATTCTATATCCAATCTCTGTGATCACAATGCGAACACTTACTGTAGGCAATAATATCATTTTTCTAATCTCACTTTTTATTCACAAATTGAACTAATAACTATAAAAAATCTAATAGAAAATATAGCCCTGCTTGAGCATTTTCTAAATATCTCATTTAGACTTTGTTGTATATCCACCTGCTCTTTCAGTTACTGATGTTGATCTGATGTGTTCTAAAAATCCTAATTTATCTAGTTCTAATCTTATATAACATTTCCAAGACCACAGCAAAACTAATGACACAATTTTCAAACAGTTGTTTAGAATCAAGACTATTTCTTAAACTGTAAATTTGAAATTCTAATTGGCTCTGTTTTAAAAAATGTACTAAAGTGCCTTAGCAAGTGCTATTAAAAACTCATTTATTTAATCAGAATTGTAAAATAGTACAAAACTTGGTACATTTTCATATTAAAAAGAGGGTAAAAAATAATAATATGATTTTTGCTAACCAATTTTGTTACTTAGTTTAATCAAAAACACTTACTGATCTTCTGGAGCTATCGGAAGCATATCGAACGACTCCATTATCTCTGTCCAGGACATATCTTCTGCAAACAATTAACAAAAATTAGAAAACTATTTGCAATATCATTCCAATGTGTTAATAATGAAAGAAATAATTTAAAAGATAGGCTTTTAATATATTCTTTGGGATATTTTCTTGTCTCTCCTTTGTATAATATTAGACCAAAGTCTTGCTTGGTTCACCAATGAAAATGATGTTTTGAACAAAGAGCAAAGAGAAGATATCTCTTCAGAGAAAAATAAAAATAATGAACAATTGAATTTTCTCTGAACATTTTGCGGATATGGATTTCAGATAAGATCACCGTATTTCATATATCCTACTACAAATTATTAATGATCTACTATATATTAATAAATTATTGCTAATATGGTAATAAACATTATCATAATAAAATACTAACAGGTGGAGTCCATTTGACGAGCAATATGAAATATTGGATATAAAATAGAGAAATGCAAGTCAAAAAATAAAGAAAAGGCTCTACTAAAGAGTAATATAAAATACTGGGAGCAATTAAAAATGTAATTTTAAATATACTGTAAAAAATTCCAATTGTTGGAGTTATTTTGCGTGCCACAGATTTCCGTGGCTCGCCAAAATGGCTGTGGTACCGCCATTTTTAAATTTTTTTTTTACAATTAAATTTTATTTTGTTTCTTTAAAGTACAACAAATAACTATCTTTATTATCATGATTTTAATACTTTTCCTTCCGTCCGAAAAAAATGGCAAAAACATACGTTTTTTTACTGCTACAGTGGTGTAACCCTTTAATTGAATCTCAGATCAGATAATCATATTTTATAGATTTTGCTGCAAAATACTAAAAATCAACCAAGTATCAATAAATTATTCTTAATATGGTGATCATCATGATAAATAAAATCATCATCTTAAAAAAAAACAGGAAAGTGAATGTAGACCTAAAACTATCTAATAATCAATTTGATCATAGTCTTTGGTTTATTTTGTTAAAGTTTTTCCGTAAAAATTTTGGATTTAATCGAATCACAGACAAGATCACTAAATTTCATAAATCTAATTGCAAATTACTAAAAATCAACTAAATGTCTATAAATTACTGCCGATATGGTGATCATCATCTTTGTGGCACCAAATTTTACAAATATATAATATGCATCCCAAAATATCAGCTAAAATCAATACTGATTCAAGATAAAATTTAATCTAGTAAATTCAATCATCAAATTTAGATTTTGGCAAGTTGTAAGAAATATTTCCTAAAAATAATAAACGAATAATATAAATAAAAAAACGAACTGATGGAAAGTTTTAATTTTACAAAAATTCAAATTGTATTATTGTCTTCAACCTAGTTTAAACTTCTTCAAAAAATTAGAACAGAAATTTTACGATATTTACTAGGGTAAATGATATACTAGAACTAGACCTTTTGCATCAGCATGCATGATATCATATAATCATCTATTAAGATTTATTACCAGCTTGTATCAAATTAGTTATTACTACATGATGTTATTACCAAAAAATACGATTTGGATAACAGTCAGTATAGACACATCTTGATTAATCACTAATATCCACCCATACACCACTAGTTACTTCTAAAATTACCTGTCTCTGCTTTCAGAAATCCTTCTTCTTCTAAATATTCCTTTTCTTGAACCCGAAGGCCTCAAAGTTGATGATCGCCTTTTTCGCGAACCCATTATTGTTACTGAAAAAAAATTGAGAAAATTTGAAAAAAAAATTGAGATTTATTTGAAAAATATTATATTAAATTATTAAGTTTATCCCTTTTACACCTAATAGGATAACAAGTCAAAATTTTACAATTGATCCTCTGACCAATGTCAAAGATTTTCAGATCAGATGTCAATTTATTTAAATAACATAAATTTTTATATTTTTTCTATACTTTTATTACCGTTTCAATGGATTGCGGTGAATTAGTTAAATTTGATATGCTCACCTTAAGTTTTCCAATATTTCATGTTAAAAATGGACTATTACTAAAATTTTGAAAACGAACAATTTTCGAATGATGAAACAAATGATATTGACTCGAGTCCGACGATTGCTTTGTGATCGTAAAAAAAGGAAAAAAAACAAATATGAGTCTTGAATATTTTTTTAAATTATTAAATGTCAATTTGAAAAAAAAATAGGAACTAGCTGTAAGTGGAATTCTGTCTTGAGGCAATTATGGCACCGTGCCTTAAGGCAAATTGCTGGAACTTCCCGTACCGTAACGAAATGTTCGAGGAACACTGAATGTTTTCAAATAGATTATTATAAATATTGTAACATTGTCTAATATTTATAAGAATTATATAAACTGAATGCAGAGTTGAAATTATTTGTAAAGTATATTAGAACTATAGTCAGAATTAAAAATAAAATCTGAAATATTTTCGATATACAAAAAACTAAAAAAAAAAAAAAAAAAAAAAATTGAACAAAATTTTTTTTTCCAAAATCAATTATTTTGTTAAGACAAGCAGAAAGTTCTTTAAATCATTTAAATCGGACGCTTAGTTCTCTCAAAAACTGCCATTTTTTACATCTTTAGCTCAGTATCTTCAAAATGGCTGGGCCTGCCTTTGCCAAAAACTAATATACACTTCTCCCAATCATTGCTAATCGAATGTTTTTAGATCATTCCAATCGGATACTCCGTTCTCTCAAAAATTCGATTTCTATTTCTGCACTCTTTGCTCCGTATCTCCGAAACGGCTGGACCTGCCTTTGCCAAAAACTAATCAGCTCTTTTCCCTATCAATAGGAATCGAATGTTTTTTGAACCATTCAAATCGGTTGATCCGTGCGCCCTGAAACGTGACTGGAAATTTGTATCCATACATACATACACACACACATACACACACACACACACACACACATCCATTTTTTCTGAGGTATGCCAAAACGTTCAGAAACCTTCAAAACGTCGAGAAATGTAAAAATTTTCAATTCCGATTTTCGGCCCATTACATTAACTTACCCTACGGGAAGTTAACAAGGTCGAGTTTGAAGTTATTTCGAATAATATAACTGGTTATAAGTGGCATTTTGCCTTCAGGCAAGTTGCATAAAATTCTATTATCTACTAACACCAGCTACTATATAGCTAAAAATGTTTCAAAAAACCTGCTCTTTTAGATCACTTTCCCGAAAAAAACCCGACCGTTAAGTGGCATAAATAGCAATTAATTACGAAGAAATGATTCTTCTAATCACCAAATTTTCTGTAAAAAAAATTATTCGAATTATTCCAGCAAATAGTTTTTTTATTATAAAAGCTCGAAACCAATAAAAAAAATTTGAAAATCAATTTTCCAAAAATGCTACAAATCCTAGTCTCAAGAGGCGTCCATTGATCACGTGATTGATCATTTTAAGGATTTTCAGGACTACCCCCCCTTGGTGATTCGTGGTGAAATTCATTCAATTATCATTCAATTCAATTATCCCCTAATTTTTGAATTTTTTTTTGAAATTGTTTGGATTTCTAGATAAAAATTCAGGTAAAAAATAAATACACGTGATATCTTACTATACTCCTCCCTCTCCCACGTGATATTTCAACCCCCCCCCCTCTCTCCTAACAACCAATTAATGGACGCCACTTTAAAAAAAAAATCGAATTTTACATTTTTTCCTTATCAATTAAGATCACCATTACTATTGCTATAAAATGTTTCATTAAATCACAAAAAATACAATCATTTACGAAAAAACAACCCATATCACTAAATTTTTTGTAAACAAAATTTGTTCGAATAATTTCACGAAATAGTTTTTTTTATAGAAGCTCGAAACCAATAAAAAAATTCGTAAGTGGATTTAGAAGATTTTATGAATCCTAGTCTCTAAGGGGGCGTCTATTGATCACGTGATCAATTTTTTAAGAATTTTTGAACTTCCCTCCCCCTTCCCCCTATTAAGAGGAAAAAATGTAAAATTTGATTGTTTTTGAAAATGTTTATTTTTTTTTTAAAAAAATAGGAAAAAAAGAAATACAAGTGATATCTTAGTATACCCCCCCCCTCTTTCCCCTACGTGATTTTTTATTTCGAATGTAAAAATATGCATAAGGAATCAGTTATTGTTTGTTTAATTTTTTATATTATTTCAAAATTTTAAATAAAAAAGTAAACGTAAAAATTAATTTTTTATGCATATTTTTACATAACATTGCATATTTATTTGTAATCTGGTAGTAATATCAGTTAATTATTTATGAAATAAAATTTTTGAACAAGTTTTTTTTATAAGAGCGGAGGGGTGCAGTGCAAAAAAGATTGGAAGCCACTGCTTAATTATATAGTATCTAAATATATTAAAAAAAATTCAATATTGAGATCTGTGAAACACTTTTAATACCAATTTATGGGTGAATGGAACACTTAAGGGTTACTTTTACCATTTAATACATAGATAAGGAAATATTTATTTATTTCAATAAAACAATAAATGATATATTATAAGGTCTATGCCCCTAATATTTAATAAAGTTTTTTTTTGTTACAATTTATTTTTGTTAATCAAGACATTAATGCTTTATTTACAAAATTGATATGTGCAAAAAAGAAATATTACAAAAAATACAATAAATTGAATATAAAATGAAAAAAGTTAAAATAAAATGAAATTAAAATATTTAATAAAGTGACATTAAAAACAACATCAAATCAATATTTTGACATGAAAAATTATTTGTTTATTAAAAATTTCAAATATTTTTTGTGCCTTCTAAATTTAGACGTTTGCTTTTTAAATTGTTTAATTTAAAATTAATATCCTTTCAATGTAAATTTAGAAATCGATCGTACAAAATCCAAATTTCTTTTTCCATTTACAATTATTTTTGATTTGGCAATGAATGGTCCTAATAACAAAAATTTCCAAGATCAGCAAAAGCGTCTGCCTTCGGATCATAATAAAGTCAGCACTTTGCAGTATTTGGACGTGCACAATGCCATGCTGAATTGTCCGCAGACTCTGGTACAACTGGCAGGTAAAAAAATAAGGATAAACTAGTGGTGCATGGCATCGTGCCTTAAGGCAAATTGCTGGAACTTTCCGTACCAAAAATTATTTTTTTTAAAAAAGATTAACATTTTTGATAAAATTTGCTCTGAAAAAATTAGATTTTTCAGAAACTATACACTTTTGACAAAAATTTACTTTTTCTTTAAAAAAAAGACTTTTTGAAGAAAAATCTATTATGAAATATTTTGGAAATTCTGAATTTTTTTGTTCAAAGCAATCATACTGCTTTAACGGCATAGAGACTAAATATCAAAGCGCGTAAGCGCCGCGCCGCCGTCTAACGAATAAACACTGGTACGGAACCCATAGGAATGTAAACAAAATTTATACTTATTATTAAAATCTCTAAAATGTCTGATAATTTGATGTGCATATGCCTAATGATCATTTTTGTCCGCCAAATGGCATTTTTTTTACTTTTTTTTACTAGATCTCCCAAACCGTTAGACCTGCCTTCATGAAAATTTGATCAGTTCTTCATCTTGTTAATATAAGTAAAATGTTTTTTGAATTATTCAAAGCGGACGCTTCGTTCTCTTAAAAACTGAGTTACCGTTTTTGGCAATTTTTGCCCCATATGTTCGAAACGGCTAGACCTACCTCCGTCAAAAACTAATCAGCACGTCTCCTTATCAATACGAATCGAATGTTCTTTGAACTATTCAAATCGATTGATCCTGAACGTCGTCCAAATTTTGTATCTACACCTATACACATACAGAAAAATACACACATCAATTATTTCTAAGGTGCGCCAAAATGTTCAGGAACTTGTGAAACGTAAAGATAGGATAGAATATCAAGGAGAATGTCTATAACTTACTCTATGGAAAATTATAAAGGCCTGTTGGCAAGTTGCTAAATATGTTTTAATTTAATCACGTGACCAGCTATATATACTAGCTGGCCCTGTTGTTTTGCTAAACAAGGTATATTCTAAACAATTTCTATAGAATCAAAAATATTAATACTTTGAGTGTACAAGCATGTGTTATTTGAATGCTGTATACAATGAGGTATTATAAAAACAATAAACCCCATTGGTTTGTCTATATTTTGTCAATACAATCAAATTGGATGTTTTATACTTATATATATATATATATATATATATAGAGCAGGGCAAGGCACAAAGGTCAAATTTGATTTTGAGCAAATATTAATTATATTATAATAATCAAACCAAATATATAACAGCAAATAAACACTTCAAACGAACAATTATCTGTCTACGTTCCGTGAAACTGCCGCTATTTCATCATTGTAGAAATGTGCTTTTTTATGTCTTTCAAAAATTTGTTACCCCATAGACAAGTTAACTTGGAACGGCCAGATGGCAAACAAGTTTAATGTCTTATTTTAATTTTAAAGGTAATTTACAAAATAATTACATTTTAACTAATGCTAAAAAACTACCAACGGAACAAAATACTTTTACTATGGATTTTCAAAAATTACCGTTTATCTCCCGATAGCAAAGTCATAAGAATCAAGGTTATAGCTGGTTATACATCTTTTTCCCTCTACTTTCAAAAATTGTTGTTAAGCAATGCTTAAATTAACTGGTTTTTCACACATTGGTGGTGGACCTTTTTAACACCGGACCTTCATATATTACTATCTATTTTTCGATAAATTCTGGGAAATTATAAGTGGGAAAATGTTATTCGACAAAATGTCCCTTTGATCGATACCAAATTTATGTTCTGAATTTAAATAACATAAATAAAAAATAATATAACCTAGAAAATGTTTTATAAATACCAATGAGTATATAATTATACAAATGAGATGTTTCAGAGCATCGTGTTTGAGAAAAATATGCCAAAATGTGCATTTTCAAATTAACATTTCAAAAAAGTTGATATTTTGAGTTTCTAGTAACACTTGCGACCCATTTAATAACGTTTTTGTGTATAAATATAACTAAACCTCAATTTCGGTATGTCAATGATTCCAGCAACTCGCCTTTAGTCAGTTACTGCCACTTGCACCCAGTCATTGACTCATCCTCACTTCTCTTATGTCTCTTCTTACCCCAGTCTTCTGCAAACAGAAGGAGACCAGCACCAACTTCCAGCTGACGGTCGCCGAGGCGATCCGTCGGCTGCAGTCGGATTCGGCCGACGGGCGAGTCAGCCGCCGGGAAATCGTCGGCTACTTAGGGCGGAAATTCCCGAGGCGCAGCGGCGACGTCGACGCCCAGGTCAGGCTGGAGCTGGTGAGCGCCATCAAGACGGGTTACGTCACCAAGGACAGGAAGAGCAAGTAATAAACGATAATGATAATGATAATAGTAATAGTAACTAGGTGTAAGTGGCATCGTGCCTTAAGGCAAATTGCTGGAACTTCCCGTACCGTAATGAAATATTCGAGAAATTTTAAACGTTTTCTACAATATTATTAAAAATACTGTAACTTTTATTATTTTTGCTATCTTGTCATATCTGAGCAAATCAAATGTAAATCATAAATCAATTTATCTCCAGAACATTAACAATCGTCATTTCATTTCGAATTCAATTTAAAAAAAAATAGTTACCTAATTTACACAAAATTGAAAAAGTGCTCCCGTATAGTCACAGTCTAAACGCATTTGCAAATAATTCTGTGCGACATTTTCACTTATACTGTGCTTAGCTTGGCGGCATTTTCACATTTTTCAATAGTTCTTACAAAACTGGAATATTTAGGTAAAAAATAAATACACGATATCTTATTATACCCCTTCCTCCCCCACGTGGTATTTCGTGTTTTTGTGTTAAACCCTCCCTCCCCCTAAAAACTTCAGATTATTAATGGAATTAAATTTTTTTGAGAATTTAGAAATTTTTGAAAATATCCGATTTTTTTTTGAAAATCTCGAAATATTCTCAAATTTTTGTAAGAAATTGTTTTTTTTTAATTTTGATATTTTTAGAAATTCAGATTTTTTTGAAAATAATGAAAAATTTAAAAAAATTGAGTTTTATAAAACTCATTTTTTGAAAATTTTAAATTTTTTTTTAATTTTTAAAACTATGAAATTTTTGTAAAACCATTTTTTGCACACCGTCTACACAAGCAAAAGGTTTTTGAATTAATCTAATCAGATGATCCGTTCTTTCAAAAAACTGCCATTTTACACCCTTTGGGCTTCATACCTCCGGAACGGGAAAATGTGCCTCTTGCAAAAACGCCTCGCCATCGAGTACGATCGAATAACTTCCATAGTGTCGAAAATGTCGAGAAAATTTGTTTGAAACATATAAATAAACTTCAAAACTAGTGGGGCGCATGGCATCTTGCCTTAAGGCAAATTGCTGGAACTTCCCGTACCAAAATTTTTTTTTTCAAAAGATTAACATTTTTGAAAAAAATTTACTCTGAAAAAATTAGATTTTTGAGAAACTATAAATTTTTGACAAAAATTTACTTTATTTCGAAAAAAAGCCTTTTTGAAAAAAAAATTTATTTTGAAATATTTTGGAAATTCTGATCTTTTTTTTCAAAGCAATCTTCTGCTTTCACTGCATGTAGAGAAGCGCGTAAGTGCCGCGTCGCCGTCTAACGCATGAACATTGGTACGGAACCCCTAGAAATGTAAACCAAATTTATACTTATTGTTAAAATCTCTAAAAAATATCTGATAATTTGATGTGCATATGTCTAATGATCATTTTTGACCGCCAAATGGCATTTTTTTTTTACTTTTTTCATTAGATCTCCGAAACCGCTAGACCTGCCTTTATGAAAATTTGATCCGTTCTTCACCTTGTCAATACAAGTAAAATGTTGTTTGAATTATTAAAATCGGACGCTCCGTTCTCTTAAAAACTGAGTTACCGTTTTTGGCACTTTTTGCCCCGTATCTTCGGAACGGCTAGACCTGCCTTCGCCAAAAACTAATCAGCACGTCTCCTTATCAATACGAATCGAATGTTTTTTTTAATTATTCAAATGGGTTGATCGGTGTTCCCGTAATCGTCGACGAAAATTTGTATCCGCACACAAACACATACACACACACATACATCCATTTTTTCTGAGGCATGCCAAAATGTTCAGAAACCTCTGAAACGTAAAGATATATAAAAATTTTCGTTTTCGATTTTTTGCGATTACTTCAACTTACCCTATTTAATTCGTATTGATGAAGTCGTTTATTTTCACGTATCGGTAAGTTTAAGCAACTTGCCTTAAGGCAAAATGCCACTTACAACTAGTTCTGTGTATTGTTCATTTTTGGCCCTTGCATATAAAGCATACGGGCTCCAAAAAATAAAAAGACAATTTATCTTTTCACATTTAACATTAGACACTCAACATTTTAGCAGTAATATTGTATGTGTTAAATAGAAATTTGGCAGTATTCTGCGGCGGGAGTTAGGAATCGAATAATGTTTGTATGTATGTATATAAACGGTAATCAATTGCTCTTATTTAAATTCTCGTCGAAGATGAAAGTGTGATATATTTAATTTCCCGAAGGGAAGTTTGTTTATGCCAAAAATCTTATTTGCTAATTTTATGTATTCTCGACGTTTCAAGTCATTCTGAATCGAATGAGGCCAAATTTGTAAAAAGTATGTGTGTTTGTGTATACGTGTGTGTGTGGCCGATTTCAAAAATTTAAAAGCCATTCGATGTGTCTCGATAAGGATTAAGATTTATCAATTTTGTGCAACGATCGGCCAAGCCGTTTCTTTATAAATAGCAAAAAAGTGAAAAAATTTCGTCCACGTTTTAGCCCGCAATTCTGAATCGATTTTAAAAATTCAAAAACCGTTCGAAACATATTGGTTGGGAATTGTACTGATTAGTTTTTGGTAAAGATCGGCCGGGCCGTTTTCTTGTGATAAAGTTTAAAAAAAAATCGACGACTTTTATGATTTTTGACGGTAGATACCATAGTCTTCTAGAATGTAGAAGACTATGGTATCTACCGTCAAAAATCATAAAAATAGTCGATTTTTTTTTTGTTAACAACTCGTTTAACTTTATAAAATTGTCAAAGTTTGCAAAAATTAGTATCGCTTTCTTGGCATTTGTCAAAATTAAACCTTTGATCAACGTTTTCTCAAAAACACCTGAACCGATTTCAGAAATTTAAAAGCCATTTGATGTATTTCGGTGAGGACCATCGTTTGTCAGTTTTGTGCGACGATCTGCCAAGCCGTTTCTTTGTAATTTAAAAAAAAGTGTTAAACTCTTCGTCCAGATTTAAGCTAATCCTACCGAACCGATTTTAAAAAGTCAAAAACTGTTCGAAAGATATTAGTTGGGAATGATACTGATTAGTTTTAGATAAACATCTACCGAGATGTTTTCTTGTAATTATCTGTTGAAGAAAAAATTTAAGCCGATTTTTATGGAACTTTTTTTGACGAGATATGTCTTATAGAACCTACTGAAATATTACGGCCTTAAGACAAGTAGTTTAATTTTAAAAATTCATCAAAGTTTGAGAAAATGAGTAGTTTTTTTGACGTTTGTTAGAATTAAAATTACACGATTTACTTGTTATAACGATAGAGTACTTGGTCTTAATGAACATACTAAACCAATAAAGTCCTACGGAAACTGGTTCAATTATAAAAATTATTTATTTGTGAAAATTTGCTTTTAGAAAATACTCCGATTGTTGTGTTCGTTCGTTTTCAATTATGTGTAATAAATCCACTCGGAATACTTTTAATGACTCATAAATTAATTTATATTTTATTGATTAAGTCGAATATTTACACATATCGGGAAGTTCATGTAACTTGCCTCAAGGCTAAATACCAATACCAACTAGTTAAATATTGTAAAAATGTAAATAATTTACGACCAATAAATGCAGAAACATAACACCTTATTCTTGAATGCATCATATACTACAATCAACGTGTAAATTTAATTAATGAGATCTATAGGAACAAAAATATTAGGAAACCATTAATTTAGTGACATTATTATCTAATACAGAAATATATAAGTTTTTAATTAATTTTATATCGGAGTGTAAAATTAAGTTATAGAATTATGTGTAGACAAGCTTATAAGTATACATTTTATATTATTTAGAGTAGTAATGATTTATATTAGACTGTAAGTGGCTAGATGTAATTTAGAAGCCAATAAATATATAAATAAACTAGCTGTTAGTGGAATTCTGTCTTGAGGCAATTATGGCCTTAAGGCAAATTGCTGGAACTTCCCGTACCAAAAATTATTATTTTTTTAAAAACGATTAACATTTTTGAAAAAAAAATTACTTCGAAAAAATAAGATTTTTGAGAAACTATAAATTTGACAAAAAATTACTTTTCTTGGAAAAAAAAAATTAAAAAAAAAAAAATATTTTTTAATTTTTTTTTTTTTTTGAAAAAAAGAATTTCTTTATTTTGACATATGTTGGAAGATCTGAACTTTTTTTCAAAGCAATCGTACTGCTTTAACTGCATAGAGACAAATTATAAAGCGCGTAAGCGCCGCGTCGCTGTCTAACGGGTAAACATTGGTACGGAACCCATAGGAATGTAAACATAATTTATACTTATTGTTAAAATATCTGATAATTTGATGTGCATATGTCTAATGATCATTTTTAACCGCCGAATGGCATTTTTTTTTACTTTTTTTGTTAGATCTCCGAAACCGCTAGACCTGCCCTTATGAAAATTTGATCAAATCTTCATCTTGTCAATACAAGTAAAATGTTTTTTGAATTATTAAAATCGGACGCTCCGTTCTCTTAAAAACTGAGGTACCGTTTTTGGCACTATTTGCCCCATATCTTCGGAACGGCTAGACCTACCTCCGCTAAAAACTAATCAGCACGTCTCCTTATCAATACGGATCGAATGTTTTTTAAATTATTCAAATTGCTTCATCCGTGTTCCCGAAATCGTCGACGAAAATTTGTATCCGCACATACATACATACATGCACACACACACACATACGTGTACATCAATTTTTTCTAAGGTATGCCAAAACGTTCAGAAACCTTCAAAACGTCGAGAAATGTAAAAATTTTCAATTCCGATTTTCGGCCCATTACAATAACTTACCCTACGGGAAGTTAATAAAAGAAAATGCATAAACAATAGTTGGTAAATTTTCCTCTCCAGATATCGTCTGCTGCCCTTCAGCGCCAGGGCGATCCAGAGCGATTTGTGCAGCCGCTGGAGGGTTCACGACAAACTGGAGAGGACCTTCTCTCAAGGGATAAAGGACGACAGCGACGACAATAACAATAACAATAATAACACATCATGCAACAAAAGCACCATGTTCAAGAGCTGCAAAGCCTGCCCCAAGAAACAGACCAGGAACGAGAAATGGGACCAGAATTAAGGCGAGGTAATGGAAATAGATTTTTTTTTATTATTAACTTCCCGTAGGGTAAGTTATTGTAATGGGCCGAAAATCGGAATTGATAATTTTTACATTTCTCGACGTTTTGAAGGTTTCTGAACGTTTTGGCATACCTCAGAAAAAATGGATGTGTGTGTGCGTGTGTGTGTGTGTGAGTGTGTATGTCGTGTGGATACACAAATTTCCAGTCACGTTTTAGGGCGCACGGATCAACCGATTTGAATGGTTCAAAAAACATCCGATTCCTATTGATAGGGAAAAGAGCTGATTAGTTTTTGGCAAAGGCAGGTCCAGCCGTTTCGGAGATACGGAGCAAAGAGTGCAGAAATAAATAGAAATCGAATTTTTGAGGCGGACGTAGTATCCGATTTGAATGATCTAAAAAACATTCAATTGGTAATGATTGGTAGAAGTGTTTATTACTTTTTGGCAAAGGCAGGTCCAGCCATTTCAAAGATACGGTACTAAATATGTAAAAAATGACAGTTTTTAAGAGAACTAAGCGTCCGATTTAAATGATTCAAAGAACTTTCCGCTAGTCTTAACAAATAATTGATTTTGAAAAAAAAATTTGTTCCAATTTTTTTTTTTTTTTTTTTTTTTTAGTATTTTGTATATCGAAAATATTCAGATTCTATTTTAATTCTGACTATAGTTCTAATATACAAATAATTTCAACTCTGCAATTCGGTTTATATAATTCTTATAAATATTACACAATGTTACAATGTTTATAATAATCTATTTGAAAACATTCAGTATTCTTCGAACATTTCGTTACGGTGCGGGAAGTTCCAGCAATTTGCCTTAAAGCACGATGCCATAATTGCCTCAAGACAGAATTCCACTTACAGCTAGTTATAATTTTATTTGATCATCAATTTACAAGTGATATAAAATCAATTGCATGGCCAAGAATTGAACAAAGAAAGAAAAAGCTAAGATATAGATCCAGTGATGCAGTTCTTTACAGTATGATATATGGATT
>NW_020539726.1:45044988-45078544 GCF_003426905.1 Ctenocephalides felis
ACAGACGTAGATTTAAGAAAAGGCTAATTAATTATTCAAAGTTGATTTTTTTTCGTGACCCACATAAATACCATGCGTTTTACCACGTAATACTGAAAAAACGAATCTTGGTCTTCCACCAAATGCTTCGAATATGCCTTCGTTAAAAAAATATGTATAAATCGTGTTAATATAAAATTAGGCGTGAAATCAGATGGTAAACATGTTATTACTTTGTTATCAATTTATTGTAGATAAATTAGATAAAATATTTATTTACCTCTGTTCCTGGACATGTCCTGGTTAGCCATCATATTGGCAAACGATGGCTGTGCCATTACATAATCAGCCATCCGTGTACGGCTTGGCACATTCGAAACCCTTTTCGGAAGATAAAAGTCAAATTTATAAAATTTATAAAAGATCAATAAAACAGGGTGTTCCAAAATTCTACGAGGTCAAACTTGATGAACAAGCATTGGTCAAACTGTGGCCACTTTTGGTTAGAGTGGTTGATATTTATTATTTTTCTTAATTCAATAATTCATTTTGGTTTTCCTTTCGGGACAATTTTATTTCAAGTATGTATTTTGATGTCAAAATTGTAAAAAAAAACAGTTATTATATATTCAATCTCAATGATAACGATGCGCACACTTACTGTAGACCATAATATCATTTTTATAATCTCACTTTTTATTCACAAATTGAACTAATAATATATTAAAGTGCTCATAATCTCATACAGGCTATTTCGTTGTATATCCACTTGCTCTTTCAGTTACTGATGTTGATCTGATGTGTTCTAAAAATCCTAATTTATCTAGTTCTAATCTTATATAACATTTCCAAGACCACAGAAAAATTAATGACACAATTTTCAAACAGTTGTCTAGAACTAAGATTATTTGTTAAACTGTAAATTCAAAATTTTAAAAATTTGCTCTTCTTTTTAAAAAAATGTACTGAAGTGCATCAGCAAGTGCTATTAGAAGTTCGCATATTTATTAATCAGAATTGAAAAATAGTAGAAAACTTGTTGCGGTTTCATATTAAAAAAGAGAGGAAAAAATATAAACTCGATGTTTGCTAACCAATTTTATTACTCAGTTTAATCAAAAACACTTACTGATCTTCTGGAGCAATCGGAAGCATATCGAACGACTCCATTATCTCTGTCCAGGACATATCTTCTGCAAACAATTAACAAAAATTAGGAAAGCAATAGCAATATCATTCTATAATGTGTTAATTATATAAAAAATATATTATAGAAAAAGAGACACGAAAAAAAATTTAATATTTTATTATCCATATTGAACCAGAAACGAGCTTGATTCTCACCAATGAAGAAAAATGTTCCAGACAAAAGAGATACTATCTCTTAAGAGAAGAACCAAAATAATAATCATTTCAATTTTTATTTTGGGGATACATAATTGGATTTCAGACAAGATTACCATATTTTATAGATCTTGCTATGAATTACTAAAGATCTACTTATATATCAATAAATTATTGCTAATAAGGTGATAAACATCCTCTTCATGAAACTAGAAATAAAATTCTAAAAACACTGACAAGCATCCTGAAATATTAGACATAAAATGAAAAAAAGGACCTTACTGACGAGCAAACAGGAGATAAATAAAAAAGAGACTCTACTGACGAACAAACTGAAAAACAAGGCAAAAAATGAAGAAAAGACAAAGCAAACTGAAATACTATACAAAAAATAGAGAAAGCAACTCTACTGACGAGTAAACTAAAAAACAAGACAAAAAATAAAGTATAAGGACTCTACTCACGAGCAAACTGAAGTACAAGACAAAAAATTTAAAAAAAAGACTATTTTTACCTGTTAATAGAAAAGGAAATTAATAGGAAATAATAACAGGAAAGCAAATTACTAAAAACCAATCAAATGTCAAGAAATTATTCCTAATATGGCAATCATCATCTTTATGGAACAAGAAAGTCAATGTAGTTCTGGAATTATCTAATGTAATCAATTTGATCAAAGCATTTTGGATTTAATAGGATCTCATCAGACAAGATCACCATATTTTATAGATCTTACTGCAAATTACTAAAAATCAACCAAATGTCTATAAATCACTGCTAATATGGTATTTATCATTTTCAAAATACAAGAAAGTAAATGCAGTTCTGAGACTATCTAAAGTAATAAATTTGATCATTAAGAATTTAATGAGATCTCATCAGATCAGATCATCATATTTCATAAATCCAACTACAAATTACTAACCAAATATCAAGAAACTACTGCTAATATGGCGATCATCATCTTCAAAAAACAAGAAAGTCATTGTACTTCTAAAATGATGTAATATAATCAATTTGATCATTGCATTTTAGATTTATCTGAATATCAGACAAGATCACTAAATTTCCTAAATCTAACTGCAAATTACTAAAAACCAACCGAATATCCATAAATTTCTGCTAATATGGTGATCATCATCTTCATGAAACAAGATCTTACAAATATATAATATGCATCCTAAAAAACATCAGTAAAAATCAATACTGATCTATAAATGATCTAATCTAATAAATTTGATCATTGAATTTAGATTTTGGCAAGTTGTAAAAAATATTTCCTAAAAAGATTAAAATGAAATTGGTGAAATGGATTTTACAAAACTTCAAATTTTATTATTGTCTTTTACCTAATTTAGACTTCTTACTTAAATTTTACGAAATTACTGCAAATATGGTCATCATCTTCTTTGTGGAACCAAATTTTACAAATATATAATATGCATCCCAAAACATCAATAAAAATCAGTACTGATCTATGGATGACCTAATCTAATGAATTTGATCATCAAATTCAGATTTTGGCAAGATTTCCTAATAATATTTAAAAATGGAATTGGAGAAACGTTTTAATTAGACTTTCCAAGAATTTAAATTATAATATTGTCTTTAACCTAGTTTAGACTTCTTCAAAAAATTAGAACAGAAATTTTACGATATTTACTAGGGTAAATAACATACTAGACTTTTTGTATCAGCATGCAATGATATCATATAATTTTCCATTTAGAATTACTATACCAGATCATATCAAATTAGTTTTTAGTACATATCATTACTATCAGTATTGACATCTAGATTAATCACTAATATTCACCCATACACCACTAGTTACTTTTAAAATTACCTGTCTCTGCTTTCAGAAATCCTTCTTCTTCTAAATATTCGATTTCTTGAACCCAAAGGCCTCAAGGTTGATGACCGCCTTTTTCGCGATCCCATTATTGTTACTGAAAAAAAAATTGAGAAAATTAGATTTATTTGAAAAATATTATATTAAATTATTAAGTTTATTCCTTTTACACCTGATAGGATAACAAGTAAAGATTTCAGAATTAATCCTCTGACCAATGTCAGTGATTTTTAAATCAGATGTCAATTTATTTAAATGTGATAAAGTTTTATATTTTTTCTATACTTTTATTACCATTTCAATGGATTACGGTAAATTAGTTAAACTTGGTATGCTCACCTTATGTTTTCCAATATTTCATGTTAAAAATGGACTATTACTAAAATTTTGAAAACGAACAATTTTCGAATGATGAAACAAATGATATTGACTCGAGTCCGACGATTGCTTTGTGATCGTCAAAAAGGGAAAAAAACAAATATGAGTCTCAAATATTTTTTTAAATTATTAAATGTCAATTTGAAAAAAAATAGGAACAAGGTTGAGTTTGAAGTTATATCGAATAATATAACTGGTTGTAAGTGGCATTTTGCCTTCATGCAAGATGCAAGTTGCATGAAATTCTATTATCTTCTTTAGGAGAAAATTGTATTATCTTCTCCATTAATCACATGATCGATTTTTTAAGGATTTTTGGACCCCCCTCTCCCCTTTGGTGATATATAGTAAATATTCAAAATTACCCCCCCCCCTCCCCACCAAACATCACGGTAAAACTTGATTTTTTTGAAAATGTTTGGATTTTTTAAAATAAAATCAGTAAAAAAATACACGTGATATCTTTCTAAAAATTTAGTTCGAATTATTTCAGAAACTAGTTTTCTTTTTATATGAGCTGGAAATCAATAAAAAAAAATCGAAAGTAGATTTCTCAAAAATGTTATAAATCCTAGTCTCTAAGGGGGCGTCTATTAATCACGTGATAAATTTTTTAAGAATTTTTGAACTTCCCTCCCCCTTCCCCCTATTAAGAGGAAAAATGTAAAATTTGATTGTTTTTAAAAATGTTTGGTTTTTAAAAAAAAAATTAGAAAAAAAAGAAATATACGTGATATCTTAGTATACCCCCCCCCCCACTTTTCTCTACGTGATTTTTTGTCTCAAATGTAAAAATATGCATAGAATATCAGTTATTGTTTGTTTAATTTTTTATATTATTTCAAAATTTTAAATAAAAAAATAAACGTAAAAATTAATTTTTTATGCATATTTTTACATAACATTGCATGTTTATTTGTTGTCTGGTAGTAATATCAGTTAATTATTTATGAAATTTTTGAACAAGTTTTTTTTATAAGAGCCGTGGGGTGTAGTGCACAAAAGATTGAAAGCCACTGCTTAATTATATAGTATCTAAATATATATAATTATTTAAATTACTATGAACTAAAAAAAATTCAATATTGAGATCTGTGAAACACTTTTAATGCTAATTTTTGGGGTAAATGGAACACTTAAGGGTTACTTTTACCATGTAATACATAGATAAGGAAATATTTATTTATTTCAATAAAACAATAAATGATATATTATAAGGTCTAAGCCTCTAATATTTAATAAAGTTTTTTTTTGTTATAATTCATTTTTGTTAATCAACCCCTTAATGTCTTACTTACAAAATTGATATGTGCAAAAATAAATAATACAAAAAATACAATAAATTGAATATAATATGAAAAAAGTTAAAATAAAATGAAATTAAAACATTTAATAAAGTGACATTAAAAACAACATCAAATCAATATTTTGACATGAAAAATTATTTGTTTATTAAAAATTTCAAATATTTTTTGTGCCTTCTAAATTAAGATGTTTGCTTTTTAAATTGTTTAATTTACTATTTAATATGTAAATTTAGAAATTGATCGTACAAAATCAGCTAGTAATTATCTTTTATCTATTTGGCAATGAATGGTCCTAATAACAAAAATTTCCAAGATCAGCAAAAGCGTCTGCCTTCAGATTACAGTAAAGTCAGTACTTTGCAGTATTTGGACGTGCACAATGCCATGCTGAATTGCCCGCAGACTCTGATACAACTGGCAGGTGAAAAAATTAAGGATAAACTGGTGGTGCATGGCATCGTGCCTTAAGGCAAATTGCTGGAACTTACCGTACCGTAATGAAATATACGAGAAATTTCAAACGTTTTCAAATATTATTACAAATACTGTAACTTTCATTATTTTTGCTGTCTTATTGTTATATCTGAGCAAGTCAAATGTAAATCATAAATCATAAATCAATTTATCTCCAGGACATTAACAATCGTCATTTCATTTCGAATTCAATTTCAAAAAAAAAAAAATAGTTGCCTAATTTGCACAAAATTGAAAAAGTGCTCCCGTATAGTCACAGTCTAATAATTCGCCTAATAATTCTGTGCGACATTTTCACTTATACTGTGCTTAGCTTGGCGGCATTTTCAAATTTTTCAATAGTTTTCACAAAATTCGAATTGGAAAAGTGCTCCATACATAAACAGTCTAAACGCACTTGGATAAACATTTTTCTTTGGAATTAAAACTACAAATTGTGCGAAAAATGTTACGATTACTTTAAATGTATAAATAATGTCAAGGATAACGTACATGATATATGTAATTGTGCTAGTATTTTCTTAAAACATGTTCTTGATATTTCACAAAATAATTTATTAGGTTTCTTTTGAAAAAAATGTTTTGATCTGGGTTTTTTCAGAATCAATATTTGTCCCGGATTTTTGAAAAATATAGGTTTAAATCTTAATTAAAATTTTCTTAATTAAAAGTTCTTTTTTCTTAATTTAAATTAAATTACAACTACTTATCAAATTAATTATGTGAATCAATGTGTTTGTTATATCTTGTAAAACGTTATGAATGAGAAAATTGCTGAATACAAAATTCCAAAAGCGAATTTAATTTCATAAAATAAAAAAAACAGAAAATAAACAAGCCAATAGTATTTTTTTTAAGTTAATTATGAAGAAAATTGAGCAAAGTTTTATAGAAGTCTCGAATGCAAAAAAACATATAGATTAAAAAATATAAGATATAATATAAAAGCATAGTAAAAGATGATAGTAACATGTAATCGAGTAATCAATTTCTTACTAAAAGTCCGCAATTGTAATTTGAAAAAAGTATTTTTAAATAGTATCTTTTTAATGCGTAACGTATATTTGTTATCTGTGATACTATTAACAGATCATTCTATGCTCAACTTAATATTTCGAGCAACAAAATGAATTTAAAATGAACTTCGCTGAGATAAATATATTAATGAGTTTAGTTTCAAAACATAAGTAATAAATAGCGGCTTTATAATTATTTTTAATATATTATTAAATTGATCATATGTTATTTTCGAAAATACGCTTTACTAACTTAGACTTTTTTAAATTAAGCAAATTTGATTTTTAACTCATCGTAGGGTAAGTTATAGTAATCGCAAAAAAATCGAAAATAAACATTTTTATATATAGTATAATAATTGATTGATTGATTAACTAAAAAGCTACAATTTTAGTACAAGCAAGTACGTGTCTGTACACTTAGTATAATTACAGACAATTTAAATGTGTTTGAAAAAAGTCAACTGGAAATCGCAATGATCAGATTTCATTGAAAGCGCTAGCTTTATTTTCGATATAAACAGTTGACGTCATTGTATCTGAATATCTAAACCTCAATTTCGGTTGACTAAGTCAAATACTCCAGTAAATTGCCTCAAGGCAAAATGCCACTTGCATCTAGTCATTAAAGGGGTATTCTAATGTAGAGCGATAAATTTTAGGTCATTTTTAAAGTGTCGTAAAAGAACGCAATGAATGTTTTTACTATCCATTTTTTACCACTTGTTTATTAATATTATTAAAAGATATAAAAGTTGAAAATTGTAAAAACTGGCAGCTGATGAAGTGGGTGGTCTCAAAAAACTGAACACCTCAGTTTTGACATGATTTCAGCCCTCCTAGCCATCCGAAATAAAAGAAAAAGATTATTAATCTACAATGATGTCGCAATCGCCCGAACTAGCAATGAGTGTTTTTTTTTTACAAATTGGCGACTGTTTGAAAAAAAGTGTTTTTTAAATGTTTTTTTGAGTTTCTCAAATTTTTTAAATATAGTAAAAATTGTAATTTCGGGATGATACTAGTTCGAGCTACAGATAGGTCTATAAACAAGACTTTCTGAACATTTCAAGTAAATCGGTCGAGTAGAACTCGAGAAATCGTGTCAACAGTACTGAAAAAGTCAGTTTTGAGAAAAACGCGTTTAAAATTTTGCATCAAGTTTTTTTGTCAAAGTCATAAAATGATATGATATACTTTTTTTATTCAATCTGCCATCATGCATCAAACCTTCTTCTACTTAAAAAAAACTATTTTCTGCATTTTTCTCTTCCAATGGAGCAGTTCTAGCCTCATTTGAAGCGTTGGATGTAAGTATTTCAGATCGTTCAATCCGGGCATTGTATCGTCTTACATTAAATTAATGAGTTTCTGCCCTAATTTGCATTACCATAAGAGTCATCATTTTTAAAATCGAAAAGAAACTTTCATTGAATATGCAAACAGCAATAAATGTTGCTATTTTAAATACCCGAGATCGGGAATGAATATGTTTCGGCGCGAAAATCCAAATCAACGAGTTTAGAGATTCATTATTGTTCTGAGCTTCTGAACCTATACATCGAATTAATAATTCATCTGACGATAAACTGTCTTAAATTGGTCTAATGATTTCCTAATGCCTTTTGTCTGATAAGACCCTGCTAAACCAGTTTGGAGACCGAGTCAGTAAAATGCCTATATCTCCGAAAATAATTCAAATTTTCAAAAACCTTCTCGTACCCATATTCTTAAATAGTTAAACATTGAAAATATAAAACAAAACAAAATCGACTTTTTTTAATTTCCACACTAGAATACCCCCTTAACTCATTCCCACTTTTGTCTCTTGTTACCCCAGTCTTCTGCAAACAGAAGGAGACCTGCACCAGCTTCCAGCTGACGGTCGCCGAGGCGATCCGTCGGCTGCAGTCGGATTCGGCCGACGGGCGCGTCAGCCGCCGCGACATCGTCGGCTACTTAGGGCGGAAATTGCCGAGGCGCAGCGGCGACGTCGACGCCCAGGTCAGGCTGGAGCTGGTGAACGCCATCAAGACGGGTTACGTCACCAAGGACAGGAAGAGCAAGTAAGTGATAATGATATGGATAATGATAATAGTAATAGTAACTAGGTGGAAGTGGCATTTTGTTAACAAGTGAAACATTCAAATCGTTGTCGCGCCAATTTTTGAATATCTACTCGCAACCCTGTGCCTATGGCGCTATACACAAGCAACACACAAAAACCCGAAGCCTTCCGAAGACTTAGAATAAAAATACATATAATCTTCGTCTTACAAAGTATCTGATATATATATAAAAATGGAGCTCTCTTTCAAATGTCCGAATAAAACTCGAAAACGGCTGAATCGATTTGGCCAGTCTTAGTCTTGAAAAATTCGTGCCAATCCAGAGAATGTCCAAAAGGTGAGAAATTATTTCAAATCCGCGTAGAAACTTTACATTTTTAATTTGAAAATTTTTGTACAAGCGTAATTTAAATAAAACAAATGACGGTGGCAATTTCGTGAAATGTCAAACGCTTTTGACAGATGATGTTCAATTACATTTAATAGGATGTTTTACGCGAATATTATTTAATTATAATAAATTTGTAGTAAGTAGTTTTGTTTGTAGTTTTATTTATATACAAAAACGTTAGTAAACGGGCCGCAAGTGTTACTAGAGACTCAAAGTATCAACTTTTTTGATATGTTAATATGAAAATTCACTTTTTGGCATATTTTTCTCAAACATGGTGCTCTGAAAGATCTCATTTGTATAATTATATACTCATTGGTATTTATAAAACATTTTCTAGGTTATATTATTTTTTATTTATCTTATTTAAACTCAGAACCTAAATTTGGTATCGATCAAATGGACATTTTGTCGAATAACATTTTTCCAGTTATAATTTCCCAGAATTTATCGCAGAATAGATAGTAATATATGAAGGTCCGGGATTAAAAAGGTCCACCACCGATGTGCCAAAAATCAGTAAAGTTAAGCATTGTTTAACAACAACATATAGGATATATAGGTCTAGATAACAAATTTTTGGAAGACATAAAAAAAACACATTTCTACAATGATGAAGTAGAAGTCAGTTTACTGAACGTAGTCAGATAATTGTTCGTTTGATATGTCTTATTTGTTGTGATATAATTGTTATGGTTTTCACAATATAGTTTATATTTGCTCAAAGTCAAATTGGACCTTTGTGCCTCGCCCTGCTTTACATATATACTTTTTATTAAATTTACTTCAATTCATCGAATGTTACTTGAAACTTTTCAAAAAGCAGGATAAAGAAGAGAAATACTTAATTCATTTTTTATCTCTCCTCGCAGAAATTTGAATTTTTTTATAAGCTCAGTAATATTATTTACAATTACACACAATATCCAGAATCTAAAAAAAATCTGAAAAACTTGAAACGTAATCAATAAGTCGAAAGACCAAAAAAGACTTGGATTGGATTATACCATGTTTTCTATAGAAAGTGTATAAAACTTCCAATTTGATTGTATTGATAAAATATAGACAAACTAATGGTGTTTATAGCATTCAAACAACACATCCTTATACACTTAAAGTATTAATTTTTTTGATTCTCTACAAATTATTTAGAATATACCTCACTTAGCAAAACAATGTTTGCCGGGTCAGCTAGTATATAATAAATATACGCGTTTTCACGCTGCATGGCACAACATCGTGTACTCCGTTTTTTCCAGAACTGAATTACCGTTTTTGGTTCTTTTTGCCTCGTATCTTCGAAACGGCTAGACTAGGCTATGCCAAAAACTAACCAGCACGTCTCCTTATCAATACGAATCGAATGTTTTTTAAATTATTCAAATCGGTTGATCCGTGTTCCCAAAATCGTCGACGAAAATTTGTATCCGCACACACATACATACACACAATGTTCAGAAACCCCTGAAACGTCATGATATATAACAATTTACATAATATAGTAATTTTTAAAATCGGTCCAACTGTTTTTGAGAAAACGCCGACGAAAAGTGAAAAATCGACTTACATACATACTTTTACACACAGACAAACTTTTTCCAAATTCGGTCCCATTAGATTCAGAATGACTTGAAATGTCGAGAAAGCATAAAATTTGCCAGAGGATTTTTTGGTGAAAACATATACTTCTATTTCGGTAAATTAAATATATCACATTTTCATTTTCGACGGGAATTTAAAAAAGAGCAATTGATTACCGTTTATATACATACATACAAACATTATTCGATTCCTAACTCCCGCCGCAGAATACTGCCAAATTTCTATTTAACACACACAATTTTACTGATAAAATGTTGAATGTTGAATGTTAGATGTAAAACGATATATTATTCGTTTTATTATTTGTAGCCCCTATGCTTTGTATGCGAGGGCCAAATATGAACAATACACAGAACTACTAGTTGTAAGTGGCATTTTGCCTTAAGGCAAGTTGCTTAAACTTACCAACACGTGAAAATATACGACTTCATAAATACGAATGAAATAGGGTAAAAGTTAAAGTAATTGCAAAAAATCGAAAACAAAAACGTTTGCATTTCTTCACGTTTTTGGCGTTTCTGAACATTTTGGCACACCTTCGAAAAAATGATGTATTTGATGTGCGTGTGCGGATACAAATTTTCGTCGACGATTTCGGGAGCACGAATCAACCGATTTGAATAATTCAAAAAACATTCGATTCGTATTGATAAGGAGACGTACTGATTAGTTTTTGGCATAGGCAGGTACATCCGTTCCGAAGATACGGGGCAAAAAGTGTCAAAAACGGTAACTCTGTTTTTAAGAGAACGTAGCGTCCGCTTTGAATAATTCCAAAAACATTTTACTCGTATTAACAAGATGAAGAACCGATCAAATTTTCATGAAGGCAGGTCTAACGGTTTCGGAGATCTAATGAAAAAAAGTAAATAAAATGCCATTTGGCGGTCAAACATAATCATTAGACATATGCACAACAAATTATCAGATATTTTATAGAAATTTTAACAATGGGTATAAATTTTGTTTACATTCCTATGGGTTCCGTACCCATGTTTACGCGTTAGACGGCGACGCGGCGCTTACGCGCTTTGACATTTCGTCTTTATCCAGTTAAAGCAGTACGACTGCTTTGAAAAAATGTTCAGAATTTCCAAAATATGTCAAAATAAGGTAAACAATTTTCAAAAAAAAGTAATTTGTTATCAAATTTATAGATGCTCAAAAATCTAATTTTTTCGAAGTATTTTTTTTTTTTAATTAATCATTTTTAAAAAAATAATAATTTTTGATACGGGAAGTTCGAGCAATTTGGCTTAAGGCACGATGCCATGCGCCCCACTAGTTGAAT
This sequence comes from Ctenocephalides felis, assembly GCF_003426905.1. Classification (NCBI taxonomy): domain Eukaryota; kingdom Metazoa; phylum Arthropoda; class Insecta; order Siphonaptera; family Pulicidae; genus Ctenocephalides; species Ctenocephalides felis. The sequence goes on from NW_020539726.1 coordinate 45,056,692, forward strand.
TAATCTAATCGGATGATCTATTCTTTCAAAAACTGCATGACCATTTAACACCCTTTGCGCCCCATACCTCCAAAACGGCCAAACGTGCCTTTTGCAAAAACGCCTCGCCATCGAGTACGATCGAATAATTTTTCAATTATACAAATCGGTTATTCCATACTGTCGAAAATGTCGAGAACATTTGTTTGAATCATATAAATAGACTTCAAAATTACAAATCTTGGTACGGAACCCAAACAAATTGCACAAAATGTGTTCATTTTATTAAAATCTCTATAAAATATCTGATAATTTGATGTGCATATGTCTAATAATTATTTTTGACCGCCAAATGGCATTTTATTTACTTTTTTCATTAGATCTCCGAAACCGTTAGACCTGCCTTCATGAAAATTTGATCGGTTCTTCATCTTGTTAATACGAGTAAAATGTTTTTGGAATTATTCAAAGCGGACGCTACGTTCTCTTAAAAACAGAGTTACCGTTTTTGACACTTTTTGCCCCGTATCTTCGGAACGGATGTACCTGCCTATGCCAAAAACTAATCAGTACGTCTCCTTATCAATACGAATCGAATGTTTTTTGAATTATTCGAATCGGTTGATTCGTGCTCCCGAAATCGTCGACGAAAATTTGTATCCGCACACGCACATCAAATACATCATTTTTTCGAAGGTGTGCCAAAATGTTCAGAAACGCCAAAAACCTGAAGAAATGCAAAAATTTTCGTTTTTGATTTTTTTGCGATTACTTTAACTTACCCTATTTCATTTGTATTTATGAAGTCGTTTATTTTCACGTATCGGTAAGTTTAAGCAACTTGCCTTAAGGCACAATGCAACTTACAACTAGTTCTGTGTATTGTTCATATTTGGCCCTTGCATATAAAGCATACGGGCTCCAAAAAATAAGACAATTTATCTTTTCACATTTAACATTAGACATTCAACATTTTAGCAGTAAAATTGTATGTGTTAAATAGAAATTTGGCAGTATTCTGCGGCGGGAGTTAGGAATCGAATAATGTTTTTATGTATGTATATAAACGGTATTCAATTCCTCTTTTTTAAATTCCCGAGGAAAATGAAAGTGTAATATATTTAATTTCCCGAAGGAAAGTTTGTTTTTTGTCAAAAAATCGTATTTGCTAATTTTATGTATTCTCGACGTTTCAAGTCATTCTGAATCGAATGAGACCAAAATTGGAAAAAGTATCTGTGTGTGTGACCGATTTCAAAAATTTGAAAGCCATTCGATGTGTCTCTATGAAGACTAAGGTTTATAAATTTTGTGCAACGATCGGCCGAGACGTTTCTTTATAAATAGCAGAAAAGTGGAAAAATTTCGTCCACGTTTTAGCCCGCAATTCTGAATCGATTTTGAAAATTCAAAAACCGTTCGAAAAATATTGGTTGGGAATCGTGCTGATTAGTTTTTGGTAAAGATCGGCCGGGCCGTTTTCTTGTAATAAAGTTTAAAAAAAAATCGACGATTTTTATGATTTTTGACGGTAGATACCATAGTCTTCTAGATCATACTAAAATATTACGGCCCTACGACAACTCGTTTAATTTCAAAAATTCTTCAAAGTTTGCAAAAATTAGTATCGTTTTTTGGCTTTTGGCAAAATTAGACCTTTTATCGACGTTTTCTCAAAAACGCCTGAACCGATTTCAGAAATTTAAAAGCCCTTTAATGTATCCCAATGAGGACTATGGTGTGTCTGTTTTGTGTGATGATCTGCCGAGCCGTTTCTTTGTAATTTGGAAAAAAGTGTTAAACTTTTCGTCCACATTTAAGCTCAAACTACCGAATTGATTTTAAAAAATCAAAAACTGTTCGAAAGATATTAGTTGTGAATGATACTGATTAGTCTTAGGTGTAAATTAGGGTTTATACAAAAACCGACATTTCAGAAAACCGGTTTTCGAATTTTCATTTTACTAAAAAACCGGTTTTAACCGGTTTTCGAATTTTATATAAAAAATAAATTTTTGTTCGAATATTCTGTAATTTATCCGCAAATTTAGTGTAATTTAGAATAGTATTTGACTAAATTTATTTATTGTTCAATTTTATAGATAGTAAACAAAATTATTTTAATTTTATTTAGCAGAACTAAAAAATAATAGTTTATCTTGATTAAATAACTTTGAAAATAATTATTCGTTATTCGTGCATCATTTTCACATATAAGAATGAAAATATTTTTATGATAGTGAAAGGAAAGTTTTCGAATAAATAAAAATAATACATTTTTAAATAAGAAAAAAATCATTAAATGAAAAAAAAAAAAAAAGAAATATTAGATACATGTTGATACATACTTGTTAATATCAATTTTAGTTTTAAAAATAATTAGGCCAAACTTTTATTTCTGTTCAAAACAATTTTAATTAATTAATTTTAAACATTCTAATTATTTTTTGTTTAAAAAAATATGATTTAAAAAAATTGAGAACGTCTATCGAATTGCTACTTAGACGTGTCCTTTGTTTACTCACAAAATTTCCTGAAATAGAAAATACTCTCATACTTGCGACCAAATTATGTTTAATTGTTTTTGAAGCCTGATATAATAATTCTAAGTTTTTTGTTCTTTAGTTTGTGGCTTCTAGAGTTTAAAACTCTTTTTTGTAAGTTTGAGTAGAGGAAGTTACTTCTTCAAGAAAAAATCACACTGATTTAAATTACTGGCATGAAAATCTAAATTATTATATACAAAACCTTTCTCGGAACCATTGCAGACTGATAAGATATCAAATGCTATTGAAACGATATGATTTCAAGAATCAAAACGCTTTCATCTATCTTTTATATTTGGCTATATTTGTCATTTTCCATTTATACAGTGAAAACCGACTTTTTCACTAAAAACCGGTTTTCGAATTCCATAATTTTCGCCAAAAAACCGGTTTTTAAAACCGGTTTTTGAAAACCGACAAACCCTAGTGTAAATCTACCGAGACGTTTTCTTGTAATTAACTGTTGAAAAAAAATGAAGCCTATTTTTATGAAACTTTTTTTTAGCGATATATATCATGACGAACTTACTGAAATATTACGGCCTTACGACAAGTAGTTTAATTTTAAAAGTTCATCAAAGTTTGAGAAAATAAGTAGTTTTTTGACATCTGTTAAAATTAAAATTAGACGATTTACTTGGTATAACGATAGAATACTTGATCTTAATGAACATACTACACCATTAAAGTCGTACGGAAACTGGTTCAATTATGAAAATTATTGATTTGTGAAAATTTGCTTTTAGAAAACACCTCGAGTTAACGTGTTCGTTCGTTTTCAATTATGTGAGATAAATCTTCTCGGAATACTTCTAATCACTCATAAATTAATTTACTTTTTATTGAGTAAGTCGATTATTTACACATATCGGGAAGTTCATGTAACTGTGCCTTAAGGCAAAATACCAGTACCAACTAGTTAAATATGTAAAAATGTAAATAATTACGGCCAATAAATGCAATTTTTTTTTCCAAAATCAATATGTTCTTAAGACAAGCAGAAAGTTCTTTGAATCATTTAAATCGGACACTTAGTTCTCTCAAAAACTGCCATTTTTTACATATTTAGCTCCGTATCTTCGAAATGGCTGGGCCTGCCTCTGCCAAAAACTAATAAACATTCTCCCAATCATTACTAATTGAATGTTTTTAGATCATTCAAATCGGATACTCCGTTCTCTCAAAAAGTCGATTTCTATTTTCTGCACTCTTTGCTCCGTATCTCCGAAACGGCTGGACCTGCCTTTGCCAAAACTAATCAGCTCTTTTCTCTATCAATAGAATCGAATGTTTTTTAAACCATTCAAATCGGTTGATCCGTGCGCCCGGAAACGTGACTGGAAATTTGTATCCATACATACATACACACACACATATACACACAGACACACACACACACACACATCCATTTTTTCTGAAGTATGCCAAAATGTTCAGAAACCTTCAAAACGTCGAGAAATGTAAAAATTTTCAATTTCGATTTTCGGCCCATTACAATAACTTACCCTACGGAAAGTTAATTAGACGATTTACTAGATGTGACGATAGAGTACATGGTCTTAATGAACATACTAAACTATTAAAGTCCTACGGTAACTGATTCAATTATAAAAATTGTTGATTTTTGAAAACTTGCTTTTAGAAAATACTCCGAGTTAACGTGTTCGTTCGTTTTCAAATATGTGTAATAAATCTACTCATAAATTAATCTATTTTTTATTGATTAAGTCGATTATTTACACATATCGGGAAGTTCATGTAACTTGCCTCAAAACAAAATACCAATACCAACTAGTTAAATATTGTAAAAATGTAAATAGTTTACGACAACATGATCAATAAATGCATAAACATTAGTTGGTCAATTTTCCTCTCCAGATATCGTCTGCTGCCCTTCAGCGCCAGGGCGATCCAGAGCGACTTGTGCAGCCGCTGGAGGGTTCACGACAAACTGGAGAGGACCTTCTCTCAAGGGATAAAGGACGACAGCGACGACAATAACAATAACAATAATACACATCATGCAACAAAAGCACCATGTTCAAGAGCTGCAAGGCCTGCCCCAAGAAACAGACCAGGCACGAGGAATGGGACCAGGATTAGGCGAGGTAATGGAATAGAAATAGAAACATTTTTTTAACTTCCCGTAGGGTAGTTATGGTAAAGGACCGAAAATCAAAAATGAAAATTTTTGCATTTCTCGACGTTTTGAAGGTTTCTGAACATTTTGGCATACCTCAGAAAAAATGGATGTATGTGTGTGTGTATGTGTGTGTGCGTGTATGTATGAATGTACGGATACAAATTTTCGTCAACGATTTCGGAAACACGGATGAAGCGATTTGAATAATTTAAAAAACATTCAATTCGTATTGATAAGGAGATGTGCTGATTAGTTTTTGGCGAAGACAGGTCTAACCGTTCCAAAGATACGGGGCAAAAAGTGCCGAAAACGGTAACTCAGTTTTTTAGAGAACGGAGCGTTTGATTTGAATAATTCAAAAACATTTTACTTGTATTGAAAAGATGAAGAATTAATCAAATTTTCATGAAGGCAGGTCTAGCGGTTTCGGAGATCTAACAAAAAAAGTAAAAAAAAATGCCATTTGGCGGTCAAAAATGATTAGACATATGCACATCAAATTATTAGATATTTCATAGAGATTTTAACAATAAAAATAAATTTTGTTTACATTCCTATGGATTCCGTACCAATGTTTATGCGTTAGACGGCGACGCAGCGCTTACGCGCTTCGATACTTCGTCTCTATGCAGTTAAAGCAGTACGATTGCTTTAAAAAAAAGTTCAGAATTTCCAAAATATTTCAAAATAAATGATTTAAGATAGAAATATTTAATATGGTTCCAAATTCTATTAAAAGTTTCAAGTCATTGATCAACTTTTATTGATTATTTATTATTGATTATTTTTAATTACTCGAATTTTGAATTGCAGTACGGGAAGTTCCAGCAATTTGCCTTAAGGCACGATGCTCTAATTGCCTTAAGACAGAATTCCACTTACAGCTGGTTTAACTTCCCATAGGGTAGTTATAGTAATGGAGCGAAAATCGAAAATGAAAATATTTGCATACCTCAGAAAAAATTGTGTGTGTGTGCGTTTTGTATGTCGGATCAACCGATTTGAATGATTTGAAAACATTCGATTCCTATTGATAGGGAGATGTGCTGATTAGTTTTTGGCAAAGGCAAGGTCCCGCCATTTCAAAGATACAGAGCTAGATGTGCAAAAAATGGCAGTTTTTGAGAGAACTAAACGTCCGATTTGAATTATTTAAAGAACTTTCTGCTTGTATTGACAAAACAATTGCTTTTGATGATAAAAAATTATTACATCTTTTTTTTATTTTCCATAAAATATTTTTGTAATTTTGAATTAAAAATTCAAAAAATTACCCAGGCTAAGCACAGTCTAAGCGCCACTCTGGTACAAATGTTTACCCAAGTGCGTTTAAACTTTTCCAATTTTGTGAAAACTATTGAAAAATGTGAAAATGCCGCCAAGCTAAGCACAGTATAAGTGAAAATGTCGCACAGAATTATTTGCAAATGCTTATTGCAAATTATTCATTAGACTGTGACTATACGGGAGCACTTTTCAATTTTGTGTAAATTAATTAGGCAACTATTTTTTTTAAATTGAATTCGAAATGAAATGACGATTGTTAATGTTCTGGAGATAAATTGATTTATTTATAATTTACATTTGATTTGCTCAGATATAACAAGATAGCAAAAATAATGAAAGTTACAATATTTGTAATAATATATTTGAAAACGTTTGAAATTTCTCGAATATTCCATTACGATACGGGAAGTTCCAGCAATTTGCCTTAAGGCACGATGCCATACGCCACTATTTTATTTTATAATAAAGAGTCTATTACAATTATGTAATTAATCATTTCCCAATTATCATTTATTTCCCCCGTAACATTTTCTCCAGAGCAAACAAATTAAATTCGTATTAAACGTTATCGTTTCGATTGAATCGCGACAAAAGATTTGTAACGTATCATAACTGTGCAAACAAACGATAGGTTTGCTGATACGGAACCCCCAGGAGCACCCCCAATAAGCAAAATACACCTGATAATAATGAGTTTCTAATTGTATTTTGATTCGTTTGTATTTACACAAAAGGTGGAGATAGTAATTTTTTGTAATATTGGTTATATTATAGAAGGATTTGTGAGTGATTATTGAAACTGTTGGTGAATGGCATTAAAATTTGTAGATAAATATATTAGACCAAAGTATGAATGTAAAAATGAATATATGTATGATTGAATTATAGAAAAAATGATATAAAATGTTGTGATGACCATATTATATATATATAATAATGATATGTAGAAAATAAAGTATATCTATTGTATAAATATTTTGTATGATCTCTCATACCAGACACTTCTGTCTCTCTGAGATGTATAAAATTTATATTAAAATACCAAAAACAAAAAAAGAAGGAAAGAAAAATTGTTTTTTTTTTTTTTGAGAAATTAGTTTTTTTTTTTTTAATATTTTCAAAATTATGTAAACATTTGAAAAATTTGAATATTGAAATGATTACCTATTTTAAAAACACTGATATTTTTGAGAAATAATTTTTTTTTTGAAAATTTTGAAATTATTTGAAAATTTCTGATACCCATTCGTATCGGTTATTTCAAATTACAAAATATTTTTCTTCGACTTCCAAATGGCAATTTTTAAAACTTTTTTGAATCTCCAAAATTAATGGACTTGCCTTTCTTAAAAACTAATGACTAATTCTCCCCATTATTACGAATTGAATGGTTTCCGGATCATTCAAATCGGATGCTCTGTTCTCTCAAAAACCTGATTTCTGTTTTTTGCAATATTTGCTCCGTATCTCCGTAACGGCTGGACCTGCCTTTGCTAAAAACTAATCAGCACATCTCCTTATCAATAAGAATCGAATGTTCTTTGAACCATTTAAATCGGTTGATCCGTGCGCCCGAAAACGTGGAAAAAAATTGTATCTATACATACATACACACACACACATTCATTTTTTCTAAGACATGCCAAAATGTTCACAGAACTTCATAACGTGAAGGAATGCAAAAAATCGTGAGAAATTGGCTTAGCTGGTCTTTGCCAATAAAATTAATATGGTTCCCAGCATATGTCTTTCTGACAATTCTTTTCATTCTAATTTTGATAAATGAAAAGGATCGTTGTTGAAAATTCTGTACTTATCTCCTAATTAAGAAGTAATGGCTTGGTCAATCAAAAAACACACAAAAAGCATACTTTTCCCAATTTCAATGCAAAACGTTTCAGAATGACTTGAAGCCTAGAACACGAAACTAGCAAATTGGATTTTCTGTCAGAAAAAAATTTTCAAATGAAGGCAAAACCTTATATTTCCCTCAACCCTTTATGATTTAGTGATAGGAATGCTCATCTGCATTCCGAATCTGTAGCTCTTTTTATGATATTGCTAATATTAGTCCAACCTAGTTTTCTTCAGACTGAGTTTTCTTTAATCATTTTGAATTTTTAGACAAGTACATTCATTAGCCATTTTCAATTACAATCATTATTCTATACAATTGCAATATTTATAATTTTCTGTTGCTAGATTTATTAAAGTTATACGTTCTTATATCTGCCTACAATAGTGTAAAATTAGTTCTGAAGAGAGATTTCCAGGCTATTTATCTCCTTCCATAATTTCAGTCTATTTTCTGAGACTAGTATTCCTCTCTCACCGTTTACTGATCTTGTTTATTTTTAACCTTGTCCTTGCCCACTAAATTAAATCTTTAGTTGTATTATTATAAAATAATATAACTTGGTGCCAAAATAAATAAAAAGCACAACCTCACATTTCATCCCTCAACCCCTTTCGCGTGTCTGTTCCATATATGTATGTACTTCCATGTTGTCCTCATATATCCTCATATGTCTCGTATGTCTCATGTCGTATAATAATGGTAACGATGAATAAATATAATCTCTCCTGTGATTTGTTTTCGTGTCAAATGAAAAAACATGTTTCATAAAAATACTGTAATCACAGATCACACAACGGCGAACAGGCGACCACCGCCTCCTACACAACCACCGCCACCGCCACCGCCATCGGTTAATGACACACGAGGCGATTCATTTTTTATAAACCCAAGGGTTGGAAAACAAAGATAAGGGACCGATGTTCCTTTGGCAATTTTCTGCTAATTCAAGAGATACAAGTTGGATAATGGTATAGAAAAACTAACCAAGGCGAGTGTTTATATTGTTTCATCAAATGGTTTTTAATTTTTTGGAATCGGTCTAGCCGTTTTTAAGAAAACGTTGATGGAAGATCAGAATCACTTTCACACACACATACTACAGTGGTACCCTCATTTTCGCTATCATTCTTATTTAGTAATTTGCTGCTTTCGCCAAATATGTATTTGATTTTAGCAATAAAATTTCATTCATTTTTATTATCGAATTGTTTTGTTATTACCATTGTCCTGTTATTACAATTAATTCGTTATTAATGACATTTCAATATATTAATATGGATAAAAATGCTTCGAGATACGACGAATTAAGCTCGTAAGGCGGTTTACCACTGAATTTCCAAATTTGGTTCTATTCCATTCATAATGGCTTAAACCGTCGAAAAAACGAACAAAAAAATCGGATTTTTTGGGGCAAACAAACTTCTCCTTTTAGAAGTTAATTATGTTAAAATCTATATATAATTATAAGCGTGTATAACAATTTTCATTTATCAATTTCCGGTAAGGTAAGTTGTAATAATTGCAAAAAAATCGAAAAAATTTCCCAGTTCACGTTTCAGAAGTTTCTGAACATTTTGGCATACCTTAGAAAACAATGATGTATGTGTGTATGTGTGTGTGTGTGCGGATACAAATTTTCGTCGACGATTTCGGGAAGACCGATCAACCGATTTGAATAATTCAAAAAACATTCGATTCGTATTGATAAGGAGACGTGCTGATTAGTTTATGGCGGAGGCAGGTCTAGCCGTTCCGAAGATATGGGGCAAAAAGTGCCAAAAACGGTAACTCAGTTTTAGAGACAACAGAGCGTCCGATTTGAATAATTCAAAAAACATTTCATTTGCATTGACAAGATGAAGAACTGAGTGTGTTTTTGGTATGGCAGGTCTAGCGGTTTCGGAGATCTAGTAAAAAAAGTAAAGAACAATGCCCTTTAGCGGTCAAAAATGATCATTAGGTATATGCACATCAAATTATCAGATATTTTGTAGAGATTTTAATAATGTGTATCAATTTTGTTTACATTTTTATGGGTTCCGTAACATCGTTTGTCCTTAAAACGGCGACGCGGCGCTTACGCGTTTATACTTCGTCTTTATGAAGCTAACGCAGTGCGATTGCTTTAAAAAAAAGTTCAAAATTTTCAAAATATTTAAAAAAAAAACAATTTTTCTAAAAAAGTCAATTTTTTTCAAAAATTAAATATTTCTCAAATCTGGTTTTTTCAAAATTTTCAAAAAAAATAATTTTTGGTACGGGAAGTCCCAGCAATTTGCCTTAAGGCACGATGCCATACACCACTAGTTTCTTTATTTGTAAATGTGTAAATTTCCTTCAAAGGGCAAGTGACTACCACCACAACAACAGTTTTACTATGAATACTATGAATGAACCCTTCGATAGGGTCAATTAGTGGGGTCACGTGCAGGTGCAACGGGTCACTTCCTGCTCAGAGCATCGATGGTACAATATTATTTATTTATTTATACATTGTTGTGTCATCGAGGTATTTAATTCACAGGGACGAACTCGAAAATAATATATTTGAAGTACAACTTCTTTAGGCACGACCAGTGGCTAATTCTACTATAAGAGACTGACAGCAGGACGAAAGATGGTTACGTCTGACTTCCTTCAAATTCTGATTCGTCATTAGCCGATTAGATAACGAACTCGGTTAGAACAAATATATATGGGGTAATTTAAAAATATAAAATTGTATCGATTGAAGGCTTTGCCTTGCAATCACGAGTTTGCAAATTCAAATTCTTTGATATAAAACAGTAGTGCATATTAGTATATACGTAAAAGTATTGTAGTGCCAATATGCAAATAATAAAAATTTCTAAAATATAAAGAGACTTTGAAACGAACAAATTTATTGAAAGGCAGGATTTACAATATAATCGCGGCATAACAGTATGTTTTCAAGTTACGTAGGGTTTCAGTGCATATTGCACTGTTAGAAAGAATGACCATTGGGTTGTCTAGTAATAAATATAAAAAGGGTCCGTCACATAATTTTTTTTTTTTGGAAATACTATATATAAACTACTGAATATTTTCTCAATTTAAATCTTTTCTATTTGAAAGTGCAATCCTTCTGGTTAATAATCGAAAATAATTTCATTGAAATGGCTGTCTAACTTTTTAATGGCTGTCAGAAATTCTAAACTGCTACCAATAAAAAAAAGTTATATGGCGGACCCTTTATCTCAATTGGTAAGGATAAAGAATTGGTTGCTTTCTAACTCCGTATCCAAAACAAAAACCGTATCCTTAACAAAAAAAGATATTTCATTAAGATCATATAACTTGCCAATAGACCGATTCTGCCCCATAACAGACCAATGTTATGGCAAGGCTATGTTACGCTCCAACTTCCATACATTATGCTACTTAATCACACAGAATACTGTCAAAATGTCATGTATTTGCTGTGCATTCGGTTTTGCACATAAACTGCAACGTTACTCGTATGTTATGAATCTGAGTCAGAAAGACCCTGTTATCTAAGATCTTTTTTTTTTGACATTTGTGCGGTTTCAAGGTTAGGTTTTCTATCTGACAATCTGAGAAAAACGCCTGACTGCGCAACAATCGCATGGCTTTTGTCAATATTTACAATGAATTTGTATGAAAGTTCTTTATAACATAGCCTTGCCATAACATTGGTCTGTTATGCAGCAGAATCGGCCCATGAATGTTGTAATTTGTATATTTCAACCCTGTTAATATTGTGTTTTGTGTTTCTATTGCCATATATGTATGTATACATACAATACAATAATGTCTTGTTGGTATGTATTATTTTATTGAGTAAACATGTGCTAGATTTCACATGAACTGTGATCGTCTCTTTATCATTAGGACGAATACACTACATTATATATATATATATATATATATATATATATATATAAATTATTGTATATGTATACATACAGGTGTATATTATATGATGTTTGTGACATCAAGAGGGTAGGGTCGACCACGCCTTTGATATTATTTTTTTATTCTGATGTTTCGTGTTTTACTTACGGCACAGATATAATTTATATATATATATATATATATATATATGATTGTAATGCAGGGAATTCATTATAACTACTCATTACCACCCACGAACCACGAAAGGGCTAATCTTGATGTACACAAACACATATAAATGTACATATTTATAATATTCAATGATGTTCATTATTGCATTGATTTATATTATTTATATGAATCGCACTAAACATGCCAAATAGGAAACGTATGTCATTTTCTTTTAAATTGCCAATTTCCAAAAAAAGACACATCGTGTGTCTTAGTATCAATTCTTATTGACTATAAGCCGATTATTTACTTAATCTCCAGAACTCATTGTAACTTGCTCTAAGGCAAAATGCCACTTACACCTTTATTTTTTTTCTTAATTTTATAAAAATTATTGTTGTGTTCATATATAGATGAAAAAAGTATAAATAGATCGCTGCCGCTTTGCCATTACTTCAATTTATTTTTTAAAAAAAGTGATGAATTTAGGCACAATACAGTAGTCCCTTTGTTGATTGCAGAAAACACTAAAATCCCGCATAAGACTCTTCTTCGCTTATAACACGGCTTTTAGCAAATTATATGAACGAGGTTATACTTAGGTGTATATTTTTCATTCAAAATTTCACAACTATAAAATTATCTAATCTTTTACAATTTTATAATCTTATTTAAATGCGCAAACTTATGGTAAAACTTGCCAACATACTCCGGTACCTTTTTTTGAGAGGAGGGCCTCTCAAAGTTGACCAATTTTGAAAATTTTAAATACATAGTTCAACAAACACTCCCCATTCTAGAATACTTAGATGTTCTAGTTTTATTTGTATTCTAAAAATTTTATATATGATTACGAATCCAAAAATTAAATGAAAATGATAAAAATTAATAAGACGACAATAACCAAAAAAAATCATCAAAGCTCTAGGTTGCACTTAGAAGCTCACAATTTTCAAACTGCGTGAAATTTTTTTTTCATGACAGTTTTAATAAATACTATTACCCACTTTCAGCTTGACGTTGAGTTCTGGGACACCCTGTATATAAATATTTTTATTGTTTAAATAATTTGTCCTTCTTCTTTTATATATTTAGTATTTAATGTATATATGCACCTGCTTAAGGGGTGAAATGTTGCACAGGTAGCATAATGTAATGATTGATTGTAATATATATATATATATATATATATATATACTTATTTGTATATTTGTATATATTTCAATTGGGGGTTGATAATTTTGTTTTTTATTTAAACTTCAACACGCGACCTGATGACTAACACGTGCGAGACATTACTGGACGTACCATCATTTTTCATAACACCACAAATAATTATCGACATAATATATATATATATATATATATATATATATATATATATATATATATATATATATACTAGATGGCCCGACAGACGTTGTCCTGTACCCACGTCTACAATACAAAAGTTCCAAATTTTGTAATATCCTATCCTAAACTTTTTAATATTCCTTTTTGATGTCTTGCCTTTGTGATTCATTTATGGCCTTAGCATAAGCAGTATAAAAAATCAGAAAAAATAATATAGTATCTGAGTAAAAACAACAATATCACACTTGATTTTACCACACAACATAATTGCTTCAATAATTTAGTCTATAATTTTCATAATCTCGTACGATATATTAGTTGCTTTTTGGCAATTATAGTTTTTAAAGTACATTATTCTTACTAATAATTCAACAAACATTATTGCTTATGTTCAAATCTTAGGTGAATTAATTTGTAAAATCTAGTTCATATGTGCACTGTTCAATCTAAGATCAACATGCTAAATATTCCATATCCAATGCCAAGCACACGGAACTTGACACACGAAACAAAAATCTGAATCATTTTATTAATAAGTAGAAATATTTTTGTATCGTTAAATAATTTAGAAAAGTAAACCAAAATACGACGTGCATGAGTTTAAAAAAATAGTGTATGTGCAATTTTGTACTTGTAACGTTATTTGTTATAATGAATTATATAATTTCATCTGCCAAAGTTTTAGTGTTGGCTGTATTTTATATTATTTTAATTTCTAGCACATCTCAGCAGCTTTTCGGCAATAATAATGTAGACATTACATTTTTCTTGTATATTATATTCTAATATTATCCAGGCTCTTAAATTCAGCTAAATTCAAATTTCAAGTGAATTTGAAGTTAATTGACAGTTAAACACAAACTTATTTTTTATAAATAACTAAATACATGTGTCTCTGTGTCTATTTTCATACTTAAAACAAAACTAAATCCCGGTTAAATTCCGGACTCCGATTTCCAGTTAGGAAAAACAAGCCGGTTCGTTCCGGTTTTTGTTCCGATTTGAGTTCGGTTTAAACCCTTAATTATAATAATGCATATAAAAAATTGTAAAAAAGTAGAAAAAAATCGGCATTTTAAAAAAAAATATGTTCAGTTCATCTTTCTTAAAACTTTGAAATTCTTTCTAACTTTGACAAAAACGAATCAGCACATCGCCTTATAAATAAGATGCAAATATTTTTTGAATCATTCTAATCGGTTGAGCGGTACTCCCAAAAATGTTAACACACATACTAACACAAACACACTCATACACTTCCATTGTTTCCAAGGTATGCTAGAATGTTCAAAAATCTCTGAAACGTAAAGATATATGAAAATTATCATTTTCGATTGTTTTGCGATTGCTATAACTTACCCTACGGGAAATTAATATAAACAAATGTAAAGTAATGTGAAATTTGTTAACTTTTCGTGGGGTAAGTTATAGTAATCGTCAAAAAATCGAAAATAATTTTTTTGGCATATCTTCACGTTTGAGTGGTTTCTGAATATTTTTTGGCATACCTTAGAAAACACAGATGTGTTCGGATACAAATTGTCGTTCACGTTTTCGTGAGCACGTATCAACCGATTTGAATGATTTTAAAAAAAATCGATTCCTATTGTTGGAAAGATGCACTAATTATTAGTTAATTAGTCAATTAGTTTTTTGACACAGGTCCAGGTATTTCGGAGTGCAAGAAATAGCAGTTATTAAGAAAACGGTTGATCTAATTCAAAAAACATTTTGCTTGTGTTGACATTGTGAAGCAATGATTAGTTTTTGGGGATGACAAAAAATTTACTAGTTATTTTTAATTACGTATAGATTTGTTCAAGAAATGTTGTGCATAGAAATAGATCTATATTTTATTAAATTAATATTTAATTGTTAAGGGTTGGTTTAAAAAAAATATGCCACAGTGGTTTCCATCATTGCAATCTGTATGAGCAATTAAAAAATAATTATGAAAAATAAGTTGTAAGGGTTGTAAAGATTTAAGAGGCGTCCTCGCCACCTGCCCTGGGTAAATCACAAACTTTAAAAAAAAAACACTTTAGTAGCATTTCACCAAAATAGCGATCATTTCATCTACTAATGATTTTTTTTCCAATTTCCTTTCCAAAGAAGTCGCTAATTATCGACAGAATTTACATAACAAGACATCACCCTCCATCGCCCGTCCATCGATTCGATTGGCCGTCTCCCCAATCGTTCAGATTTTTCATTGGTCACCCCATTGGGTTGAACGTTTTTTTATTGGTCGAGAGTTATGTGTGGATTTGCGTAATGTTGAAGGGGCGGTTGGGTAATGATGTGACGGGATAGACGACAATGTATATTTATATATATATATATATATATATATATATATAGATGGATAGATGAATAGATAATTAGATGAATGTGTCGGTGTGCGTTCAAAGGTAAATTGGCAGGTGATTCCTCACGTAATTCGTGGCCCTAAAAGTTTACAAGTTATTTCAATAAGTTCGATCAAAGGTTAAACACGTCCAAGACTTTTTTCTACTCGTGACATATTAATAATTAAAAAAGTGTTAAAATTAGATTTTTACTGAAAGTGGATTCAGTGGTGATTAGTGCAATTTCAAATAAATATTTTTGTTTCAAATATAAATTTTGTTAAACAATTTTTATCTTTTTTCACTGAAAATAAATCATACGTGTAGGTCTCATAAAAAAGAATATTCTTGATTTTCAAATAACGGTTCACAAATAAATATTGTTTTTCAAACAATTATTCATTAATTACTTATACAATCAATTTTCTCAAAATAAATTCAAGTGAATTCAGTGATAATTATTATTTAATTTATTATTTTAAAATCACAGTTTTCATTAAGAGATTTATTCTATATTCAAGAAGTTTGCTAGTTAATACCATGAATTAATGTTTTAAACAATTTATCTTTGATAATTTGTCTGAATAAATTTATATAGAAGTTAAAGAATCAGTTATAATCGCCATTATTGCATTTAACTTTAAATTTATTATTTTTATTATTATTTAAAAATAACAGTTTTTGTTAAAGACATTTTTATATATTTACGTGGTTTATTATTTAATTAAATATAAGTTAGAAATCTATTAAAATATACCACCTATAAATTATAAATATATATTAAACAATTTTCCAATAAATGTTACAAATTTAATTTTACTTAGTAATTTTATTTCATAATTTATATGAACACTTTTGCATTAAAATTGTATTTAAAGAAGTATCTATTAAATTAAAATCGACTGTTAATTAATAATTAATGTAAAA
This sequence comes from Ctenocephalides felis, assembly GCF_003426905.1. NCBI lineage: Eukaryota > Metazoa > Arthropoda > Insecta > Siphonaptera > Pulicidae > Ctenocephalides > Ctenocephalides felis. The sequence continues at coordinate 45,073,180 of NW_020539726.1, forward strand.
TTTTATTTTATGATTTGATTATTTAAAAATCAGATTTTAGCCAGAGTGTGATAAATTATATGAATGTTTTCTTAATTGTTTATTTATATTTTCCATAGGCCTCTAATAATTATCAAGAATCGTTTCCATAAAATTGTTGAATATTTTTCAGAAGATTATTAAAATGTGCTGATAAACCAAAAAAGACATTTTGGTGATTATAAATTTGGAATAAAAATGGAATGTGGAATAAAAAATTTTTGATCAAAATTAAATTTTAGGACCAAAAACAATGTTTTTTTTAAGCTTGAAAGTTCTCTACAAATGATAAAATAAATTAACAAACATTTAAATAAAAATTATTATAAGTGGCAATTATATAATTTTTTTCAGTGATAATAAAAATAGTTTATTAATTTTATTAGTTATAAACAGTTAATAATTACAAAAATATATTTTAGTATGTGATTTTTTTTTAAATTAGTTTGTGAGTGAAATAGTTATAAAAATGTCGGCATTTTCTGCTTTGCATTTATTGAGAAGTTACAACCATTTATTTATACCAGGTAATTGGAATTTTGTCCAGATTTCTAATCCTTAATCGTAATTGTTTTTCTCAGTAAAGTTTTTTTATTATTATTAAACATATACTGAATTCACTGTCAATACAGTTCTATTTTGTACTTATGTACTAAGTGTTGTGAGTAGAATCCTTTTTTTGTTATGGCACAATGATTCTTCGATAATTACCTCCTTAGAGTCCTTGTTTCTGATCCATATAGAATCATTGATATATCGTTAACAAGTCATTTTTGATCTTTTCTAACATTTTAAATATACTCTTAATATCAAGTTCTTTATACTAATTCTGGTTTAAAGTTTTATTAAATTTAAGACTATGCAGACAGTTTTTGACGATTTATGTCCTTAAAGATGTTTCTGATTCGTAAAGAGCCACAATGCAGAATTTTTTTAGTTTCTGAGTCAAGTCGACAAGTTTCAGTTTGCCAGTTAGTGGCATCTTCATATATATTTATATTTATTTATTTATTATATTTTCAGAGTTGTCCAGTTACGGTACAGTCCTACCTCTGATTTGCCAACCAAATTTACAAACCGACAACAATTTCAACATTAACCAGAAATGCACAGAATTCAGTAAGTTAATTGAAATTGTATATATAATTGTTTAAAATTACTAAAATTTATTTTTGTTTTATATATGGACGGCTTACTTTTCGTAAGATGAGATCATTTCCTTCGATAATAATTTCTGGTAAATATAAAAGTGCTACGTAAATTTTTTCCATAATTATATATGGGCGCTTGCATTATTTTATTGCTTAACTGGAGATAAGATAAGATTTTTATTAATTATTTTAAAATTTATTAAATAAAAAAGTATCCTCAAATCAATCAAATAAGTTGAAGAAAAGTAATGATAAATAAAATAAATTAATAAAAATGTCTTAGGTTAAATCAAATACCGGTATGTAACTTCGTTCGCACCTAATTTTGTTAGATTAGGATAGAAAAAAAGAGTGATCTTGTCCGTTGAGTATTTTAATATAATTTTTTCCAGAAGGTCTACTATCCCCCAGAGACATTTTAGCAGATAACCAGAAGATAAATTTGAATCTAAAAACTGATTCCTATATAATTCCGCCGCTTGTACAGAGTTTGGATTTTAATATCAACTTGGGCGACAGATTATCGAGTTCAAGTAAGTGAAAAAAAAAATAGAATAATTACTATAAATTAGTAAAATAATTATTTGTATACAAAATGTGTGGTTTAATCTAAGATAACATATATACACAAAATAAGAAAAATTACTAATTGAAGATATTTTAGCAGGATTTTAGAGCCTTCCTAATGTTTAACAAATTATTTAGTTTCAGGGTCGTGTAATTCCCTTCAAAGCCCCCAGACGCCTCGAACAAGAGGCGAAAAGAGACCCATCCCTGAAGAACAGAAAGACGAAAGGTAAAATATAGAAATAAAAATAATATTTATAATAATACATTAATAGTTTTAATAGAATATTTTAATTTCCAGATATTTCGAGCGACGGAAGAGAAATAATAGAGCTGCTAAAAAAAGTAGGGATGCCAGGAAGATGAGGGAAGATCAGGTAATTGGAGACGAATTATTTAGTATCAACCTTATTTTTTACTTAAAAGACTTAACAGACACAATCAGGACACTTTTAGTCTCTTAATTTAAGTAAACTCCTAACACTTAACAAATTGTAAGACTCGTATGCAGAAAAGATCAGCAATTTGGGGCAAATATTTTAGTCTCCAACTCACTTTTTCTCTTAAGACATGACCACTTTTTTGGTCTTTATCTAATTTTTTTGACATCAAATAAGCTAATTCTAAACGAATTAGCCGAAAGCTGTATATAATTTGGATAAATCGTTCAAAAGTTACAAGCGATACAATAAATAAATGCACCACTACTTAGCAACATGTAATGTTTGTGCCATACTATATATAGTACAGCGGGTCAAAAATATCCAAAATGGCGTCATATGCTAAAAATGCATGTGGGGTATCAAATGAAAGGTCTCGACGAGCTCATAACAAATATCATAGTAAAGTAAAGGGGTTTTTGGATTTCAAAAATCAAAATTTCCAAAAATTTACAAAACAGCCAAAATATAACTGAATCACAAATAATTAGGGACAAATATTAGAGGAATCTCGACGATCTTATTTTTTCGCAATATTGATTTTTTTGTACCATACTATATAAGTACAGCGGGTCAAAAAGACCCAAAATGACGTCATATGGTAAAAATGCATGTTGGGTATCAGATGAAAGATCTCGACGAGCTCATAACAAATATCATAGTGAAATAATAGGGTTTTTGGATTTCAAAAATCAAAATTTTCAAAAAATTGCAAAATAGTCGAAAAATAACTGAATCACAAATAATTAGGCACAAATATTAGAGAAACCTCAATAATCTTATTTTTCGCAATACTGATTTTTTTGTGCCACATTATATATAGTACAGTGGGTCAAAAAGACCCAGAATGACGTCATATGGTAAAAATGCATGTGGGGTCGACGAGCTTTAAACAAATATCATAGTTATGTACCTTAATAATAGGGTTTTCGGATTTCAAAAATCAGAATTTCCAAAAATTTGCTAATCTAGTCTAAGAATAACTGAATCGCAAATAATTAGGCACAAATATTAGAGGAATCTCAATAATCTTATTTTTTCGCAATACTGATTTTTTTGTGCCATACTATATATAGTACAGCGAGTCAAAATGACCCTGAATGACGTCATATGGTAAAAATGCATGTGGGGTATCAAATGAAAGGTCTCGACGAGCTCATAACAAATATCATAGTAAAGTAATAGGGTTTTTGGATTTCAAAAATCAAAATTTTCAAAAAATTGCAAAATAACTGAATCACAAATAATTAGGGACAAATATTAGGGGAATCTCAATAATCTTATTTCAATACTGATTTTTTAAATTTTCTTTTCCCAGATAGCCCTAAGGGCAGCGATTTTGGAGCAAGAAAACCGACTGCTCCGAGTCCAATTATTTCAAGCAAAACAAGAATTGGCGATGGCCAAGGAGCAGCTGACGCAGCAGCAATTGTTCAGCCATAATCATGAACAAACAATTTAATAAAATACAAAAAAACACATTTAAGCTGTATTTTTGTTTAATATAAGTTGTATATATTAAAAATGCACGAATGGGACCAGTCGCAAAATTCCTTTGATGGCAAATGAAATAGATTTCGAAGACAAATTTTGTTATAAGTACGATGTATTCTATTTGTTATTATAAATATCAAATTTACAAGATTTATCATAGTTAAGGTTTAAAAGTGATTTTAATGTGGTTGTGATCGTCTTATCTAAATATATATATATAAATATAAATATTAGTAACAATTTTAAGCAATATTTTAATATGGCACCATAGTTATTATATTAATAATTGTGCACATCACGTGTGAATAAATTACAATTTTAGATTTTGAAACTAAAGCATTTTTAGATTAAAAGCTTTTCATGAATTTGAGATTTATAAGGTACAGTTTGACAAATGAAAAAATTTAAATAAATTATCCTTTGTCTGTATCTGTATGCCATCTAAAATTATTATTGTATTTACATATTATTAAAAATATATTTCAAGAAAATAATATTAATAATATCTTGTGTGTATTCCTATATTGAATATTAATAGTTTTTGTTAACGGATTGAAACAGAAGTTTTATTTTATATTTAGAGTACTGCATCTAAATTAAGCTAATTTAGAGCCGTAAAGTTGACCAATGATGGCAAGACTACGTTTCGTAACGTTTTTCATATAAAATGATACTAAAAACTGTCAAGTTTTTTAGTAAAAAATGTACAGTTGTGCTCTCACATGGTTCTACTGTTATGATCAGAAATAATTATGAAAATGTTTTTATTTTTGTTGGTTTCCTAGTGACAACGAAAATGAGAACATTTTAAGTTTCCACCGCAAAAACGTGTAAAATATTAATTTTAAGTAATTTTTAATCACTCATGCATAGAAAACTGACTGTTTTTTTTCAAGTCATATCAAACATACGCATTTAGTTGATTATGGTTTCACATTTTATTAGATTTATATAATCCATAAATTATATTTATATATTTGTTATTATAATACGTTATTTTATATTATTGCTATTTTTTTAAAGAACATTGTATACTTGTGTGTGCATGACTTAGTTTAGAAAAGCGTTTTTGATTTTAATTGGATTTCTCAAGATATAATATATATATATATATATATATATATATATATATATATATATGTTTAAAAAGATTTATAACACTACATTTTATCAAAATGCAAATATGAAAACTAGTTTTAAACCGCAATTAGGATTTGTTACAAAGTTACAATTTACAAATAAAATCACATGACACCACGTCATAAATATAAATTTACACAATATTTGTCTTAATATATATATATATATATATATATACATATATCATTTATAAAATTATTTATTAATAAAATAAAACTACGTATATTTGTCTTAAATAATATTTGAGCTTTAAAATTAGATCCAGGTAACGGAAAAATTATATATAAACAACTAAATATGCTCTTTTAGCATATTAATGGAGTTTAAATATTGTCACAAGAAGATAACATTTTTATTATATATATATATATATATATATATATATATATATATATATATATATATATTCTATAAATAAATGAAGATGTTTGATCTTAAACTTTATTAAATAATTTAGAGTCAGTTGGCAGTTTAAAGTCGAGATGACGAAAGTGCATTTATAATCATAAAATTATATTAATTTGTAAATAAATTATATAAATAATTATGTGTGTA
>NW_020539726.1:45079544-45100127 GCF_003426905.1 Ctenocephalides felis
CCTATTCACTAAAAAGTGAATAGTGTTAATGGGGATAATAAACATGGGAAAGAAAATCATTTATGGATTTGTGGTGACCTGCCCTTCGGGCACAACCATTTATTACTATTATTTTCTACTTACGTTTCAAGAAGTACAAAATTGAAGACAAGTACAAAGAAGGCAGCAATAAGTGACCATGCTGCTATATGGTTCTTCTTTATGGACTTCCAGGCTTGTTTCTCGTTGTCCATACCTTGACGGACCATGGCCTCTTTTGCTGCTATTTTGCGTTCGGTGAAAAAGCAGGGAAGGAATAATAGGCAGTTGAAGACACCTGAAAAAAAGGATAGAAACTTAGAAATATTTTGGTCAAGATGAGTATCACGGGGAACGAGTAATAGACAGTTGAAGACTGCTGAAAATAGATAATAGAAACTTATATAAAAAATTGGTCTAGATGAAGTATCATAGGGACGAGTAATAACAGTTGAAGACTGCTGAAAACAGATAATAGGTTCTTAAAAAAACTAGTGGTGTGAGGCATCGTGCCTTAAGGCAAATTGCTGAAACTTCCCGTACCGTGATGAAATATTCGAGAAATTTAAACGTTTTAAATATATTATAACAAATACTGTAACTTTCATTATTTTTGCTAGCTTGTTATATCTGAGCAAATCGTAGTAAATTATAATAATTCATTTATCTCCAACACATTAACAATCGGCATTTCATTTCGAATTCATTTAAAAAAAATAGTTTCCTAATTTACACAAAATTGAATGAAGTGCTGCCGTATAGTCACAGTTTAAACGCATTTGCGAATAATTATGTGCGACATTTTCACTTATGCTGTGCTTAGCTTGGCGGCATTTTCACATTTTTCAATAGTTTTCACAAAATTAGAAAAGTGCTCCAGTACATAAACAGTCTAAACGCATTTTGGTAAACACTTGTACCAGAGTGGCGCTTAGACTGTGCTTAGTCTGGGTAATTTTTTAAATTTTAATCCAAATTACAAAAATATTTTTATGGAAAATGAAAATAAATGTAATTTTTTATCTTCATAAATAATTGTTATGTCAATACAAGCAGAAAGTTTTTAGATCATTCAAATCGTATGCTTGGTTCACTCAAAACTGCCATTTTTTGCACATTTAGCTCTGTATCTTCGAAATGGCGGGACTTGTCTTTGCCAAAAACTAATCACCTCTTCTCCCAATCATTACAAATTGATGATTGAAATCGGATGCTCCGTTCACTCAAAAACTCGATTTGTATTTCTGCACTCTTTGCTCCGTATCTCCGTAACGGCTGGACCTGCTTTGCCAAAAACTAATCAGCACATCTCCCTATCAATAGGAATCGAATGTTTTTTAAACCATTTAAATCGGTTGATCCGTGCGCCCGAAAACGTGGACGAAAAAATGCGGACATACAAAACACAATCACATACATACTCGTACACACACATCCATTGTATCTGAGGTACGCCAAAATGTTCAGAAACCTTCAAAACGTCGAGAAATGATAAATTGTCATTTTCGATTTTCGGCCCATTACTATAACTACCCTACGGGAAGTTAAAAATTGGTCAAGATGAAGTATCACAGGGAACAAGTAATAGACAGTTGTAGATGCTGAAATAGATCATAAAAATTTATAGAAAATTGGTCAAGTTGAAGTATCACTTCACGATAGTTCTGTTGACTGCAAGTGACTTGTACAATAAGCATCATCATGATTTGACAAACTTGGTCTTTCTTTTAAAGGATGAGAGCCTAAACAGATTTACCTAATCACTACGAATCATCTTTAAGTCTTTACACCTACGCCATGACATATAAAAACATTTAGGTGGCACAAATCTATCAATAATCTATTACTACTTCATCAGATTTTTTTCCTCTATCTTTTATTACCCATGATGGCGTTGATCCATCCACAAGCTGTGTACATATCCAATCCTGGCAACCCAAGTGGTCCACTCGGCCCCCATTGTCTCCCAGTGGCGTAACGGCGCTCTGCAAGGCAGGCCCCACGATGAACCCTAAAACTTGGGCTAAGGAGATGACACTGACAGCCCCTGTGCGTTTCTGATTCCCTTGTGGCTGCACTTACGTAGGCACGACATACTGCTAACTGCCTGGTAAAGGATAATAGATTGATAATAATTATTAACTACCCGAGGAAAAGTTTATTTTTGATAAAAAAATCCGATTCGCTCAATTTATGTTTTCTCCTGGACGTTTTAAGACATTCTGAATCGAATGAGACCAAACTTGGAATAAGTATATGTGGTGTGTTTGTGTGTGTGTGAACAGATTTTTTGCCGCAAATCGACGTTTTCTCGAAAACGGCTGGACCGATTTCAAAAATTTAAAAGCCATTCGATGTATTTCGACGAGAACTATTGTTTGTCAGTTTTGTGCAACGATCGGCCGAGACGCTTCTTTATAACTAGCAGAAGAGTGAAAAATTTTTCGTCTACGTTTTAGCCAGCAATTCTGAATCGATTATAAAAATTCAAAAACCGTTAGAATGATATTGGTTGGGAATCGTGCTGATTAGTTTTTGGTAAATATCGGCCGGACCGTTTTCTTGTAATAAAGTGTTAAAAAAAATTTCAACGGTTTTTATTATTATTTTTTTGGCGGTAGATACCATAGTCTTCCATCATATTAACTACGACAACTGGTTCAGCTTTAAAAATTCGTCAAAGTTTGCAAAAATTGGTATCGTTTTTTTGGCATTAGTCAAAATTAGACCTTTCATCGACGTTTTCTCAAAAACGCCTGAACCGATTTCAGAAATTTAAAAGCCATTTGATGTATCTCGATGAGGACTATCGTTTGTCAGTTTTGTGCGACGATCTGTAAGCCATTTCTTTGTAATTTCGAAAAATAGTGTTAAATTTTTTGTCCACATTTAAGCTCATACTACCGAATTGATTTTAAAAAATCAAAAACTGTTCGAAAGATATTAGTTGGGAATGATACTGATTAGTTTAGGTGAAAATCTACCGAGCCGTAATTTTCTTGTAATTAGCTGTTGAAAAAAAAAAAATAAGCGATTTCATGGAACTTTTTTTGGCGATATATACATGGTCTCATAGAACTTACTGAAATATTACGGCCTTACGACAAGTAGTTTAATTTTAAAAAATCATCAAAGTTTGAGAAAATGAGTAGTTTTTTTGACGTTTGTTAAAATTAAATTAGACGATTACTTGGTATAACGATGGAGTACTTGGTCTTATTGAACATACTAAATCATTAAAGTCCTACGGAAACTGGTTCAAATATAAAATTATTGATTTATGAAATTTCCTTTTCGAAAATACTTCGAGTTAACGTGTTCGTTCGTTTTCAATGATGTGTAATAAATCCACTCGGAATACTTTTAACCACTCATAAATTAATTTATTTTTTTATTGATTAGACGATTATTTACACATTATCGGGAAGTTCATGTAACTTGCTCAAGCAAAATACCAATACCAACTAGTTATTATTATTGGGACTTACTTGAACTGACTCCTACCAAAAACTGGAGAACAACATCCAGTATTTTCGGTTGTCTGGAAAAGTCTAGACCACTGTACAGGGCGCTCGCGATTGTGATAGCATCAAGGAACACATCAGAGACCCCTGGAAAAAAATTGAGTGATAAGACTTGACCATAAATTATTGTATTTAGTATTTGATGACTGTCATACAAGTTTGGAATCGGCCAATTTTAGTGTCAATGTCAATATTGAGATTATTTGATACACTTATTAAGGGTGTATTCTAGTGTAGAATTTAAAAAAAATCGATTTTTTTGTTTCATATTTTCAAAGTTAACTATCTAAGAATATGGGTACGAGAAGATTTTTGAAAATTTGAATTATTTTTGAGATATAGGCATTTTACTGACCCAGTCTCTAAACTGTTTTGGCAGGGTCTAATCGGACAAAAGGCATTAGGAAGTCATTAGACCAATTTATGACAGTTTATCGTCAAATGATTAATTAATTCGATGTTTAGTTAGGTTCAGAAACTCAGACAATGAATCTCTAAACTTGTTGATTTGGTTTTTTGGCGCCGAAACGTATTCATTCCCCATCTCGAGTAATTGAAATAGCAACATTTATTGCTGTTTGCATATTCAATGAAGGTTTCTTTCCGATTTTAAAAATTATGACTCTTATGGTAATGCAAATTGGGCTAGGAACTCATTCATTTGTTGTAAGACGAGACAACGCCCGGATTGAACGATCTGAAATACGTACATCCCAACGCTTCAAAGGAGGCTACAACTGCTCGATTGGAAGAGAAAAATGCAGAAAATAGTTTTTTTGAAGTAGAAGAAGGTCCGAAGCATGAAGCAGGAATGTCATATTAAATAAAATAAGTATAACTATCATTTTCTGACTTTAACAGCAAAAAACTTCACCAAAACTTAAAATGCGTTTTTCTCAGAACAGACTTTTTCAGTACTGTTGACACGATTTCTCAAGTTCTACTCGACCGATTCACTTGAAATGTTCAGAGAGTCTTGTTTATAGTCCTATCTATAGCCCGATTATCGCCATATTCCATTTTTACTATATTTAAAAATTCGAGAAACTCAAAAAACAGTAAAAAGGGACACTTTTTTTCAAACAGTCGTCAATTTGTAAAAAAAAATTTTTTTACTCATCGCTAGTTCGGGGGTTGCGACATCATTGCAGATTAATAATCTTTTTATTTCTTTTATTTCGGATGGCTAGGAGGGCTGAAATCATGCCAAGACTGAGGTGACAATTTTTTGACCCCACTTCATCAGCTGCCAGTGTTTTCAATTTACAACTTTTTTTTTAAATTTTTGTTTTGTATTTTAATAATATTAATAAACAAGTGGTAAAAAATTGATAGTAAAAACATTCATTGCTTTCTTTTACGACACTTTAAAAATGACCTAAAATTCATTGCTCTACACTAGAATAACCCCTGAATAATTCCACAGTTTTTGGATGTGTCGAATTTTGAAAATAAGTTAAAAATCAAATTCTCAGACCTATAACTGCTATTACCAATTAGTAGTGAGACAACTATCCAAAAATTAAAATCAAAGATCAATGACAACTTTGGTGAAAAATTTATATCAATTATTACCTGGAGGAGCTCGCCTTGTTACCCCACCATCCTGCCAAAGGACTGCACAACATCTGTGCCAAAGGATTAGCAGCCACAATGTACCCCATAAATTCCTTACCAGCGGTCGGATCTAACTAAGAAAAAAGATTCACTTAGGAAACTTCTTAGGAAAGACCAAATAAGAATTCATTAGTTTAAAAGAGAGTATTGGTGTTACCTTATCCAAATAAGGCCAGACTCCGGTCAGAACGATTGCTGAATCCTAAGGACATCAGGAACATGGTGAAATAGATGATTCGAACTGATCGCCATCTGATCTTGTACTCTTCTGCAGTTTCCAGACCGTCCACCAGGTGTCTGTCGTCCTTGGGTTTCATCAGGCGCCGCCTGATGTTGCGGACGCAATTCATTATGGGGCTGGAGGGAAAAAGAAATTTAAATTTTGGACAAAATATATTTAAGATAAATTTTTTCTTCGACAATCCAGAAACACTTAGTTGCTAAAATTGTAACTACCATAGGCATATGTAAGAAGACTTTTCAAGAGTTTATGGGGTGGATGTACTTTTTTTTTAAACTTTTACAATTGCTAGAGGGTCTTTTTCAAATTCTCAAGTTTTGGAGGAAATTTTCTAAAATTTCCAAGTGTTAGGTGTTTTTTTAGTTTTCAAATTTTCAACTACAGGATGATCTTTTTCCAAATTTTCAATTGCTAGTGGGCTTTTTTCCAAATTTTTAATTGCTAGTGGGTCTTTAGAAGGACTTTTTACTAATTTTCCATTACTAGTGGTCATTTTTCCAAATATTCAAGCTTCTATAGGGAATTTTCCAAAATTTTCAAGGGTTAGGTGTTTTTTTTATCCTTTCAAGTAAGGATGATCTTTTTCCAAATTTTCAATTGCTAGTGGGTCTTTTTCGAAATTTTCAATTGCTAGAGGGTCTTTTTCAAATTTTCAAGCTTTGGAGGGAATTTTTCAAAATTTTCAAGCTTAGTAGAGAATTTTCCAAAATTTTCAAGGGTTGGGTTTTTTTTTTTAACCTTTCAAGTGAGGATGATCTTTTTCCAAATTTTCAATGCTAGTGGGTCTTTTTTCGAATTTTCAATTGCTAGAGGGTCTTTTTCAAATTTTCAAGCTTTGTAGGGAATTTTCCAAAATTTTCAGGGTTAAGTGTTTTTTTAAAGTTTTCAAATTTTCAAGTACAAGATGATCTTTCTCTAAATTTCAATTGATGTGGTCTTTTTCAAATTTTCAAGCTTCAGAGGGAATTTTCCAAAATTTTCAAGGGAGGTGTTTTTAAATTTTCAAATTTTGAAGTACAGGATGATCTTTATCCAAATTTTCAATTGCTAGAGGGTCTCTTTCAAATTTGCAAGTTTTGGAGGGACTTTTCCAAAATTTTCAAGGGTTAGGTGTTTTTTAAAGTTTTCAAATTTTCAAGTAAGGATGACCGTTTTCCAATTTTTCAATTGCTAGAGGGTCTCTTTTCCAAATTTTCAATTACTAGTGGGTCTTTATCCAAATTTTCAATTGCTAGAGAGGGTCCTTTAACAATTTTCAAGCTTTAAAAGGGAATTTTTCAAATTTTCAAGGTTACGGTATTTTTTTTAGTTTTCAAATTTGAAAAAAGATCCATAACACTTGAAAATTTTGTAAAAGTCCTTCTAAAGCTTGAAAATTTGAAGAAGACCCTCTAGCAATTGAAAATTTGGAAAAAGATCATCTTGTACTTGACTTTTCCAAAATTTTTAAGTTTTAGGTGTTTTTTCAAAAAGTTTAAGTGTTATTGGACTTTTTTCAAAATTCTGGATACTAGAAGAGCATTTACATTTTGAGTCTATTTTCAAATTTTTGTTTACTAAAGCGTGTTTTCCAAACTTTTAGGTGTTAGAACTTTTATTCAAAATTTTAACTGCTAGGGGATGGCCAGGGTTGTTTTTCATTTCTAAAGTACTTTTTTCTAACTTTTTTGTGCTAATGGCATTTTTTGAAATTTATATGCCTTACGGATCTTTTTCAAACATCTAGGAATCATGGGAACTTTTTTGAAACTCCATTGTACTTAAGACTTTTTTTGAAACTTCTACATACTGAAAGACTATTACTCAAATGACCTCAAATGCTAGAGGACCTTTTTTAACTCAACTTTTAAATCCTACTAGAACACTAGATGATTTTTTACACTAGATGATTTTTCAACTAGTGGTAACTAAATGGTAACCAGTATTTTTGAAAATTTTACACACTAGAGGGCAGTTTTTTCAAATTCGTACATTTTTAGAGGAAAAAGCTTTTTAATTGGCATTTATGCCAACAAACTTTTTATAATGGAAGATTTTTTTTGAAATTGCTATATCATAAATATTAAACCTTGGCATATAGATTTTAACTCTTGCATATTTAAGTAAATTTTTCTAATTTTAACATTTTTGAACTTCTATGTGTTTTTTGTATAAATTTCTACTTCTTAGAAATCTTTGTACAAATTTCTGCATTCTCGAAAAATCATTTGACAAACTTTTGCACAGTAGGAAACATTTTTGAAGCACCTACATACAAGATGTTTTTCTAAACTTCTACGTCAACTTTTTATATTTTTTACTAACTTGCCAAAGTTTAGAAGGATTTTTGTTTAACCTCTTTGTGCTAGAGGAAATTTGTTTAAACTTTATCATGTTGCAGGGATTTCACTTAAATTTTTTACATTTTTTAGGACCGTATCTAAACTTTTAAATACTGGGGAACATTTTTAAAACCTCGACATCATGCTAGGAAACTTTTTTGTTTTAAATTGAAAATATATCAGAGGACCTTTAATTCAAACTTTTGTACAATAGATAATGTTTTGTCGAATCATTTATCAAACTTTCACAAACAAGGACTTTTTCCCAAACTCATACATACTTGATGAATCTTTCTACACACTAGCGAATATATTTATTAGATATTTTTACTAACTTGCCAATAGGCAAAATAAATATCAGTTACATACTCGACAAAAATCATGACCTGGGTGTTGACCAGGTTTGCCAAACGGTTCACCAGGATCTTCATTTTTCTTCAAATTGTTAGCAACAAATGTACAAACAATATATTTGTGTTACTTCTTATAAACACCACACCAATAACAATAATATAATAACAACCCGTAAATTTAGAAACAATTCTAACGTATTTATTAATAACTATTTATTATTTTATTATTATTATTATTAAAATCGCCAAACGACATCGGAGACGTCTCAACCGGTACTGAGAGGCGCGAATTAAAACAAAAATACGAAACGCGTTTGCGAATGCACTTCTGCATTTGCAGGAGGACAGGGGTTGGAAACCTTTTAATTCGTTAAATGATTAAATATAATAATAGTTGCAATCACTGTACTTCAAATGTTTGAAAAAAAACTTTTCTCTAGTATGTAAGACTTTGAGAAAAACAAGTCTCTCTACTATGCTAAAGATTGATAAAATTTTCTCTAGTATGTAACAGTTTTAATAAGTGTCTCTAGCACATGAAAGTTTGAAAAATATTTTTACTTACTAGTAGTTTTATTAAACTTCATTCATATATTAAACTATCTTCTATCTTCTATATATATAAAAATAAGTCGGGTTTTCCTTCCTGACGAAATAACTCCAGAACGCACGAACCGATTTCGACAATTTTGCATTCGTTGGAAAGGTCTCAAGCTCCGCAAGGTTTATAGCTAAGAAAATTAGTTGTGCATGGCATCGTGCTCTAATGCAAATTGCTGGAACTTCACGCACCGTAATTGAAAATTCGAGTAATTACATTAGTGAGAATTATCAGAATTATGCTTGGTTAAGTCAACGAGCAATTATTGCCGCAAAGAATAATGATGTACACGCACTGAATTTCACCATTCAATCAATAATTGCTGGCGATTTGGTGACATACCAATGATTCCGACTGGTCTTCCGTTTGACTTCAAACGATTGCAAATCGCCTTGTTTAGTGTTTGCGGGATAAATTTCAAATAGATTATTTAGAAATTCACGAGTTGGAAAACCATCCGCTTTGTTTGTGTTAACGTCAGACCAAAAACCAAAAAATGTGGTTTAGCAAAGAGCGCTTCAATGAAACGGATAATTTGCGGATTCACTTTCATTTACTTAGAGAAGTTTAACTAAAAAACACTTCGATTTTTGTATTCGAAATAAATTCATTACTATTGTGTAATAAAATCAAATTTTTCCTTTTCAAATATAAAACAAACAAAAATTTCTTCATCTTTCTCACAAAACCATCAGGTGGCGAAACAGAGTTCGTCGGGTTTGCTAGTATTCATATATATTTATTCATATACGTGAAGACTTTTTTCAAACTTATAAATTTTGGAGGAAGTTTTTACAAATTTTCACATGGTTCTCGAACTTTTATTCAAACTTTTACTTACTGAGAGGAGTTTTCCTAACTTTGACATACTCCATGGACTCTTGTTCAATCTTTACATACTGGAGGGACTTTCATTTAATTTTGACAACGTTGGCATACTGAAATACTTTTATTCAAACTTTCATATACTGGAGGAAATTTTTCAAACTTTGACGTACTAGAGGGACTTTTTTGAACTTTGACACCTTGCATGGACTTTTCTAAACTTAGACATACTGGAGAAACTTCATCCAAACTTTGACATACTGAAGGGACTTTCATTCAATCTTTGACATACTGGAGAGACTTTTATTCAAACTTCGACGCACTGGAGGATTTTTTTTTCAAACTTTGACATGTTCAATGGACTTTTTACAAACTTTTACATACTTTATCGACTTTTATTCAAACCTCGATACACTGAAGGGTCTATCATTCAAACTTTGACATACTGGAGAAACTTTTATTCAATTTTCATATATTGGATGGAGTTTTCTCATACTTTTACGTTTTACTGACTGTTATTCAAACTTTGATATGCTGGAGAAACTTTTATTCAAACTCTAACATACTAGAGGGACTTAACATTACATACTCCATGGACTTATACTCAAACTTTGTTATACTAGATGGCTTTTTTCTAATTAAAATTTATAACTACACTACTTCTATAATTCAAATCATCATGTGGAGGGATTTTTTTACAAACTATTACATAATCAAAGCACTTTTATTCAAACTTCTAAATACTAGAGGGACTTATCCCGCTTTTTTTTATAACTTGCCAATAGGCAAAATTACATTCTACACAGCATTATTTTAACTTCCTATTAGGTTCATAAAATTGCAAATATTTAAAAGAACATTTTGTTAAACTTTGTGATTTGAACACACCTGGAATAGATTTATACGCATAATTTATATGCATATATGAATATATATATATATATATATATATATATATATATATATATATATACGTGTATAAATTAGTGCATAATTACTATGGCTTTCGAATTAAACACGAAGAAATTGATTAAATAATTCTTAAATTGAACAATGACAAATTCAACATTGTTTATTGCATTCTACAATTTGAATTAATATAATATATGCATATATATACATATATATATATATATATATATATATATATATATATATATATATATATAAGGTAATATTAACCTAGGTTCCATTTAACGCTCCATTGAAATATGTCAATAATCGTTCAAATGACATAATTGCATTTATTGTTATTATTGCACAATGCAAATTGTTGCTTATATATTATTTATGCAAGAAATCTATTATAAACTTTTATTAATTTTTAAAATTAAATCAAATATTAATATTTTGTATATAATTTTAATGCTATTCGCTAAAATAAATTTTTTACTAATCTATTAAATTTGTATTACCCATCAGATAATATTTCAATTCCAACCATTTTATATAAACAATTACAATTCTAATAACAATTAGAATTCTCAAAATATTTTCTCGCAGGCTATCGATAATGTTTTGTTTATATCGTCAATAATAATTATTATTATTAATTTCCGATTGCGATTTATCGATCACAATCGAACAATACGTATCAATAATAAATATTTATTGGACGGAATTAAATCAGACGCAGGATTTAAATGGAAACTGTAATGTATAATAAAAATGATAGTGAATAAAACTAAAACTAAATAATAAAAGGGAATAAAATTATTTACTTTTTGAAGTAAAAGTTCTGGTTTTTAGCAGAAATTTCGATATGGAATTTAATAGGGTTATTCCAAAGTCATTCTGGATCGTTTGACATCTGAGTTTTATCGAATGATGTGTATGTAAGGTAAAATTTTGTTTTAAAAAATTTAAAGTTTTTTTGTTGAAACCCGAGCAATTACGTTGGTTAATTTTTCGTGACAATCGGTCGAGTCGTTTCTTTATAACTATCAGATAAGGACACAACTTTTGGTCAATTTTTGTGCAAAGACTGTTCGAAAAAACTGGTTATAGTAATTGCAAAGAATCGATTTTTATAAATCTTTACGTTTCAGAAGTTTCTGAACAGTTTGGCAAATCTTAAAAAAATATATGGGTATGTATATGTGTGTCTGAATACAAATTTTTATTGACGATTCCGGGAACACGGTTTAACCGATTTGAATGATTCAAAAAACATTTTATTCCTAGTGACAAGGAGACGTGCTGATTAGTTTTTGGCAAAGGCAGGTCTAGCCGTTCCGAAGATGCTGTGCAAAAAGTGCTAAAAATGGTAATTTAATTTTCAAGAGCGTCCAATTTCAATAATTCAATTTTACTTGTATTGATATAATGAACTGATTAATTTTTTGGGAAGGTAGTTCTTGCGGTTTTGGAGTAAAAAAAGTAAAAAAAAACATTTGGCTGTCAAAATGGTCTTTAGACATATGCACATCAAATTATCAGATATTTTATGGATATTTTAATAATACGTATAAATTATGTTCACATTTCTATGGGTTCCGTAACATTGTTTGTCCTTTAAACGCCAACGCGGCGCTTACGCGCTTCGATATTATATCTCTACACAGCTAAATCAACGCGATTGCTCTGAAAAACAGTTCAAAATTGTTGAAATATTTCAAAATAAAAAAAGCTTTTTTCAAAAAAGTCAATTTTTTTCAATAATTTAATATTTCTCAAAAATCTAATTTTTTTCAAAGTTTAAATCAAAATTTAATCTTTTTTTAAAAGAATTTTTTGGTACGGGAAGTACCAGAAATTTGCCTCAAAGCACACGTTGCCATACACCACTATTTTTGTAATTAATGGTTGAAAATTGATGAAACATTAAAGTATCATCAATGCTATGAAATCGTTTCATTATGGTTTTAACGAACATCCTAAAATATTATAGGCCTATGAAAAGTGGTTTAGTAGTCATAGGGTTCCTTATTTATAATAATTAGGTTTAGTTATAAAAATTCATTAAATTTTGAAGTAATGGAACGTACTCTTAAAATTATTGATTATGACGATTATTTTCATACATTGTTAAATTCATTTAAAATGCCACTTATACCTAGTTCATTATTTTTTACCAAAATTAAAGTACATAATTCATTAACAAAATTTCTGTGCTAATATTTACGCCTATTTGACGTTTCCGAGCACGTGTTTCTCCAACTGTCAATTTTGCACAGAATTAATTCTTCCATCTATTGGCGCATGTGAGATAAAAACGGTTTGTTTCTTAGGAAATTGGTTATTGTCTGCGCTTTATTTATTTATTTATAATAAGAAACAGTTATTTATTATTTTTGATAACAAATTTGACTACTTTGATAGCAATAATAATACCAAATCCATTTTTTTCTGAAGCTTTTAAATACATTCAATTTTTGTATATCGTGTGTTTATTATGAACAAATTATTATTATATAATATTACTAATAATATTTCCAATGGCGTTAAATAAATAAATAAATGATAATAATAAAATAAAATTAGGATTAAAAAGTACAAACTTTCAAAATAGTTGAAATACGAATGTAAAATTTGTATAATGCAATTCAAAAGTTCATGAAGTTTTTTACATACATAAAAATTACACATATATTCTTCTAAACGCTTAAAAAAATAATAAGCTTAACAAGCAACTCTCTAGAAATTAGAAACTTTCTTTTCATAAATATATATTTTTCATTTTATGAGTATTAGTAAGTTTTTCATTTTGCGTTCTCCAATGGTGATGTATAGGTGATTTATTTATACAATTAATATTTTTAATAAACATTTCGAATTTATTGCTAATAAAACGTGTGGCTTTCGGTCCACAATGATTCATTTGCAAAATGACTAACTGTGGCGATAAGCTAAATCATAAATGAACACGAAAGATTTGTTCTGAAATGAGACGAGCTGATTATTTTAATATGATAACGATAAGGATTAATGATAAAGTACAGTGGAGTTCGTTTAACTTAGATTTTTATCAAATACAAAATTGGAAGTCAGTGTATACATACAACCCTAAATTTTCACCCTCCTTCCACAAACCCCTATCGTTGTAGTAATTAATTTTTCATCCAGTTTTCATTCATTATCAGCGAACGTTTCTAAATGGATTTTTATCAAGATTTTTTTAAGTGTATGGAAATGCTTAAATTTTACTAAAACCGTAAATTTTGACCACCAAGCCCATATTTCGTACAAATCATCATAGTAATTAAATAATTTTTCATTCCGATTTCAGTTAGCTCAAGATTTTTTTGAGCCTATGGAAATTTGACTTCCGAAAGTAATTTAAATTTATCAAGGGTTGTTCACCACTAACACCTTTTTTAAATTTTTTTGAATCAATTTCCTTTATTTTAGTTTTTTAATGCGTGATTGAAATATATTAATGCAACCTTCAATTTTCACATTTAAAAAAAATATGTTACATTAAATCACAATTGAGTCATAGGTGCATCGGATAACACGGACGTCCTGGTCCATATTTTAGTGATATATATTAAATCAAGGATATTCTTTGATATAGATGTATGTATGTGTATGTGTGTGTGTGTGCGTGTGTGTTTGTATATATATATATATATATATATATATATATAATATTTTAAAAGGACACCAAGGCCTTTGATCCAGTTCAATGATCTACAAACGTTCCAGTTTGTGAAATGACTCATGTGATTAAATGAGAATGTATAACATTAGGCTGGGTACACATGATCCCCTCTAACCTAATATATTAAATTACATAATTAGATAAAACCATAAAAGTCTTGAGTATTCAGGTATCAATACAGATAATAGACAGAAAATTAATTTGCATTTCAAAATTAATTTTTAATAGGTGTTATAAGACGTCCATTAATCACGTCATGTTTTTAGGGGAAGGGAGGGTTTTACAAAAAATAACGACGTGGGGGAGGGAGGGGTATAGTAAGATATCATGTGTATTTATTTTTTACCGGATTTTTTTTAAAAAAATTCAAACATTTAAAAAAAAATCAAAAATTTTACAATTTTTTCTCGTAGCTAAAAATACAAGTAATGTTTGTAGGGGAAGGGGCGTAATTTTGAATATTACCAAGGGGGAGGGGGATCCAAAAATCCTTAAAAAATCGATCACGTGATTAAGGGACGCCCCCTAATTTTCGAGTCCCAATTTGACCCTTTCTTGAGTGGATAAAACATTCAAAAAAATATGGAAAACAAAAAAACTAAATTAAATTAACGAAATAATTTAAAACAATCATAGTAGAGAAAAACAATTAAAAGTATTCAATTTGAAAATTAAATTTTAAATAATATATAAATGACGTCCATTTTAACCGGCAGTTAAATTCTTCAAACAAAATGTAAGATCAAGAAAATTTTGAAAGATTCCAGAAAATTTTCATAGAATTTTTTATACGTTTCGAGTCCCAATTTGACTCTTCTCTAATGTATAAAAGTTACAAAATTTTTGAGAACAGAAAAACGACATTAAATTGGCAAAATACATAAGTTTCTAATATTAAGTTATCAAAATACATTAAAAGCGATCATATTTGAGAAAAACATTTAAAAGTATTCAATTTTAAAATTCATTTATATTTAATAAATAAATGACGTCCATCCTAACCGACGTCCATCCCAACCGAGTTGTATCAAGAATTGAGTTTGGTAAAATTTTTGAAAGATGTGAAGAATGTTTAAATTTACTTTACATAAAATTTTTGTTCAAAAAAATTTAATATTAAGTATATTAAATTTATTACCATTTTATGTAGTTTGTTGTTTTGTATCCACTGAAGAAGAGTCAAATTGGGACTCGAAACGTATGGAAGTCTATTAATTTGTGTTCATAAGCATAATTTAGTTCTCATTCTATTAGGTGAGATTTATGTTAGAGAAAAATATTAAAACGTACATAATTTTAAAATTAAATTATTATTAATATATCATTTGATTGATTTTTGGTTAGATTTTTGTGAAACACTGTTGATGGCCACAATGTGATCCGAAACATATACCGTTTGGATTTTATTAAATATGCATAGTACTCTAATTGGTCGGAGGTAGTTTATAGATATGTTTTCTGACTGTTTTTTTTTAATCACTGATGATTGAAGTGATGGCCACGATGCGATCCGAAACGTACATCAAAGAGATTTTGTCAAGTATAATATATAATTTTTATTGGTCAATTCACGTCCATCCTAGCCGACAGTTGTAGTAAGAATTATCACTTAACTTATTCAAACATAACCATAATTCTAAATCATTTTATTAATAAGTAGAAATATTTTTTTGTATTAAATAATTTACTAAAGTAAAATGCAACATGCATTAGATTAAAAAAATAATGTACGTGCAATTTTGGACTCGTTGCGTTATTTCTTAAACTGAATTATATAATTCCATCTGCCAACATATACTGTTGACTGTATCTTATATTATTTTAATTTTTGTCACATCTCAACTGCTTTTCGGCAATTATAATGCAGACATTACATTTTTCTTGTGTATTATATTCTAATATTATTTAGGCTCATAATTTCAGCTAAATTCAAACTTCAAGTGAATTGACATTACTAGCAGCTGATAGTTCAAATGTCAAACAATGATAATTGTTTTTTTTTGTAAATTTTGCCATTTATTTGTACAATATTACTATAGTTTTATTGTCCATTAAATTTTAAAAATTTCCTTAACAAACTTCAGAAAGATTTATCAAAATCGGAATAACCGTTAAGGAGAATTATCAAATCATACACCCGTACAGAAGAATTTTATATATAAGATATTTACTAATGAATGAACTAACATTGTCTTTTTGATAACTCTCAATATCAAAGTTGTTATCAAAGTCCTTAAGATAATTTTATTTTATATGAACAACTGCTAATAGCAAAGTGTACAAGGACAACGTCTACATCTTGGATATAAATTATATATAATTATTTATAATAATTGCAAACGACATGCAAGATTATGAAAAATCAGATACATTAATAATAAACAATAATAAATAACATGTAAATTTAAAACTCACCTTTTCCTCTTGTATTTTTCACAAGTTGTTCATGTCTTGTTTTTTTCTCAATTATTTATTTTATTTGCACACTCACTTTGATTATATTTGCACAAATAATAATTTATAAATAAATATAAATGATTCACTTTTGCACAACAAGTACTTGCAAGAGTTCTAATTAACATATTTTAAAAACAAGGAATTTTAAAACTGAAATAATTAAATGGAGTCAAAGACCAGGATTAATAATTATTTATGTAAAATGACGTTGGAGTTTTAAGATTTTTTTTTAAATATTTTAAATAAATAATTATTTAAAATTTAAATTTATTTATGTAAAATGGTATTAAATTTTTAACATTTTTTTCAAAAATATTTTGATTAATTAATTTATTAGGCGTGGCAGTATTTATATTAAAAGATTTTCAAAAACGTTAATTAGACTTGTAATTGGTTTTATTTAAAAACATAATTAGATGCTAAAATAGAAAAAATAGTAAAAACTTGGCAACTTTTTCAAAAAGGTGTTGCTACTTAGCAAATTTACTTATTTTTGATAAATTCTAACAGTAATATAATTACTTAAAATATTTTATTTTGAGTTAAATTAATTATCATAAGAGTAGTAATTCAGTAATTTTTCAAAAATTAATATTATTATATATATTTACATTGCCATTCATAATTTATTAATTTTTAAAATAATTTAATTATTCCATATTTGATTTTTTTAAATACAATATCTGTTATAATTGCTATTAATATTAATTAACAATAACATAAATATAAATAAAATAGAGTATAAAATAAAGGATAGTATTTTCATTAAAATGATATCCGTATTATCATGATTTAATATAAAATAAAAGCAAATAATAATAATATTTTATTTAATTAATTAAATCTATCAAGATTTGTCGGGTCTTAATAAAACTATTAGTAATAAAAAATAGAGAATTTAGTTTAAAATTAGAGATTTACTATTTAGTTAATTCTATTATTAAAGGAAAACTTATTGGTGATTATTTCCAAATTAGCAAATAAATTCCTAAAATTCAATAAATTCAAAAATAAATCTTAATAAATCAATGATGTTTAAGATCAAGACACGAGTCAATATTTAAATTAATTTGATAATTTGCAATTAGTTTAATTAGATTTTAGACTTTTAATGGAGATTTTAATCATTTTATCAGACAAATTTGATAAATAATTATCAAACAAATAAATTTCAGCATGTGTCAGCGATTTTAAAATTATACTCTATCAACTATCTCTATACTCCTTCGAAACGGTTTGACCGATTTTTATGAAATTTAATATTACCCATTTCCCTAATGGGTAAGGGTTGACTGTACTTAAGATTTCTTTTTTCTTGGACCAATTTAATTTTTTATAATTTGTATTTGACCCTTTCCACTCGCGAATTGCGAGATTTATATATATTTTGCCCCGGAGCGGCGGCATCCGAGTGGAAAGGGTAAAAATGCACATACAGCTCTAAATTTTCATTCTACAATCTCAAGCCCTTATTTCATTTAATAATGATTACGTAATAATCATTTTAGTAAAAGAATATGTTTTCATCCCTCTTTTAGTCATGTTTAGTATGTATTTTAGTGTATTTTTATTTTCACTTTTTGTGAATTTATGGAAAAGCTTAAATTTTAGTTCAAAAACAAATTTATTTTTATCAAGGGTTATCCAAACACCTAATAAATTATTTTAATTTTGGGGTCAATTTACTTTATTATATTTTATTAACTACATACAACTCTAAATTTTCATTTTCCTGCCACAAATCTCAATAACATATTTTTACCAAGGGTTGCCCAAACCTAACACTTTTTTAAATTTAGAGGTCAATTTACTTTATTATATTAATTTTATTAATGGAGTCTTGAAAACTACTAATTCTAAATTTTTATTTTTCTGACACAAATCTCAATAATATATTTTTACCAAGGGTTGCCCACACCTAACTTTTTTAAAATTTGGGGTCATTTTTCTTTATTATATTATTTTTATTATTGGGTCTTAAAAAATACACACAACTCTAAATTTTCACCCACCTACCATGCCTCTCTATTTCATAATATTTATTTTAGTAGTCAATTGGGGTCATTTTTCTTTATTATATTAATTATATTAATGGGGACTTGAAAATTACATTCAACTCTAAATTTTCACCCTCCTACCATGCCTCTCTATTTTATAATATTTATTTTAGTAGTCTTTATTGTGAACATTTTTCACTGAATTTTGTTCAAGATTTTTCTGAGCTTATGGAAAAGCTTAAATTTATTTGCTCTAACCGCTGAAACATTTTAAAAACAATTTTTAGACAGAAAGGTTACCATCAATAAAACTAGATTCTTCAAAGTATCGATAAATTTTTGCATATTCGTCGGAATGTATTTTAGCAAAAAAATTGATTTCTAATATCTGAGGACACTGTAATTTTTTAGGGAAAATTGGTGCAGTACAAATTTATGGCAAAGATGTAAATTAAATAATTCAAAATCAAAAATAAATTTTCGGGTTAAAAAATTAATCACTATAATAAAACATTGAATCTCCAAATGTGCCCATTCAATTTGAATGAAATCAGTTTCAGATTACTATAGTAATAGTATTATACATTATAATGTGTCCCATGAACTTTTATATGTGACATGCTTTGTAGTAGGACATCATCATTGATTGAAAATAAAAAAAAAATTAATTTAAGTGTTAGTTGAAGTAATTTTCATTAATCTGCTCTCTATATCATAAATGAATAAATAAATCAAGATTAGAAGTTTAATTCAGGTCAAGTACGACTAAGTGTAATGATAGTTGATTCTTTTAAAAATATATTTAAAATAATTAAAATATTCACCACGATTGTTGTATTCACTAAAATGCATTTCACTTTTACACATTCACCAGTACTTCACGATTTACACATTTCACCAGTATAAATGTTAACAAACACTCAACAACTACTGGGCACAATTTTTACACTATTGTATTAACTAATTAATAATAATTATTAAATATATTTATTTATATATGATTATTATTATCGATATGATTGTGACGAAGTGGCGCGTGTATGTTCCCTTTGCCCGTCAGCTGTTTTTAAACTAAACAACAACGAACAAAGAAGGACGCAACGCCTCGAATATATTCACATTCAACAGGTCAAACGATACTATCATACGATAGAGAGGGGAGTCTGTATTAGTAGGAGAGCCGATGGCAATGTTACGAAATTGATAAACGTCGAAGAATTGATACTGGATCAAACTATGCTCCCATGGCATATTCAGATTAGTAGAAAACTGAGAACCGACAAAGCAATTAGTGATATATTGTTCCCGCCTTACTCGCGAAATTAGTAGTAAGAAAAAAGATAACTAAAGAAAGAAATTCAATCGAGTATTGCTACAAACAGATAGAGTATTATTACAAACAAGTTACTGATAGAATTATTATAAAACTACATTTATGGATCGATTCTGCCTCACAACAGACCAATGTTATGGCAAGGCCATGTTACGCTCCAACTTGCATATATTATGCTACTGAATATTGTTAATGTCAATGTATGTAATATCATGTATTAGCTGTGCATTCAGCCAATTTACACTGGTCAAGATTTGACCAACTCTTACTAACTCGACACGAAGTTTCATCGTAGTGACAGCACA
This sequence comes from Ctenocephalides felis, assembly GCF_003426905.1. NCBI lineage: Eukaryota > Metazoa > Arthropoda > Insecta > Siphonaptera > Pulicidae > Ctenocephalides > Ctenocephalides felis. The sequence goes on from NW_020539726.1 coordinate 45,099,740, forward strand.
TTTTCTTAACACAGCTAATAACTGCACTCCTGAGCATGAGATGGTGACATTGACAGCACGAAGAATGTATCAGGTAAATAAAGTATAAAATAAATGCATCAAATTATAAAAAATAAAATAATAGTTAATTATAAAATTTTAATAAAGTGGCCTAATATTGGTCTTTTTTCCTGCAGGCGCACACAGCTGGTTATATAAAAGAATGCTTTGAAAATATTACCGACGACTTTACAATAGAAAAGGATCGCATCTTATCAATTACCACTGATGGTGGTGCTAATTTGGTTGCTGCAGTGAAGAAATTTTTGGAAGATGGAAAAAGAATTCCTTGCATGGCGCATTTGCTGAATTTAATAGTGGATGGCGCAATAGGAGATAATGCACCAGT
>NW_020539726.1:45101127-45116579 GCF_003426905.1 Ctenocephalides felis
AAGAATTGACTTAATTTTCAATAAGGCAGGTTCAGCGATTTCACAGGTCCAAAAAAAATTTAAAACAATGTCATTTGGCGTTCAAAAATGATCATTACACATATGGATATCAAAATATCAGATATGTTATGGAGATTTTAATAATCAATACAAATTTTGTTTACATTTCTGTGTGTTTCTATTTTTTCCATCTAAAAATGTTTATGGTTTGAAACTCTTCTACATAGTCTGCAAATGTTTTTAAAAGTTGAATGAAAAGTTGCAAACTTCTTGAAAATGTTGCAATTTGTCTGAAAATGTTTTAAATATTCTGAAAATGTTGTAGATGATCTGAAAATGTTCTTAAGATAGTTTTGTAGTGTCTGAAAATATTCTGAATAGTCTAAAAGTATTCTAAATATTTTGAAGACGTTGCAAATTACCTGAATACGTTAAAGTTAGTGTCTATTAAAGTTAGTGTATATTATAGTCTAAAAATGTCCTAGATAGTTTGAAAAAGTTGCAATTTGTCCGTAATGTTCTAGATAGTCTGAAAATACTCTAGATATTCTGAAAATCTTACCAATCGTCCGACATTGTTGCAAACTTCTTGAAAAAGTTGCAAGTTGGCTGGAAATTTTAAATCTAACTACAGCAAAATCTAACATCAATATATGTTTTTTAAGAAGTGCTGAAGAGAAACTCAAACTCAATAATACGAGTTGTCTGCAAGCCAATTTATACTTATTTATACTTCTTATTTTCATTCCTATTATATATATATTATAATGGTTTTATATTATATTATATATTATGATTTAATAAATTGTTATCGGCTCTCGCACTAATCCTCTCTCTCAATCAGCTTCATGAACAGCTGAACTTAATAAATGTACCAGAAACTAATAAACTCGAATTATTTCGTACAATCCGCTAAATAAATAAATAAATAAATATAAATTATATACATACATATATTTGTATTTTGTGGTTAAGAAAACGTATAAACACATGTGCGTAACATATGAGTTATTAATAGATGAAATATTTTTCAAGTCTGGCTTGAAAGGTTTTTGAACTTTGGTAAAGAATTTATAGAGAGTAATAAATCAAACTGAAACCTATACTTAAAAAAAACTCATAGCATTATTTATTAAAATAAACAAATTGATAAAAATTATTTGTTTGAAACAAATTGATAAAAAATAGTACTGCATTGGTTAGAAGAAAAATTAGCTAGAAAAAATGCATTTTTTCAAAATGAAAATTATATTTTTTATATTTATGTATATCATAGTCAATGAAATATAATAACGTTATATTTAATAAGTATAATTGTGAAATATGATAATTTCACTCTGTACGTTTCGACATGTGTGTCATCATTCAGGAGTTCTTAGAGAATGAAACAACCAAGAAACATATATTTATTAATTTTTTTCAGTTTTTTTTCCATTTTTGTTGAATAATTTTTCATTCAAAATTCATATATCTTATCTAAAATATACATTTTATTTACATAAAGTTTTTTTTTAAAAAATGTTCTTATCAAACGTTATCTATAAGTTAAAGAGACAACATTCTTAAAATTTCAATATTAATTGTTTTTATCATGACAAAAATGTTACGAAACGCGTTTCAGAGATAACCCAATCACAATTACGACATTTTATATCTTAAATAGAATGATTTGATATCATAATTGTAAAGACTCGTGCCCGAAGGCAGGTCCATGATGTAGAAGCATCACATTTTATATAATCAAATTCTAAATCAAGTTTTATTTCTTGAATAATATTTACTTTAATTTCTTGTTTAATTTCAACTGCCAAACCTAACCTCCAAATGGCATAAATGTTAAGATAACACATTTCTAAATATCCATGATGCATCAGCATCATATTTTATATACTCATCTTTTCTAAATCAAATTTATTTAATTTGTTTAGTTTTTTGGCATTTTCAACTGTCAAAACCTAACCTCCAAATGGCATAGATGTTAAGATAACATAGTATAGCTCTAAATGTCCTCTAGATGTATCAGCATTTTATATACTCATCTTTTCTAAATCAAGTATATTTAATTTGTTTCTAAGAAGTATTTTACTTAACTTGATTTCTTGTCATTTTCAACTGTCAAAACCTAACCTCCAAATGGCATTAATCTCAAAACATCATAGCTTTTTCATATACTGGTTTTTTATGGTAAAAATAACATGTCACAAATAAGAGTACGCTAAACATTAGCTATTCTCTATTTTATTTTGGTAAAGGGTAAACCATGTTTTCTTGATTTTTTGGTATTCTCAACTGTCATAACCTAACCTCCAAATGGCACAAAAGGCAAGTTGTTATTAATTCTACTTCATGCATGTGTTCTTTAAAATATAGCATTATTATTGTATTTTCGATTCACTTTCGAAATTTATCTTTATTATATGTTACGTGGATTCCATTCGAATTGCTTTTTCATTCGCAAATACTTTCACTCCTTTATATGAATATTTGCACCACATACACACACATATACATCTATGCATACATACATATATATATATATATATATATATATATATATATATATATATATATATATACTTAAATGCATATAAATAAACTTGGAGGGTTTATTGTAATATTTTTTGAAGATTCTTGAAATTTTTCATATTTTCTCTAGTCTTTTTCTCGGGCAAATCTTCAAACGGCTGGACTGATTTTGATAGGACTTTTATAGACAGATTTATAGGCTGATATAAATTAGACTACTTTCATTCTAACTAAAGAATTTTTATCTTATGGTATTTTGCCAGTAAAAGTTAATAAAATACTTAATTTGTCTAATGAAATTTTTTGGTTTTCAACTTTCCGTGGTTACAATAAGTTATAATAATCACAAAAAAGCAAAAATGAAAATTTTTGCATATCTTCACGATTCAAAGGTTTCTGAACATTTTGGCATACCTTAGAAAAATGAATGTGAATTTGTGTATGTGTGTGTGGATACAAATTTTCGTCGACGATTTCAGGCGCACGGAACAATCGATTTGAATAATTCGAAAAGCATTCGATTCTGTTGATAAGGAGATGCGCTGATTAGTTCTTGGCAAAGGCAGGCGCAGTCGTTTCGGAGATACGAGGCAAAAATCTCAGAAAATGCATATTCGGCTTTTGCAAAAATGGTACATCCGATTAGATGGATAAAAGACATTCGATTTCTACTGATGGGAATACGTGCTGATTAGTTTGGGGCAAAGGCAGGTCCACCCATTTGGGAGAACAGAGATAAAAGTGCAGAAAATAGCAGTTACTTAGAGGATGGATCATCCGATTAAATTGATTCAAAAATATTTAGCTTGTGTTGGTAGTAAGCAGTAATTAGTCTTTGAGAAAGGCAAAAAAAACTATTTTAAAATTCCATTTTTTTTAAGTTTACAAAATTTTTTTTCAAGTATCTATAATGATTTGGATTTAATTTGAATTCTAATACTAACTTATATACTTCAAATAAATAATTTAACTTTACTTATTTTTTTAACTTACTTATAATCAGTTTATACAATTCTTAGAAATATAAGGTCCTTCATTCTAACACTGTTTCATTAAATTTGTTTATTTATTTTAAATAAACTATATAAACGTCGTTATCCAATTTATAAGCTTTTATATTTATCTTAATACGGGATGTTCCAGCAATTTGTCTCAAGGCACGATGCCGTGCACAACTAGTTTCTTATTATTATGTTATAAGTAATATGTGTGTCTGACATAAGGCAATACTAAAGATGTAAAATTTCACTAAGTCTGGCAACTCCGTCCATGATAATCTCAGACACAAACCATACTTGCACTCATACATTTTAAATGTTTTGAAATGAACATATAATTTCAAAATCTCTTTAATATTTATGATAATTTTATATTTTATTGAAGAAAAACTAAAATATAAAAATACAATATTTAAACTAATTATATTATTAATAGTAATAAATAATTTATTGACTTTATTGAATAATGGTTAGAATTGTGATGTCTACTTAAATCACTAAAATGTAACTACTTATTAAGAAGTTGATGATTTTTTTTTAATAATTTATCTAGAATTAAATATTTACCTTATTATTATTATTATCACTTAAGTTAAAACAGTCTTATGGGGCAATTCTGCCGTAAAAGCATTGTCTTGGCAACGCTCTTTTATGCTTGTTCTTGGTATTGAAAATTATGAAAATGTCTATCTATTTGTCATGCGATCAGGCGTATTTTACATATAAACAAGCAAGGAATAATCATATGACAACTGCATCATCGAAGATTCTGTCATGGTAACATTCTTTCTTGCTTGTTTATATGTAAAATACGCCTGAAAGCACGGAAATTAGACATTTCCATAATTCCAAATACCAAGAATAATCATAAGATAGCGCTTCCATGACAACGCTATTTTATGAGCTCTGTTACGGCAGAATTGCCCTATTATATATGACACAACCCCTTCCACCTTAATTCTTATCTTACACACAAATCCCTTCATCTTCATCAAAATCTCCTCCACCATTACCACCGATCCTCAACTTCTTCCTCTTCTCGATGCTCTCCAATTCCCTCCTGCTCTCGCACTCCACTGCTGCAGCATATGTTAAATCGGCTCTCGTCTGTTGTCTCCTCAGATCCCTCGGACAGAGAAAGAGAATGGAAGTTGCTATCAGCAGCAGGAAGCAGCAGGAGAGATTGGCTATCAGGTCGCCGAAGGAGTTTTGGATCTCTACCATGCATAGGGTCACTATGATACCGAAGATCTAGGGATAAGGAGGAAAGGTTAGATTAGTGAAACGTAATTCAACATCATCTGCCAAAAACGTTTGACATTTGACGTATTAGCCACCGTCCATTGTTTTATTCAAATTACGCTTCTCTAAAAATTTTCAAATTAAAAATGTAAAATTTCTACGCGGATTTGAAATAATTTCTCACCTTTTGGACTTTCTCTGGATTGGCACGAATTTTTCAAGACTAAGACTGGCCAAATCGGTTTAGCCGTTTATGAGTTTTACCGAATCATTTGTTCGAGAGCTCGATTTTTATATATAAGACTAGCTGACCCGGCAAACGTTGTTTTGCTAAGTAAGGTATATCCTAAACAATTTCTAGAGAATCAAAAATATTAACACTATTAGTGTGTAAGGATGTGTTGTTTAAATGCCATATACAATGAGGTATTATAAAAACAATAACCCCATTAGTTTGTCTATATTTGTCAATACAATCAAACTGGAATTTTCATACACTTTCTATAGAAAACATGATATAATCCAATCCAAGTCATTTTGGTCTTTCGACTTATTGATTACGTTTCAAGTTTTTCAGATTCTTTTTGGATTCTGGATTTTGTGTATAATTGTAAATAATACTACTGAGCTTATACAAAATTTTCCAATTTCTGCGAGTAGAGATAGAAAATAAATTAAGTATTTCTTCTTTGGCCTGCTTTTTGAAAAGTTTCAAGTAACATTCGATGAATTAAAGTAAATTTAATTACAAGTAATATGTAGAGCAGGGCGAGGCACAAAGGTCCAATTTGACTTTGAGCAAATATGAACTATATTGTGAAAACCATAACAATTATATCACAACAAATAACACATTTCAAACGAACAATTATCTGACTACGTTCAGTAAAACTGTCAGCTACTTCATCATTGTAGAAATGTGCTTTTTTAATGTCTTTCAAAAATTCGTTATCTAGACCTTTTTACCCTATAGGCGGGGTAACTTGGAACGTCCAGTTGGCAAATAGGTTAAAGTCTTATTTCAATTTTAAGGCATTTTAGAAAATAATTACATTTTAACTAATGCTAAAAAACTACCAACGGAAAAAAATACTTTTATTATGGGTTTTCAAAGATTACCGTTTATCTCCCGATAGCATAGTCATGAGAATCAAGGTTATCTGGTTATACATCTTTTTCCCCTACTTTCAAATATTGGTGTTAAACAATGCTTAACTTACTGGTTTTTGACCATTGCTGGTGGACCTTTTTAACCCCGGACCTTCATATATTACTATCAATTCTTCGATAAATTCTGGGAAATTATAACTGAGAAAATGTTATTCGACAAAATATCCCTTTGATCGATACCAAATTTAGGTTCTGAATTTAAATAACATAAATAAAAAATAATATAATCTAGAAAATGTTTTATAAATACCAATGAGTGTATAATTATACAAATGAGATTTTTCAGAGCACCGTGTTTGAGAAAAATATGATTTGCAAAAAAAAGAGTACTACAACGCCAAAAAATGCATTTTCAAATTAACATTTCGAAAAAGTTAATATTTTGAGTTTCTAGCAACACTTGCGGCCCGTTTAATAACGTTTTTGTGTATAAATAAAACTACTTACTACAATTTAATCATAATTAAATAATATTCATGTAAAACATCCTATTAAAAGTAATGAAACATCATCTGTCAAAAACGTTTGACATTTGACGTATTGGCCACCGTCCATTGTTTCATTTAAATTACGCTTATACAAAAAAAAATCAAATTAAAAATGTAAAGTTTCTACGCGATTTTGAAATAATATCTCACCTTTCCGACAACCTACTGATTAGCACGAATTTTTCAAGACTAAGACTGGCCAAATCGGTTAAGCCGTTTTCGAGTTTTACCGAATCATTTGATCGAGAGCTCCATTTTTATATATAAGATGATATATTGGTTCGTATTTATATTTACCTGACTGACTGTATTCAATACACCTGATACAACACCTTCTGGTTCTGGAAACGTTAATTCGGAGGCTAGTTCTCCACCAAGTACTGGAAAAGCACATAAGAACATCCTAAAAATAGAAAAACATTAAAATTAATAATCAGACTTTAACGATCTAGTAGTGTATGGCATCGTGCCTTAAGGCAAATTGCTGGAACTTTCCGTACCTTAATGAAATATTCGAGGAATATCAAATGTTTTCAAATATATTATTTTAAATACTGTAACTTTCATCATTCGTATTTTATAGACAAAATATAAGGGCTTATGAATTGGACGATGGCGTTTATAAAATTTTACGGGGCGTCAAATAATCACGTGATCGAATTTTACGGATTTTTGGGGCTCCTTTCCCCCTTAGTAATTTGTCGTGATATTTAAAATTATCCCCCCTCCCTCTTTGCCCATCAAACATCACGTGTATATTTAGTTACGAAAAATTTTACGAATCCACGAAAAAATCGTGAAATTTAAGTTTTTTATTTGAAAATTCAGGTAAACAATAAATACACGTAATATCTTACTAGACCCCTCTCTCCCCCATGTTATTTTTTATCTAATTTTTCCTCCCCCTAAAAGCTTCACGTGATTAATGTGCGCCCCCTTATATGAAGGATCTTATCTCATATTTCTAAGAATTGTATAAACTGACTCGGATGCCGCCGCTCCGGCGGCAAAATACATACAAATTCCAGAATTCGCGAGTGGAAAAGGTTAAAATTATTTATTTTAAGTATTAAAGAGAGCTCTAGAACGTTTGGTAGAATTAAAATTAAAATCCGTATTTTCGATATTTAAAAAAAAAATTAAAATTAAAAAAAAAAATTGAAATGAAAAACAAAATTTTTTTGCTTTCCCGAAAACAATCGTTTCGTCAATACAAGCAGTAGGTTTTTTGAATGCTCTCGAAAAACTGCCTTTTTTGCACATTTAGCTCCGTATCTCCGAAACGGCTGGACCAGTCTTTGCCAAAAAACTAATCACCACTTCTCTCCATCATTACGATTTGAGTGTTTTTTGAATCATGAAATCGGATGCTCCGTTCTCTCAAAAACTCGATTTCTATTTTCTGCACTCTTTGCTCCGTATCTCCGTAAGGGCTGGACCTACCTTTGCCAAAAACTAATCAGCACATCTCCTCATCAATAGGAATCGATTGCTTTTTGAATCATTCAAATCGGTTGAGCCGTGCTTCCGAAAATGTCCCTAAAAAATTGTATCCACACATACACACACATCCATTATTTCTAAGGTATCCGAAAATGTTCAGAAATTTCTGAAACGTAAAGATATGCAAAAAATTTCAATTTCTATTTTTAAAAGATAACTATTACTTACCTTACGGAAACTTTACTTCTAAAAATTGTATCCACACATACACACACACACACATTTTTTCCAAGGTATGCCAAAATGTTCAGAAACCCCTGAAACGTAAATATATGCAAAAATTTTCAATTTCGATTTTTGGACGATTACAATAACTACCCTACGGGAAGTTGATGAAAAAAAATTAGTATATCATCATTAGCTTTTCCTAAAAGTCTAATCTAGCTTTCCACCATCACATTATAAAAACATTATTTTTATCCATTTACAATTTTTGAGTCAAAGAAGCTTTTATCATCCATAAGTAAGTCCATAACTTTATTTATTATATTTCTATTCCAATTACCCTAAAAATCCTCCAGCCGTATAAACCAGCCTCAAACTGCCACTGACCAGGGCAGCAGTCAGGGCCAAAGTGGCCCCAACTGACAAAGCACTGACCACAATTGCTGCAAAACAGTAACACTGTGTCTTGTCCAAAGCACGACCATAAAGAGGACCCAGGGCAGCACCTTGGTAAAATATCATGTACAAAATCACAACTTATTATATTGGATTACTTGTTGTTTTACCTGATAGTACCATTAGGGTTCCTAAAAGACCTGCATCAACTGCACTGTCCTGGTAAAAAAAACAGAAATTGTATTTTAGTTTTATTTATTAATTTGGTTTCTGGTCGATTATCTTACTGGATAGTAATTGAGCACAAGTTGATTCAAAAGTGTGGTTATTGCTGATGTGACTCCTGAATTGATACCAGTTGACATCAGGACGATCACGAATCCATAATTTTGAAGAGCAGTCTTCTCAAGCAGGACAACTGTTTGTTGTATCTTTTGTTCACAGTAACTAAAAATTAATCACATTTCAATATTTTGATAATTTTTTTTTTATTTTTATATCTGCTAATTTTATCAATCAGATTACAATACAATGTATAAGTTAAAACTTACAGTATTGAAAATCAAAAGCAAGAAGAAAAAAAATAAGAAATAGAATAAATAAATGAATAAATAATAATTAAAATAATAGTATTAATAATAAAAACAATAATCAATAAAAAATAATAATTAAGAGTAACTTTTAACATTTTGATAAATAGAACCAGACTCATTTTATCAAAAATAGGCCAAAACTCCAAATATTGCTGAAATATTCCAAAAAGTATTTGAAATCTTTGCTGCAAATATTATGAAATTTTTTTTTTTTTTTTTTTTATTTTATTTTTATTCTGCAATCTATAAAAATAATTATATTTAGCAGAGAATGCTGACAAGTGTTTACAATTGGTTGTTTACAAATTAGCACATACGCCCAGTGGTGTATCTACTATAGTTAATATATAAAAAAGAAAAAACTAAAGACAAATATAGAGAAAAAAAAATATAAATATAAAAATAAACTATAATAAATCTCGAGGTATTTTCCTTTTGAGCCTGGTCGGCTGGCCTTCCTGGTATAAGTTGCATGCTAGTTGGTTTGGATGTGCGTCAATTCTATTCTTATAATTACAGGCAAACATTGATATATGTTCTTGAATTGTAGGTATACCCGTGTCTTTGTGGAGAATCCATGTTGGCGTGTAGTGAGGAGCGTTTAATATTTGCCGCAGGAATTTGTTTTGTGCTCGTTGTATTATGTTTAAATTGCTCTTTTTAGCAGTACCCCAAAGTTGTAATCCGTAGGTCCACACGGGTTTGATCACAGCCTTATATATAAGTAATTTGTTGTAAGTTGATAATTCTGATTTTCTGTTTAAGAGCCAATAATAATTTTTGAAGATTAGATCTATTTGTTGTTTTTTGTTCTTTATGTGTACTTTCCAGTTGAGTTTCCTATCTAAGTGAATGCCGAGATACTTTATTGATTCTTTGGACGGAATAATTTCATCGTTGAGTACAACTGCTGGGCAAGTTTGGGTGCGAAGCGTGAAAGTTATATGGACTGATTTTGTGCTATTTACTTCTATCCTCCACAACGAAAACCATTTCTCAGCTAAGCTGAGATGGTGCTGAAGGCTGTTGGAAGCTGCAGTCGGATCTTTGTTTGTGGCGATGATGCACGTATCATCAGCAAATGTGGCTAAACTCGTGTCAGTTGAAGTTGGAAAATCAGCTGTAAAAATTAAAAATAGTGTTGGGGCGAGGACACTCCCTTGAGGCACTCCAGAATTAATTTCGGTAATATTTGAGTCCGTATCGGCGATGCTGACAAAAAAGTTTCTATTTTGTAAATAGGATTTTATTAATAGGAATAAAGAATCTGGTAAACATCTTTTAACTTTATACATTAATCCGGTATGCCATACTTTGTCAAATGCCTGCTTGAGATCAAAAAAGCCGCAGAACAGTACTCTTTATTATGCAGCGCATTGTTAATTACGTTTATTATTCTGTGAACTTGCTCAATTGTTGAATGTTTGTCGCGAAACCCAAATTGATGGTTCGGAATAAAACTTTGTTCTTGTAGGATTATTTTAATCCGTTGAAGAATTAGCTTTTCAAATATTTTCGATATGCAAGACAATAAACTTATCGGCCGGTAGGAAGATAATAGATAGGGGTCTTTACCTGGTTTCACTATAAGGATTATTTTAGCTCTTTTCCAAGACTGCGGAAAAGTTTTCATTCTCAGTATAGAGTTATATATTATTGTGAGCATTCTAATAGCTTTTCTTGGAAGTTCTTTAAGCATTTTAATAGAAATCCGGTCTGGTCCAGGTGATTTTCTAGAATTTGCTTTTGCAATTTCTTGGGTTACTTCAGCCGCAGTAAAACGATTAACATCATGAGTCACTAGCGACGGTGAATCCTGAAGAAAATCATAAATGAATTGTTCATCATTAGAGTTGCATTTACGTGAAAATGGCTGAAATGTGAGGCGCAGGTGTTCGGCGAATGCATTAGTTTTTTCTTCTGGACTTCTTGCCCATGAACCGTCTGTTTTTCTTAAAGGAGGAATTGGTACAATTGGTCTTTTCAATTTTTTGGTTGCTTTCCAAAGAGAATAATTTGTTTCACTACTTGCAGAAAGATTATGTAAGTAGTTTTCAAAAGAAACATTTTTATAATTTATTATTAAATTTTTCAGGTCTCTGCATGCACTGTTAAATTTTCTTTTATCTTCCGGTGATCTAGTTATTTGCCAAATTCTTCTTAATTTCCTTTTCTGTGCAATGATTTTTTTAATATCTATGGGCACAGAGTGACTGTGATTGTGATTTAGAATAGGAGTCGATATTTTAGCTGCTGCAATTAATGTATTTGTGAAGTTGTTGATACCGATATTCAAATCATTCTCACTTTTTAATGGAATATTACAGTTAATGGTGTCTTCGATGTATTCTTGGAAAAGAAGCCAATCGGTAAATTTGTTTGTAAGCGAACTCATGACTTTGGTTGGAGTATTAGTGGAGTATTTAAGAATTACTGGTGAATGATCAGAACTGAGATCCAGACTTGAATTTATTTCAACACTCTCGTTTTTAATATTTTTGGCTACAAAAAAATCGAGGAGGTCTGGAATTTTGTTCAAATCAGTTGGCCAGTATGTGGGCTCACCCGTAGAAAATGTCCGAAGATTATTATTATTTATTGTATTATACAATTGACGGCCTCTAGGTGTTATTAGTCTAGATCCCCAAAATGTGTGCTTTGCGTTATAATCACCTCCCGCAATAAACAAATTTCCAAGGCTGGTAAAAAAAGTTGTAAACTGATTTTCAGTAATAATGTGCCTTGGCGGACAATAGATTGCCGATACTGTAATTTTGTGAGTCATTAGGTCAATTAAAACATTTGTCGATTGTATGTAGTCAGTATAAAAGGTTCTGTCTCGTAATGTCTTATGTTTGACTTTATGATAATGGCAGTGCCACCGTGAGGTCTGTCGTCCGGGTGATTTGTGGTATATGTGTGATAATTAGGAAAACGAATATTGTGATTTGTCTCGGTAAAATGCGTCTCGGAAATTAGCATAATGTCTACGTCATTGGTAGTTAAAAATTGTTTGAGTTCATGGACATGATTGCTCAAGCCGTTCGAGTTCCATATGCAAATTGTTAGTTGCATAGACATAATTATTTTTTATTAGATAAAATTGTTGTTAGTAAATTAAGCATTATGCCCATTTGTTCTGTCAATATTTTAATCATGTTTTTAAGTTCTGTTAAGTCATTACATTTATTGTTAGTATTGTTTTCAGAGTTACTATTGTTTATTGAGTTCGTTGAGTCAGTAGGTAAAGTTGTGTTGTTTCTAGTAATATTGGAGTAAGTTACGCCCGGTCTTAAAGTAGCATTTGGTTTTAAATTTTGCACATTACTTGTTTTCTGACGTAATGAAGTGTTTTTTTTTTCAATATATTCTTTATAGACGTGACAGCCTTTATAGTTAGCAGGGTGATTTTCATTACAAAGGACACACTTCACTTGGTCGACCTTTTTTTCCCACTTGCATTTTTCTGTCAAGTGATCTTGAGCGCATTTAACGCATCTGGGGGTGCGGTGGCAATAATTTCTGGTATGACCATACCTTTGGCAGCGAGTGCACTGAACAATTTCTCTAGAGAACCTCTTTGCCTCTATTTCTACTTTAGTTTTATATAAAAAATCAATTTTATAAAAATCTTTATTATTAGGCTGTTGTTCAAGCTCAATTAAAAACATGTTCAGAGGGAATTTTGAGATTCTGCTTTTAATGTTCTCAATACGAACGACTTTGTGACCTAACTGTTGTATTTCATTTTTGAGCATATCTGTATCCGTGCTGAAATGTAGGTTTTTAACCACTATTTTGAACGTTCTTTTACATTTCTCCTGGAAAGAATGCATTTGAGTACCCCTCTCTTTCAGAAGTTTGAGAATTTTATTGTAAAGTTTAGCATTATCAAGATTAACTCTAACCCTAGTTTCGTCAATAACTTTTATTTGATAAAGATTTTTTGCTTCACATTCTAAGAGTTGAGCTAATGGTTTGATATCACGTACCTCATGTATAAAAATTGGCGGCGGTCTGTTAACTGGGCTGCATTTATCACTCGAGTCTTCGGTATTAGGATTAGCTAAAACTTCATATATATTGCTTGTGGGAGTTGGGTTTAGCCAGTAGTTCGAATTTGAAGATGTTTTTTTTGCATGTTGATTCTTCATTTAAATTTCTTTTGAATTTTTTGTTTCTTACTTCAAACCATTCTGAATCCTTACTGGTGGTTGCTTCTTGATTAAATTCATTTAGGGAAATTGAGTCATTTTTCTGATGTAAAGAATCTTCTTCAACAATATCTGTATTAGACCTCTTATACTTGTTAGCACTCGTATAGACCTTTTTCGGTTTGACTGGGGAGCATTCTAAATCCATCTGATCGGTATCCGTATTTAAAATTTTTGACATTTTCAAGTAAAAGTTATTAATTCCCCCGTAGGGGAATATTTCTCTATTACGTACTCACACAGGAATGTTTCTATTCAAATGTTTAGACCAAAATCATAAAATTCCTGCAAGTTATTTGCAAATTTAATAAATTTAATATTTCTCAGTATTATGAATGTCACAATTTTTTTTTTGTAATATTATTTAAATATTATGAAATGTATCTGGAATTGGAATTTTGAATCTCATCTATTTTATGATTCTAGCACCTGTTTTATATGATTTTGTCATGGTTGTTATGGCAATTTTTGCATTTCTCGACGTTTTGAAGGTTTCTGAACATTTTGGCATACATCAGAAAAAATGGATGTGGTGTCCACGTTTTCGGGCGCACGGATCAACCGATTTGAATGGTTTTAAAAAACATTCGATCCCTATTGACAGGGAGATGTGCTAATTAGTTTTTGGCAAAGGCAGTCTAGTCGTTTCGGAGATACGGAGCAAAGAGTGCAGAAAATACAAATCGAGTTTTTGAGAGAACGGAGTATCAGATTTGAATGATCTAAACAACTTTATTTGTTGTAATGATTGGGAGAAGAGGTGATTAGTTTTCGGCAAGACAGGGTCTCGCCATTTCGAAGATACAGAGCTAAATGTGCAAAAAATGGCAGTTTTTAGTGAACTAAGCGTCCGATTTGAATGATTCTAAAATGAAAATTTTACTGCTTTTGTTAACAAAAACAATTGCTTTTGACGAAAAAAATTATTACTCTTTTTTTATTTTCCATTAAATATTTTTGTAATTCTGGAATTAAAAATGCAAGAAATTATCCAGGCTAAGCACAGTCTAAGCGCCACTCTGGTACAAATGTTTACCCAAGTGCGTTTAGACTGTTTATGTACTGGAGCACTTCTCAATTTTGTAAAAACTATTGAAAAATGTGAAAATGCCGCCAGCTAAGTACAGTATAAGTGAAAATGTCTCACAGAATTATTTGCAAACGCGTTTAGACTGTGACTATACGGGAGCACTTTTTCAATTCAATTTTGGTAAATTAGGCAACTTTCAATTTTTTTTAAAATTGAATTCGAAATGAAATGACGATTGTTAATGTTCTGGAGATAAATTGATTTATGATTTACATTTGATTTGCTTAGATATAACAATAAGGAAAAATAATGAGAGTTACAGTATTTGTAATAATATATTTGAAAACGTTTAAAATTTCTCGAATATTTCATTACGGTACGGGAAGTTCCAGCAGCAATTTGCCTTAAGGCACGATGCCATACACCACTAGTTTGCTGTACAAATCAGGCGCATTTTCATATAAATAAGCAAGGAAATGTATAAACTGCATCATCGAAGATTCTTGCTTGCTTGCTTGTTTATGTGTAAAATACGCCTGATCGCACAGCGAACAAAAATAAACATTTCACATGGGGCAGAAAAGGTCCCCTTAGTTGATTATCATTATCTGACAAAAAATTCTGATCTGATCTCACTTCCCCAAAAACGAAATGTGCTTCAATCTGATAGCTTCTGATGAAACTGTATATGATCTAACTGATGACCTTGATCTAGATTTCTTCTGGTACCATCAAATCTGATCAATTATAGTAACTTACCACTCATCGAACATATCGTAGACTTTCTGCGATTATAATACACATCTTCCTCCTCAGTTCCTTAACTTCAAACGTCCAACAGCATTTCTTCTACTTTTTGTCTTCAAAAATCTCTCCTTAAAAGTTTTCTTCATTCTTTGGACATTTTCATCAATGGAACGTGAACAGCTTGAGCATGAGACGGAGGTTTAACTGGCTGGGATTATATTCTAGAAGAAAAAAAATAATAAAAGAAAACAATAGTTGTCTGGATATTTGTTACTTCTTGTAAAAAAAAGAGACAACACCTTGAGATAAACCAAAAAGCTTTACTTGGTTACTAGGGACTAAATCCAAACTAAGCTCATACAATAAGCTACTTTGATATA
>NW_020539726.1:45117579-45140965 GCF_003426905.1 Ctenocephalides felis
TAGGCTCGTTTCATGCCATCACTGCCTATGCTGATGTTTGGTGGATGTGCCATCATTTCTGGACTTCTGATACTGCAGTTTCCAGAAACCCTGGACACGAGACTTCCTGATACTGTTCAGGAAGCTGAAGACATCGGCAAGAAGAAGTCTGATGTTGTAGTTTGATAAATAATGGATATAAAGATAATTTGTATGATAATAGTTGTAAGGTTGACAAAGAAGAATTTACGAGGTTTGTAGGAATTAGTATATATATATCTATATATATATATATATATGATATACATATATTTATATTTTATATTCAAAAATAGTGCCTTTGTATCAGATTTTTTCTAAAGGCCAAAGTTTTCTTTAAAGAATGATATTTGAATTTACTTATACTTTTTCAATAAAAGATTTTAATTGTATAAACTATATTTTTTTTAACAAAGTTATAACTAATGTAAAGTATATAAATTTTTTTTGTCTAATTATTCGAAAGTTAAGAAAAAAACCCAATGTGAATTCTTCATTAACACGTTTTTTATATTATGTTCACTTTAAGATAAACTAGATTAAGTATTTGTATTACAAAAATGTATTTATTAAGGACTCTAATGCACTATTTTATTTATAGTAAATAAAATTTATATGGACAAATAAAAACTTAAATTTCTACTAGTTTTTTTACGTAAATCATATTTTCCTTTATATAACCTGTTACACTTAATATATTATACAAAATTAATACTAAAATCTTTTTTCTCAGCAAAGTGTCTGAAATTTTTGTCCTCAACAATCGACTAAGCCATGTTATTAATTATTAGATGCCCTGCAGTAATCAGGTATAAGTATGTACCTGAATCAAATGTTGTCAGGAATATTTTTGTGAACAATTGATTTATGTGACAGAATTTCCACTGAGACACATTCTGTAGCGCCTTCTGTTTAAAAACCAGTAATGGTAGTAAAAGACATTAAACTTTTGGTATCTCGAGTTGGTGTCAAGTAAGGTTAGTAATAAATGTAATTGAAATTATTACTAAATAGATTAGAGAACCTGTAGTGAGTTTATTTATAATGTACCTGAGTCCCTATGCCATTGAAAACTATCTTATAATTCAAAGCAAATCTATTCTGATTTAAAGCAAACAGGATTTTGTGCATTGACTGATGGGTTTGGTGAATCTATACCTAAAAGTTTAAATACATAATTTCTGATGATTTGTTGTAAACTGATTTATATAATTAATTAAATGCAAGTAAACTAATATTAATATTGTTATTTTTTTCTTGGAATTCATGTTATATGTATGACATCAAATAAAATAAAGTATATGAAAAAAGTTACTCACCATTGGTAAAGCTTTGTAAGGATTTTTAAAACTACATATAGTTCTTGCAAAATTTGTTAATCACTATTAACATTAAAAACACTTTTATACTGTATATTATAAATAATTTAAAAAATTAAATTATAAAATCAATTACAAAATTTACAAACTTCAGTTTTTTTCAAAATTAAATCAGTGCCAATGATGGGAAAAAAATTAATGTTTTTGACACAACATAAAGAATAAATAAATATATTGCGTTATACAATATTAAATAAGTGATATTATATTTTTATATTCAATAAATGCACGTAATTAATATTTTTAATAATTATTTATGAAACTTTGAATTGTGTTAAGTGGCTTTGAATTGTGTTAAGTGGCGCGAACTCGCGCCAGGTTGGTATCACTTACGAAAAAGGAACATGAAAGATACTTCATATCTCATATCCTTGTCAATATGGCTTCAAATTTAGAAAATTTGTACAAAATATGTAAATTAATCAGTGTTGTGCTATTAAAATGGAATGACAATACTTTATATAACAAGGTAAATTCTTGATGCCATTATATTCATGTAGTATGTTTATAAATACTCAAAAATACTAAATAATGTAACACACAAAATGGACGTTAAATTTTGACAACTGAATATTATTGTTAGTTTAATTATATGTTGTTTTGATTTACTCACCAGTACATAATTCTGTATTGCTTTAGTTCATACTGGTATTTATTTATTTGCAATAAATTACGCATGTCATACTTGTAATATTTAATTTGTAAATCTGTACTGTACCTAACCTGTATTTACCATGTTGCAAATATTACTTTATATATAAATGATAATTTCTAGATTCTTGTGAAGTTCATCGAAAACTTGAAAGAACAGGGGACCCTGAATCATCAAAGAAATGTAAAGGTGAAAAAGTAATCGACTGAGCCAAAAGGTAAGTATCTAAAATCTATATAACTAATATATATATAAATAGTTAGAATTAATCATTTCAAAATTGATAGTATAAAAACTTTATTTCAATATAAAAAATATATACAAATATATATAATAAAATGTCTTTAACGTAATGTTATGTATATGCATATGCATTTAAAGTACTTTTGCATTCAGTCTTAATATGAATAAACAAAATATTATAAAGATTTATATACATACCTATAACATGTGTAAACAATTACATGTATTTAACAAAATCGAGAATATACTACATAAATCTGTTGCGAGAGTTTAAATGCAATAGATATCTATATCAAGTTACTAAAATATCATTTTATCACCCATTCACATTATTTACATACAAGTATCATTAACTACTCAATCTCCTTTTTCATTTACTTCGTTACTGATAGTCTTTTTAAAGGAACACTTTCAACAGTGTTGTTCTCATGGTTATTTGAAACGTGATTTGTTTTGGCAACATCATCATCTACATTTTTTGATAACTTTTCTACATCATTCTGATCAGCCTTTTCGAATGTGGGAGTAACCAGCTTGTCTTTTACTATTGCCAAACCTTAAAACAATAATAGATTTGAAAGTAGTAAACATATTCAATGAAATTTCAATGTTTTAAATGTGTTTACCTATCATTGCCAATGCCATCATAGCAGTTGTCAAGGAAAATGTCCAAATTGTGCCAAATCTTGTGTAGACAACGCTTACAAAAACTGGTCCCAGGACTCGTGAAAGGCAACCTGAACCTGTCATAAGGCCCATCCAGACACCCTGAAAATCCAAGAAAAGGAAATAAGCAAATGCTGGATTTAGAAGACTTCAAATTTAATAAAAATAGTACTATAGCAGTTAAAAGTAAAGATATGATTTAGATAATAAATATATTTAGAAGGCTTTACTTAATTTGGTTGATGGTTGGTTGATGAAGTTTAGTATCTTCAAGTAGACTTCATATTAAGATTTTATTACCTGTGGTCTTGGTCCCAAAATCTTTGAAAAAATGGCTTGAATCAAAGTGACACCAATAGGATATCCGACAGCTGTTAAGGCATATCCGATATAAACTGTCCTATGGTCATAGCTGGTGTGTAGAGGCACCATTCTTGGTCTCGAGGACAACCCACAGGCTCTGGTCTATCAGTTGCATTCATACTGAGGAAAATAAAATTTAGTATCAGTTTCTACTTGGGTATAATTATTTCTAATTGTTATTATTTACCCATAAGTTGAGTTCACAAGTGTGTCATTTGAATAAAAGTCATCATACTCCAAATTTTCATCCATGATTTGTAATTTTTGGCTTGAATATGGTAAATACACAGCTCGTCCAAGGACCATGAGGAAGAAACCACCCCATAGCAAAACTTTGCGCTCTTCAAATACTCTGAAGAAATTAATGGACATATAGTTGGATGATGATTATTATTGTTGTTTGAGAAAATATGTTACTAACTTGCAAAGTGGTCCAATGGCAGCAAAAGTAATACAGGCAACTACTGCTCCAACACTCATAACTACACCCATGTAGTACAACGCTTGAGATTTTGTCCAGGCAAATGGTCCATCGTTAGAGAAGTTCCCAAACTAGAAATTAGAAGACCAAGACATGGTAAAACATTTTAGATATTGGAACAACCTAATAGCATCAGATCTTTATCAAAATGTGGGCTTCACAGGACAAGTTTTGGATCAAGTTATCACAGGACAGTTTTATCTACAGAAGGAGATTCCTATTCACTAAAAAGTGAATAGTGTTAATGGGGATAATAAACATGGGAAAGAAAATCATTTATGGATTTGTGGTGACCTGCCTTCGGGCAGACAACCATTTATTACTATTATTTTCTACTTACGTTTCAAGAAGTACAAAATTGAAGACAAGTACAAAGAAGGCAGCAATAAGTGACCATGCTGCTATATGGTTCTTCTTTATGGACTTCCAGGCTTGTTTCTCGTTGTCCATACCTTGACGGACCATGGCCTCTTTTGCTGCTATTTTGCGTTCGGTGAAAAAGCAGGGAAGGAATAATAGGCAGTTGAAGACACCTGAAAAAAAAGGATAGAAACTTAGAAATATTTTGGTCAAGATGAAGTATCACGGGGAACGAGTAATAGACAGTTGAAGACTGCTGAAAATAGATAATAGAAACTTATATAAAAAAATTGGTCTAGATGAAGTATCATAGGGAACGAGTAATAAACAGTTGAAGACTGCTGAAAACAGATAATAGGTTCTTAAAAAAACTAGTGGTGTGAGGCATCGTGCCTTAAGGCAAATTGCTGAAACTTCCCGTACCGTGATGAAATATTCGAGAAATTTTAAACGTTTTTAAATATATTATAACAAATACTGTAACTTTCATTATTTTTGCTAGCTTGTTATATCTGAGCAAATCGAAAGTAAATTATAAATAATTCAATTTATCTCCAACACATTAACAATCGGCATTTCATTTCGAATTCAATTTAAAAAAAAAAATAGTTTCCTAATTTACACAAAATTGAATTGAAGTGCTGCCGTATAGTCACAGTTTAAACGCATTTGCGAATAATTCTGTGCGACATTTTCACTTATGCTGTGCTTAGCTTGGCGGCATTTTCACATTTTTCAATAGTTTTCACAAAATTAGAAAAGTGCTCCAGTACATAAACAGTCTAAACGCATTTTGGTAAACACTTGTACCAGAGTGGCGCTTAGACTGTGCTTAGTCTGGATAATTTTTTAAATTTTAATCCAAAATTACAAAAATATTTAATGGAAAATGAAAATAAATGTAATAATTTTTTATCTTCATAAATAATTGTTATGTCAATACAAGCAGAAAGTTTTTAGATCATTCAAATCGTATGCTTGGTTCACTCAAAAACTGCCATTTTTTGCACATTTAGCTCTGTATCTTCGAAATGGCGGGACTTGTCTTTGCCAAAAACTAATCACCTCTTCTCCCAATCATTACAAATTGATGATTGAAATCGGATGCTCCGTTCACTCAAAAACTCGATTTGTATTTTCTGCACTCTTTGCTCCGTATCTCCGTAACGGCTGGACCTGCTTTTGCCAAAAACTAATCAGCACATCTCCCTATCAATAGGAATCGAATGTTTTTTAAACCATTTAAATCGGTTGATCCGTGCGCCCGAAAACGTGGACGAAAAAATGCGGACATACAAAACACAATCACATACACATACTCGTACACACACATCCATTGTATCTGAGGTACGCCAAAATGTTCAGAAACCTTCAAAACGTCGAGAAATGATAAAATTGTCATTTTCGATTTTCGGCCCATTACTATAACTACCCTACGGGAAGTTAAAAATTGGTCAAGATGAAGTATCACAGGGAACAAGTAATAGACAGTTGTAGACTGCTGAAAATAGATCATAAAAAATTTATAGAAAATTTGGTCAAGTTGAAGTATCACTTCACGATAGTTCTGTTGACTGCAAGTGACTTGTACAATAAGCATCATCATGATTTGACAAACTTGGTCTTTCTTTTAAAGGATGAGAGCCTAAACAGATTTACCTAATCACTACGAATCATCTTTAAGTCTTTACACCTACGCCATGACATATAAAAACATTTAGGTGGCACAAATCTATCAATAATCTATTACTACTTCATCAGATTTTTTTCCTCTATCTTTTATTACCCATGATGGCGTTGATCCATCCACAAGCTGTGTACATGTCCAATCCAGGCAACCCAAGTGGTCCACTCGTGCCCCCATTGTCTCCCAGTGGCGTAACGGCGCTCTGCAAGGCAGGCCCCACGATGAACCCTAAAACTTGGGCTAAGGAGATGACACTGACAGCCCCTGTTCGTTCTGATTCCCTTGTGGCTGCACTTACGTAGGCTCGACAGACTGCTATACTACCTGGTAAAGGATAATAGATTTATAACTATTATTATTGAAGTAGAACTTCTTTAGGCGCGACATGGGTGTAAATCCGTGCAAATGCATCGGAAATTGTTACGCCAACGTGAAGTGAGAGTCATTCGCTCTCGATGATATGATTTCTATACGGGTCGGTTCTGATGCGTGACTTTATACGTGCGTACGTCACCGAAATCGTGCTTTATACGTGCATACGTCACCGAAAGCGTGAAGCATATTGTTCATCTTCCGGTGTTATGTCAAATCGTTTAAGGTTAAATAGTGGTATAATTCGTGAGTTTATAAAAATGAGGAATATTTTATCCCGTCCCTCATAAACAATTGTAGTGCATATAATAATGCAGGTTCAAAGCCCATTACAAACCCTGAAAGATCAAGAATACATCGTCAAAGAAAACAACTGCAGGAAAATACATCGGTTACTGCCAATTTATTAGAAAATCTTGAGCCAGACTTGACTCCTGAAAAACGCTTGAACTATTCACATTTAAACATATTATTCTGTCATCTTTTTAGATGAAAGTACTGCTATAACTTTTTTTGATACACCAACTACATAACGTCAATTCCAAATTGATGATTCTGTTTATAATGTGACTAATAATGTGACAAGAATTGATCTTTTGCAAGAGTCAAATGAAGTATTTGAACTTCCATATAAAGACTTCAATTTATTTAGGAATATACGAAAATTGTTTGAAAAACAATTTACAAATGATAGCTTTGGCTATGTATGTTTTGTATATGATAGACATTTCAAAGTGATTTAAAAATATCAAATGATGCTCAAAAACAAATTCTTCTTAATACTGTTTTTTTTGAATATTGATTCAAATAATCAGGTTGGACTTTGTGTAAATTTAACGGGTTTGTATTTCCACCTATAACAAAATATCTACCTAAACTAGATACTGTATCTGAAAGGTTAATTTCACCTAGGTTGTGTTTCAACAAATTAGATGATTGCGACATGAAAATGGACAATTTGGAATATTTGGCCAAATTATAAATGTGCCTGTTGACGTTAATACGGTTAATTTTTTACCTCGTAATATTGATCATGATCATTCCATTAACATTCACATAAAAAAGAAAATGATTCATAGATCAAGCTATGTGCAGGGCTTGATAAATAAAACAAATATAAAAGTATGGCTTCAATTTTTTAGGCAAGACAGATATTACAGATGTTCAAGAAATGAGATGAAGTTCTTCAAACACAATTATTTACATGATGACTGAAGTTACGAAAACAATATTTGTTTAGGCGCTGTTTAACATAATCCACTGTGTGAACGAATATTATAGAATTTATTAATCAGCAATTACTTTAAACCGATCATGTCATATTTGAAGTATGATTTTAATTACATTATTGTTTGTAAATATTATACATATTTTTAATGCAATCATAAATATATAATTTATAATTTATCATTATATAAATGTATATAATGGTCGACACTAATAAATGTGTGCATCACGAGTGTTACCATATTACTAATAAACATTATTCAAAATTGGTATATGATGTATTTATTCTTACTCAACTTAAATTTGCTACTTTATACAGTAGCAAATAAGTTTTACTTCAATCGCGTGTGATCCTTACGCGCACTCTTTTTTTATTATTATTTCTGGTCAACATCAGTGGGATTCAGTTAGGACTTACTTGAGCTGACTCCGACCAAAAACCTGGAGAACAACATCCAGTATTTTCTGTTGTCTGGAAAAGCTTCTAGAACACTGTACAGGGCGCTCGCTATTGTGAATAGCATCAAGGAACACATCAGAGGACCCCTAAAAAAAAATTGAGTGATAAAGACTTGACCATAAATTATTGTATTTTGTACTTGATATTTGATGACTGTCATACAAGTTTGGAATGAGCCAGTTTTAGTGACAATGTCAATATTGAGATTATTTGGATACACTTATTTATAGGTCCACATTTTAGATAGATAGATGTATTTAGATGTATTAGATATACAATTCACATTTTCTGCATGTGTTGAATTTCGAAAATAGGCTGAAAATCAAATTCTCAGACCTATAACTGTTATTCTTATATATAAAAATGGATCGCAAAATGTGTTGGTAAGCGCATAACTCAACAACGCCTGGACCAATTTGGCCAATTCTTTTTTTTTTAAATGTTCGTTGAAGTCCAAGGATGGTTCTTACGGCGAGAAAATATCGAACAATTGCCGAGAAAACCCAAAAACCCTTTTCTTACTAAAACGTAGAATCATTTGAGCTTTATTGCTATTTTATAAAGTTCATATTAAATTACAAGCACTCACTGTATACTCCTTTATTTATTTATTTTTTATTTATTTATTTATTCAAGCCGTAATCAATAATAATAGATATTATTTCAGGCTCTTGTCAAGCTTATTCATAATTAATATTAAAATGATAGTAATTTTATAATAATCATAGTAGCTGCACGAATTTGGGTTCTGAAAAAAGAGCTGAAAAAAAGCATTCGAACATTAAATACAATGTTCATCATCAAGTTCATCATATTAATGTCTATTTGACCACCAGTCAAGCTCAAAATTCTTGCACAAGGTTGAAAGTTATACTCATTTAAAACCGTAAAAAAGTTAAATTAATTAAATAGCAATAAAATAAAATTAAAAAAAAAAATGGTTGTACAGGCGATCAAATGGTCAGACTACATAGATAAAGTATAAGGATTATGCAAGAAAATAGTTATTGAAATCAAATTGAGAAAATTCAGTAATGTCATAAAAAGCTAATTCTTTAAAAAGTTTAACTAGGGAAGCATGAAATTTTTTGCTGTCTAAGTTTCGGATATTGAGTGGAAGTTTATTTATTTCGATTAATTCGGATTTTATACGATTATTCGGATTTGGATAAATCTTTCTAAAGTTTGTTAAGGAAATTTTCTAGGATGTATGTGATTATAAAGTACTGGGATGTATGTGCAATATTTTAGGAATAAAGAGAAAAAATTGCAAAAAACGACATGTCATGTCAAAACTAATCTGCCAAAAATTTCAATTTATCTATGAACCTAGACAATATTAGAATATGTATAAAAAATTTATGATTTATGATTTTTTGCCAAAAAGCAGCTGAGATGTGCCAGAAATTAAAATAGTATAAAATACAGTATATGTATGGCAGATTGAATGATACACATATGAACAGGTTATGACAAATTCATTCACTTAAAATATGAAATTAAGTATTAATCAGGGCCGGTCCTACCTTTAATGCGATGCATGCGAAAAATACGAGTGCACGCCTTAGGGGGCGCCAATGCAAAATTCGGATATCAAATTTTCAATATTTTTTATTTCAATGTATAATTTCTTTGCATCTTTTACTAATCTTTCCACAATATTTTTAAATTCGAAAAAATTTCACTTCATAACAACAAATGGGAAAGTAAAGATGAATACATACAATTCGGTCCTCATCATATCGATTAGGAGAAGTTCAAGATGCAATTTTGGATATCTTAGATAATAAAAAATTAAATTAATTTAATCCAACATGAAGTACAAGTGTTATGTTATGGTTATGGTTATGTTATACCGTTTAAAAGACTTCAATTTCCAATATTGAGTGTGGGAATTGAGACTCATCATTTTATTTAAAGCAGTTCTACATTTAACGTCGCTCATATTATAAATATATATGCATTTTGGCGAGAAGAGTAATTTAAAAACAATAATTATTATTTTTAGGTACACGGTAAATATTAGTATATTATATTAAAAGATTGTAGACATGGTACAATACAACGTCTGTACCAATAAACCTTTAGTAGTGAGATATCTATCCAAAAGTTAAAATCAAAGATCAATGACAACTTTGGTGAAAAATTTATATCAATTATTACCTGGAGGAGCTCGCCTTGTTACCCCACCATCCTGCCAAAGGACTGCACAACATCTGTGCCAAAGGATTAGCAGCCACAATGTACCCCATAAATTCCTTACCAGCGGTCGGATCTAACTGAGAAAAAAGATTCACTTAGGGAACTTCTTAGGAAAGACAAAATAAGAATTCATTACTTAAAATAGAGTATTAGTTCTACCTTATCCAAATAAGGCCAGACTCCGGTCAGAACGATGCTGAATCCTAAGGACATAAGGAACATGGTGAAGTAGATGATTCGAACTGATCGCCATCTGATCTTGTACTCTTCTGCTGTTTCCAGACCGTCCACCAGGTGTCTGTCGTC
This sequence comes from Ctenocephalides felis, assembly GCF_003426905.1. Taxonomy (NCBI): domain Eukaryota; kingdom Metazoa; phylum Arthropoda; class Insecta; order Siphonaptera; family Pulicidae; genus Ctenocephalides; species Ctenocephalides felis. Next base: position 45,127,996 of record NW_020539726.1, read on the forward strand.
CTTGGGTTTCATCAGGCGCCGCCTGATGTTGCGGACGCAATTCATTATGGGGCTGGAGGGAAAAAGAAAATTTAACTTTTTGGAAAAAATATAATCAAGATAAATTATTAACTTCCCGTAGGGTAAGTTATAGTAATCGCAAAAAAATCGAAAATGAAAATTTTTATATATCTTTACGTTTCAGAGGTTTCTGAACATTTTGGCATACCTTAGAAACAATGGATGTATGTGTGTGTGTGTGTGTGTGTGTGTGTGTATGTGCGTGTGTGTATGTATGTGCGGATACAAATTTTCGTCGACGATTTCGGGAACACGGATCAACCGATTTGAATAATTCAAAAAACATTCGATTCGTATTGATAAGGAGACGTGCTGATTAGTTTTTGGCGAAGGCAGGTCTAGCCGTTCCGGAGATACGGGGCAAAAAGTGCCGAAAACGGTAACTCAGTTTTTATGAGAACGGAGCGTCCGATTTTAATAATTCAAAAAACATTCAACTTGTATTGACAAGATAAAGAATTGATCAAATTTTCATAAAGGCAGGTCTAGCGGTTTCGGAGATCTAACGAAAAAAGTAAAAAAATGAGCCATTTGGCGGTCAAAAATGATCATTAGACATATGCACATCAAATTTTCAGATATTTTATAGAGATTTTAACAATGAGTATAAATTTTGTTTATTTTCCTATGGGTTCCGTACCAATGTTTACCCGTTAGACAGCGACGCCGCGCTTACGCGCTTTATATTTTGTCTCTATGCAGTTAAAGCGGTACGATTGCTTTGAAAAACAAGTTCAGATCTTCCAAAATATGTCAAAATAAAAAAAAACATTTTTTTTTCAAAAAAAAAAAATTAAAAAAAAATTTTTTTAAAAAAAAATTTAAAAAAAAAATTTTTTTTTTTCAAAAAAAAGTAATTTTTTGTCCAATTTATAGTTTCTCAAAAATCTTATTTTTTCGAAATAATTTTTTTTCAAAAATGTTAATCGTTTTTAAAAAAAATAATCATTTTTGGTACGGGAAGTTCCAGCAATTTGCCTTAAGGCACGATGCCCTAATTGCCTTAAGACAGAATTCCACTTACAGCTAGTTTTCTTTGACAATCCAGAGACACTTAGTTGCTAAAATTGTAACTACCATAGGCATATGTAAGACGACTTTTTTCACGTTTTTATGTGGTGGATGTACTTTGTTTTTCAAACTTTCACATACTCAAAACTTCGAAGTACGGAATGATATTTTTTCAAATTTTCAATTGCTAGAAAGTCTTTGTCAAAATTTGAAGCTTTGGAGGTACTTTTTCAAAATTTTCAAGGGTTAGGTGTTTTTTTTATGTTTTCAAATATTTCAAATAAGGATGATCTTTTTTCAAATTTTCAATTGCTAGTGGGTCTTTGTCCAAATTTTCAATTGCTAGAGGGTCTTTTTCAAATTTTCGAAGAATTTTACCAACATTTTCAACGGTTAGTTTTTTTTTTTTTTTTAAGTTTTAAAATTTTCAAGTACAAGCTGATCTTTCTCCAAGTTTTCAATTGCTCGAGGGTCTTTTTCAAATTCTCAAGCTTCAGAGGGACATTTTCAAAGGTTAGGTGTTTTGTTAAAATTTTCAAATTTTCAAGAAATAATGCTCTTATTCCAAATTTTCAATTGCTAGTGGGCCCTTTTCCAAATTTTTAATTGCTATTGGTACATTTTTTCAAATTTTCAATTGTTAGAGGGTCTATTTCAAATTTTCAAGCTTTGGAGGAAATTTTCCAAAATTTTCAAGGGTTAGGTTAGTGGGTCTTTGTTTTTTTTTAATTTTCAAGTAAGGATAATCTTTTTCCAAATTTTCAATTGCTGGTGGGTCTTTTTTCAAATTTTCAATTGCTAGACGGTCTTTTTAAAATTTCTAAGCTTTAGGAGGACTTTTCCAAAATTTTCGAAGGTTAGGTGTTTTTTTTAAGTTTTCAAATTTTCAAGAAAGGATGATATTTTTCAAAATTTTCAATTGCTAGTGGGTCTTTTACCAACTTTTCAAGCTTTAGAGGGACTTTTTCAAAATTTTCAAAGGTTAGGTGTTTTGTTAAAGTTTTAAAATTTTCAAGAAATGATGATCTTTTTCCAAATTTTTAATTGTTATCGGTACTTTTTTCAAATTTTCAATTGCTATAAGGGTCTTTTTCAATTTTTCAAACTTTGTAGGGACTTTTCCAAAATTTTCAAAGGTTAGGTGTTTTTTTAAGTTTTCAAATTTTCAAGTAAAGATCTTTTTCCAAAATGTCAATTGCTAGTGGGCCTTTTTCCAAAATTTCAAGCTTTAGAGGGACTTTTCCAAAATTTTCAGGTGTTAGGTGTTTCTTCAAAGTTTTAAGTGTCACGCGTTATTTTTTCAAAATTTTGTATACTAAAAGAGCATTTTTGTGGTTTTACACATTTGAGTCTATTTTCAAATTTTTGTTTTCTAAAGGGCACTTTCCGAACTTTAACGTGTTAGAACTTTTATCCAAAATTTTAACTACTAAGGGATGGCTAGGGTTGTTTTTCAAACCTTCAATTGCTAAAGGGACTTTTTTTTAACTTTCAAGTACTACAGGGACTTTTTCAAAAATCTAGGGACCATCGGAACTTTTTTTTAAATTTCTTTGTACTTTAGAAACTTTTTTTTGGAACTTCTACACAAGGACTGTTATTCAAAGAACCCCAAATGCTGGAGGACCTATTATAACTCAACTTTTCAAATCCTACTAGAACTTTTCTTACACTAGATGATTTTTTTAAACTAGTACCATTTTCAAATTTTTACACACTAGATGGCATTTTTTCAAATTCCTACATTCAAGAGGAAGGAGCTTTTTAGTTAGCATTTTTGCCAAAAAACTTTTTATAATGGAAGAATTTTATTGATATTGCTATATCATAAATATTAAACCTTGGCATATTTATTTTAACTCTTGCATATTAGAGTACGTTTTTCTAATTTTAATATTTTTGAACTTTTACATTCTTTTAAATAAATTCCTACTTCTTAGAATATTTTTTCAAACTTCTGCATGCTAGAAAAATCATTTGTCAAACTTTTAAACATTACAAAACGTTTTTAAAACTCCTATATACTAGATGTTTTTCTAAACTTCTACATCGACTTTTTGTATTTGTTTACTAACTTGCCAAAAGCTAGAAGGAATTTTGTTAAACCTCTTTGTGCTAGAGGAAATTTGTTTAAATTTGAGCCTATTGCAGGAATTTCACTCAAATTTTTACATTTTCGAGGACCTTATCCAAACTTTTAAATAATGGGGAACCTTTTTAAAACCTCAATATTATGCCAGCAAGTTTTTTCAAATTTAAAATAAATCAGAGGCACTTCTATTCAATCTTTTGTATAATAAATTATCTTTTTTCGAACCATTTATCAAACTTTTACAAACAAGAGAACCTTTTCTTAAACTCATACATACTAGATAAATCTTTTTCTACACTGTTACACACTAACGAATATTTGGATTAGATATTTTGGATAACTTGCCAATAGGCTATATAAATATCAGTTACATACTCGACAAAAACCATGACCTGGGTGTTGACCAGGTTCGCCAAACGGTTCACCAGGATCTTCATTTTTCTTCAAATCGTTAGCAACAAATGTAGAAAGAATATACTTGTGTTACTTCTTTTAAACACCACACCAATAACAATAATATAATAACAACCCGTAAATTTAGAAACAATTCTAACGTATTTATTAATAACTATTTATTATTTAATTATTATTATTAAAATTTCCAAACGACATCGGAGACGTCTCAACCGGTACTGAGAGGCGCGAATTAAAACAAAAAATACGAAACGCGTTTGCGAATGCACTTCTGCATTTGCAGGAGGACAGAAGTTGGAAACATTTTAATTCATTACATGATTAAATATAATAATAGTTGCAATCACTGTACTTCAAATGTTTGAAAAAAACTTTTCTCTGGTATGTAAGACTTTGAGAAAACCAAGTCCTTCTAGTATGTCAAAGATTTGACAAAAATTTTTTCTAGTATGTTACAGTTTTATTGAGTCTCTCTAGCACATAAAATTTTGAAAAATATTTTTACTTATTAGTAGTTTTATTAAACTTTATTTATATATTGCTTATTGAAAGGACTTTTAATACATTTTTCACATAATAGGCCTTTGATGGCAAACTCACACTGAATGGCAACTTCGATATGTTAAAAGACTTTTTTTTAAACTTATAAATTTTGGAGGGAGTTTTTACAAATTTTCACATGGTTCTCGAACTTTTATTCAAACTTGTGCTTACTTAGAGGAGTTTTTCCAATGTTGACATACTCCATGGACTCTTGTTCAATGGGGGGACTTTCATTTAATTTTGACAACTTTGGCATACTGAAATACTTTTATTCAAACTTTCATATACTGAAGGAAATTTTATTCAAACTTTGACGTACTAGAGGGACTTTTTTGAACTTTGACACCTTGGATGGACTTTTTCTTAACTTTGACATGCTTCCTCGACTCTTATTCAAACTTTGACATATATTGAAGGACTTTTTACAACATTTTACATACTTTAGGGACTTTTATTCAAACTTTCACATACTGGAGAAACTTTCATCCCATCTTTGACATACTGAAGGGACTTTTATTCAAACTTTGACATTCTGGATCGATTTTGAGTCAAACTTTGATATACTGAAGGACTTTTGTTCAACCTCTGATATACTGTAGGAATTTTTACTCAAACTTTTATAAACTGGAGGAACTTCTTTCCCAAACTTTGACATACAGGAGAGTCTTTTATTCACACTTTGACATACTGGAGGAAGTTTTATTCAAACTTTGACATACTGGAGGAAGTTTTATTCAAATTCTGACATACTGTATGAAGTTTTATTGAAACTGTGACATACTGGAGGAAGTTTTATTTGAACTTTTATATACTGGAGGAACTTCTTTCCTAAACTTTGGCATACTGGAGAGTCTTTTATTCATACTTTGACATACTGGAGAAAGTTTTATTCAAAGTTTGACATACTGAGGGCACTTTTCTAAAGTTTTACATACTTCATGGACTTTTATGCAAACTTCGACATAGTAGAGAGAGTTTCATTCAGATTTTTTTTACAACCTTTTATATACTCCATGGACTTTTATTCAAACTTTAACATAATGGTGGAATTTTTGTTCTAACTTTGACATACTGAATAGTGTTTTCCCACACTTTTGGAAATTCTAATGACTTTTTTCCAAACTTTGACATTCTGAAAGGACTTTTTTAAGTTTTGAGTACTGGAGTGACTTTTATTCGAGTATGTTAAATACTAGATCTACGGACTTTTATTCCATTTTTTCATATCCTTCATGGACTTATATTCAAACTTTTAACATATTCCATTAACTTTTATTCAAACTTTGACATATTGTATGAATTTTTATTCAAACTTTGACATACTGAAGGTACTTTAATTTAAACTTTGACATACTAGACTTACAAGAGAAACTTTTACTTAAACTTTAGCAAACTGGATGGAATTTTTATAAACTTTTATATACTCCATGAAATTTTATTCAAACTTTGACTTACTATATAAGGTTTTATTCAAAAATTGACACACTTGAGGTCTTGAGGTACTTTCTATTACATTTTTACATACTATACGGACTTTATTCAAACTTTTACATACTGGAGGGTGTTTTATTAAACTTTTACATACTACATAAACTTTTATTCAAACTAAGTGGCTTCAAACCAAGGTCCCAATAGGAAAAATGACGATTTTTCGAGTATGCAGAAGTTTGCAAAAAAATCGAAGAAGTAGGAATTTATAAAAAAAATGTAAAAATGCATAAATGTTAAAATTAGAAAAATTTACTCTAGTATGCAGTAGTTAAAATATATATGCCTAACTTTTCAAAAAGTCCATTTATGATATAGGAATTTAAATAAAATCCGTCCATTATGAAAAGTTTATTGGCAGATTGTCAAAAATGCCAACTAAAAAGCTCCACGAATGATAAAAAGCAAAAGATTCTTTTAAAATGTAGCAATTTGAAAAAAAAATTCCTCTAGTGTGCAAAAGTTTGAAAAATCATTACCAGTTAGCAGTTACAAAAAATTATCTAAAATAATTAGATAAGGCCTAAAAAAAGTTTTCTAGTTGGAATTGAAAATTTCAGATTTGAGAAGAAAGGTCCACCAATATTTGAATATTTGGGTCATTTTGACAAACTTTTCAAATTTGACATCCCTGGAAAAGCTTTATACGCATAACTTATATGTATAAAATTGTAAATGTATATACATATGTATATGTATAAATTAGTGCATAATTATTATGGCTTTCGAATTAAACACGAACAAATTGATTAAATAATTCTTAAATTGAACAATGACAAATTCAACATTGTTCATTGCATTCTACAATTTGATTTGATATACTAATTATATATTGCAATCTATATATATATATATATATATATATATATATATATATATATATATATAATATACATTGCAATATTACTAGAGGTGTCATTTAACGCTCCATTGAAATATGTCAAATGGCATAATTGCATTTGTTGTTAATATTACACAATTCAAATTGTTACTTATAAAATCATACATACAAATAAATTTAATATGAACTATATTAAAATTATATTTAACATTCTGGGCTAAGGATTGCTCTCTTATCTTACCTAAAAATAAATAAAACTATCATGGATAACTTGGCTAAATATGCCACTTTATTATTTATAATTTTTATAATTTCTAACTTTTCGGAGCAAAAGTTTCTGGTTTTGCCAAAAAATCCGACTTGCTAATTTGATGTTTTCTCGACGTTTCAAGTCATTCTGAATCGTTTGACACCGAAACTTTAAAAAATATACATGTATGTGGGACAAAATTTGACTAGTTTTGTAATCGGTTTATTATCAATTTATAAAAAATGAACTTCTGTTCATAATATATTTACAGTGCAAAATATCATCATAAGATTTTTACAAGTATCATTTTTATGATCCATTAAAGTTTCCATTTAAATCCTGCGTCTGATTTAATTCCATCCAATAAATATTTATTATTGATTCATATTGTTCGATTGTGAACGATAAATCGCAATCGGAAATTAATAATAATAATTATTATTGACGATATAAACAAAACATTATCGATTGCCGGCGAGAAAATATTTTGGGAATTCTAATTGTTATTTGAATTGTAATTGTTTATATAAAATGGCTGGAATTGAAATTATATCATTTTATGGTTGATATGAATTTAATATAACTAAAAAAATAAATATTTGAAATGATATACGAATTTTACTTATATCTTTTAAAATAGATTTAATAAAATTATTACTTCTATCTTAACGAATTGCATTTTTTCAAAAAAATGTATATTTTTTTTCAAATTTCAATATCTGTTACTACTGCTATTTAACAATAATATGTAACATTGAATATATAAATAAAATATAGTACCAAATGAAGGACATTGTTTTCACTAAAATGATATCTTTATTATGATAATTTAATATAAAATAAACTAGTGGTGCATGGCATCGTGCCTTAGAGCAAATTGCTAGAACTTCGCGTACTAAAAATTTAAATTTTTAAAAAAGATTCAATTTTCTTTTAGAACCCGATTTTTGAGATTTTCAAAATTTTTGAAAATGATTGATCTTTTTGAAAAATTTGTTTTTTTTTTATTTTGAAATATCTTGGAAGTTTAGAATTACGGTTAAACATTGGTACGGAATCCATAGAAAAGTGAACAAAAACCTTCCGGGAAGTTATCTACTAATAATGATAAAAATTAATAAATAAAATTTGTGAATATTACAAATAATATTAGAAAAACAATAAATGACAAATAATAATAAATATAACAAAATAACAATATTAGAAATAAAATAACAGAACAAATAAATAATAGTAACTAAAAATTTATTAATAAAAATAATAATATTAATGTATTAATTAAAGCATACATAATATTATTATCTAAATTAATATCAAGTTAAGACACTGAAGTTGGCTAATTTAGTTAAAATAATTAATATTTTACACACTTAAATTAAATTGTAATTTTATTAAATCAATTTAATTACTAACTCTAATTAATAACCCTATGATTTTAGTTATATTTATTTGTTTGTAAAACAATTTTAAATTTATTAAAGATTGTTAATTAATCATAAATTTAAATATACTCCATTCAAGTATTTTTTAATTTTTTTAAAATTTATGATTAATTAACAATGTTTAATAAATTTAAGATTGTTTTACAAATAAATAAATATATAACTAAAATCATTGGAATATTAATTGGGGTTAGCAATTAATTTAATTTAATAAATTTACAATTTAAGTTTGTAAAATATTAATTATTTTTAATAAATTAGTCAACATCAATGTCTGACTTTTAAATATATGATTCTATTTTTTAAAATTTAGTCTTTTTGAAAAAAAAAACAAATTAGAAAATTTTCATTTTAAAATTTTCTACATTTTGGGTATTCGGGATGATCGCTTTTTTCAGAATTATTATATGTATATAAAAAGAATATATATTTTGTTACAATTTTTATTTATTTGAAAATTAGAAAAATATATGCATCAAGCTTGGCATCAAGTTTTCTACGTTTCCTAGGTATGGTATGATTCCTTCTTCAGGAACAAATTTTTTTTTATAATTTTGTACACTTGTTAATTATTTGACAATTTGAAAAAAACAATTATATGAAATTTTATATTAAAATATGGTATATAATTTTAATATTCATGTCTAAATTTAAAATAATTCAAAATTAGTAACAAGTGCCTTTGTATTTTTATTAATTTGACATTTCTGAACACGTGTTTTGTGAACTGTCAATTTTGCACAGAATTAATTCTTCCATCTATTGGCGCAAGTGCGACAAAAACGGTTTGTTTCTTAGCAAATTGGTTAATCCCTGCGCTTTATTTATTTATTTATAATAATATCAATAACAAACATTTATTTATTTATTTTTAATAACAAATTTGACTATTTTTATAGCAAAAATAATATTAAATGTACTTTTTCCTTAAGCTTTACTACAATTTTTATATATTGAGTGTTTATTATGGTAAAAAATATTATTATATTAGTAACAAGTGGTATCAAGTCATAGTTTTGAATAAAAAGTACAGATTTTAAAATGTAAGTACAAGTGTAAAACATGTAGAATGCCCAAATAATAATTTAAACTCAAAATATTATCTTAAAAATTAAAGGCCCATTTTTTTCACAGAATAAAAATGTTATGCTAAAGCTATGTTACGGATGTATTTTTGTATGAACTGTCATGGCAATGTCATACTATGCTTGTTTATTGATAGTAAAAACTGTAAAAAGTCTATTCATTTGCTGTGCGATCAGGCATCAGGTATTTTACATATAAACAAGCAAGAAAGAATCTTATGATAACAGCGTTTTTGATGATGCAGTTGCCATGACAACGCTATGTTATGATCTCTGTTACGGCAGAATTGCCTCATAAATTTCCTTGACAGATTTTTAACTAAATTATCTAATCATATTATCATGGCGATTAACGTGTTAATATTAAAACCTACACTCTACGAGTTAGAAACTTTCATTTCATAAATATTTTTCTTGTGTAATTAAACATTTTTATTTTGTGAGTATTAGTTTATTGCGTTCCCCAGTTGTGATTTATTTATACAATTTATATTTTTAATGAACATTTCGAATTTATTGCTAATAAAACGTGATTACGTGGCTTTCGGTCTAAAATGATTCATTTGCAAAATGACTAACTGTGGCGATAAGCTAAATCATAAATGAACACGAAAGATTTGTTCTGAAATGAGACGACTTGATTATTTTAACATGATAACGATAAGGAATGCTGATAAAGTACAGTAGAGTTCGTTTAACTTAGATTTTTATCAAATACCAAAATTGAAGTCTATATATATACATACAACCCTAAATTTTTACCCTCCTATCACAAATCTCTATTTTGTACAAATCATTGGAGTAATTAAATCATTTTTTACCCAGTTTTCGTTCTGTGAACGTTTTTTTTACTGGATTTCTATCAAGATATTTTTTAAATGTATGATGAAGCTTAAAATTTACTGAAAACCCTAAATTTTCACCCTTTTTTCACAATTTAATATGTCGTACAAATCGTTAAAGTAAATAAATCATTTTTTCATTTCGTTTTTAGTCAATGAACGTTTTTCAAGATGCTTTTGAACTTAGAAATAGAAAACCTTAAATTTTTCTTTGAAAGAAAAAAATAAATTTCATTGGATAATTTTTTTTTATTTTAGTTTCTCCATGTGAGATTGAAAAATACATGCAACCTATTCATATAAATATATTATTACATCTCCTTTCAAAAAATAATAACTAACAGCAAGTTTTTTAGTTATTTTTGCACGACGTTTCGGAACTAGATACGTTTCCATCATCAGGGAATATATTGTATCAAAAACATTTTTTTCGTACAGAACAATATTGTTGGATAGCTGAATATATATATATATATATATATATATATATATATATATATATTTTAAAAGGACACCAAGGCCTTTGATCCAGTTCAATGATCTACAAACGTTTCAGTTTGTGAAATGACTCATATGATTAAATGAGAATGTATAACATTAGGCTGTGTACACATGGTCTCTCTAAACTAATATATTAAATTACATAATTAGATAAAAACATAAAAGTTTGGAATATTCAGATATCCATACAGATAATAGACCGAAAATTAATTTATGCTTTTAAATTAATTTTTAGTAGTGTTTTATAAGGGGGCGTCCATTAATCATGAATCACGTGATGTTTTTAGGGGAAGGGGGGGGGGGTTGACAAGTTTGATGAAATAATACACACATCAAATAAGGGGGAGGGAGATGTATAGTAAGATATCATGTGTATTAATATTTTGCCTTAATTTAAAAAAAATTAAACATTTTCAAAAAAAAAAAATTGTACAATTTTTTCTCGTAACTAAAAATACCCGTAATGTTTGCTGGGGGAGGGTCGTAATTTTGAATATTACCAAGGGGGAGGGGGATCCAAAAATCATTAAAAAAATCGATCACGTGTATAATGGATGCCCCCTAAGTTTCGAGTTCCAATTTGACTCTTGAGTGGATAAAACATTCAAAAAATTTTGGAAAACACAGAAACCACTTTTTTATATGCGATTACATTAGAGAAAATAATTAAAAGTATTCAATTTGACTGATTAATATATAAATGACGTCCATCCTAACCAACAGTTGACTTATTCAAACAAAATTGGAAATTTTTGAGTAAAAACAGGCATAAGCCAGATAATAGAAGGGAAACCAAATTGAGAAGAATTTTAATAGAGTTTTACATACGTTTCGAGCCTCAATTTGACTCTTCACTAATGGATAAAATTAAGTAATTTTTTGAAAACACAAAAACGACATTAAATTAACAAAATTCTTTAAAAGTGATCATATTAGAGAAAAACATTTAAAAGTATTCAATTTTGAAATTAATTTATAAATAATTTATAAATGACGTCCATCCTAATCAACAGTTAAATTATTCAAACAAAATGTAGAGACAAGAACATTTGGAAATTTTTGAGTAAAAACAGGCATAAGCCAGATAATAGAAAGAAAACTTAATAGTGTTCCCAAAAAAAAATTATTGGAGTTTTATATACGTTTCGAGCCCCAAACTGGCTCTTCTCTAATGTATAAAAGTTATGTAATTTTTTGATTACTCAAAACGACTCAAAATCGACAAACGATTAAATTAACAAAATAATTTGAAAGCGATTATATTAGAGAAAAACATTTAAAAGTATTCATTTTGAAATTAATAAATAAATGACGACCATCCTAACCGACGTCCATCCCAACCGAGTTAATTCAACATTTTTTTTAAAATGGATAATAATATTGCCATTCATAATTTATTGATTTTTAACATAATTTAATTAAGGTTGATAGATTTGTAGAGTATCAAATAGTAATAAAAGTAGAGAATTTAGTTTAGAATTAGAGCTTTATTATTTAGTCAATTATATCATTAAAGAAAAATGTATCTGTGTATATTTCCAAATTAGCAAATTAATTTCTAAAATTTAATAAATTTGAAAAAAATCAGTTAATTCATGGATACTGTTCAAGATCAAGACACGAGTTAATATTTAAATTAATTTGATAATTTATAATTAGTTTAATTAGATTTTAGACATTTAATGGAGATTTTAATCATTTTATCAGACAAATTTGATAAAGAATTTATCAAACAAATAAAATTTAGCATGTGTCAGCGATTTTAAAATTATACTCTATCGACCTTATCTCTATACTCCTTCGAAACGGTTTGACCGATTTTTATGAAATTCAATAATTACTAAGAATCAACCAACATATTTTTCATACCCTTATGTGGTAAGGGTTAGTCACACTTAACATTTTTTTTGGACTAATTTTATTTATTTTATTTGTATTTAAAAGACACATTCAGCCCTCACACTCATATCTCAAACCCCTATTTTATAATGGTCGTTTTAGTAAAAAAAATATAAAAAAATATGTAAAATATTTCATCCCTCTTTTAGTCATTGAATGTTTTTAGAGTATTTTAATTCTGATTTTTTTGAGCTTATGTAATAAAAGTATAATATGTATTAAAAGCTTAAATTTTGCTCTAAAAAACAATTTTATTTTCATCAAGGTTGTCCGAACCTAGCACTTTTAATTTTTAGGGTGAATTTTCTTAATTATATTAATTTTATTAATGGCGACGTATAAAATACATACAACTACAAATTTAATTAAAAAAAAAACAATTTATTTTATCAAGGGTGGTCCAAACCTAACAATTCATTTTAATTATGGGGTCAATTTTCTTTATTATATAATATTAATTTTATTAATGGAGTCTTGAACTACATACAATTCTAAATTTTCA
>NW_020539726.1:45141965-45330680 GCF_003426905.1 Ctenocephalides felis
TTACCAAACTTATTGGTAATCGCAAACACAGAAAAACAATTTTTCTACCCGTACTGCGTTCGAAATTTTTTTTGGAAACCTGTAGTGAAATTATATTTTCACTTTGAGTTTTACAGCTCATTTCATAGGCGACGCACCTCATTTCGTTTTCATTTGAATTTCACATTCATTTCAAAGGCGGCGAAAAATAATAAATATTATTTTTCAATGATTTAAACAGAAAAATTAACAAAAAAACAACGATTTTTTATATTTCTTGATTTTTTTATATAATCGTTAATATATAAGACACCAAAAACTCATTTATTCCATATAAATGTATGTAAAATGAATGGTGGTCCAGCCAGACTTTTCCGACCGTTCGAAGGTGAAAAATATCCGACCGACGGAGGGTTAAAAGTGAAAATTTGTGTCATTTTTTATTGAAAATTCGACGCTCTGCAAAATTTTTGAAAATTTTTCCATGCTATTTCCATACAAAACTTTGATTGAATTGCGCTCTGTCTAAAAGACAATATTAAGAGCTTAAACTTTCATAAAATTGTTTTTAATCAATTTGGAACTATTTGAGCCCTTGGGAGCAAGGGAATTCGAAAATGTCCATATTAAGGACCACCCTAATTATATATATATATAAGATATATATATATATATATATATATATATATATATATATATATATATGAATGTAGTATGTCGATAATTATTTGTAATGTTATGAAAAATGATGATACGTCCAGTAATGTCTCGCACGTGTTAGTCATCAGGTCGCGTGTTGAAGTTTAAATAAAAAACAAAATTATCAACCCCCGATTGAAATATTTACAAATGTATATATATATATATATATATATATATATATATATATATATATATATTACGATCAATCATTACATTATGCTACCTTTACAACATTTCATCCCTTAAGCAGGTGCATATACATTAAATACTAAATATGTAAGTATATGAGTGAGCTTTAGAACTGTAGATACAATTAAAATTTAAATCCGCAACATTTTTGATATTTTTTAAAAAAAAAGAAAACATTTTTTTTGAGTTCTAATTTTGCATTTTTTTCCATATCTTCGAAACGACTGGACCTGTCTTTCACAAAAACTAATCAGCAGGTCTTCGCATCAATAGAAATTCAATGTTTACTAAATCACTCTAATCGGTTGAGCGGTGCTCCCGAAAACGTCAATGAAAAATCTGTATCCTCACAAACACACATACACACACACCCACACACATATATCAATTTTTTCTAAGGTATACCAATATGTTCAGAAATATCTAAAACGTAAAAATATTGAAAAATTATCATTTTCATTTTTTGCGATAACTATAAAATAAATAACTAATTAAAAATAAATATAAATAAATGTAAAATAATGCAAAATTTTAAACTTCTCGTAGGGTAAGTCATAGTAATCGTCAAGAAATCGAAAATGAAAATTTTTGCATATCTTTACGTTTCAGAGGTTTCTGAACATTTTACTGGCATACCTTACAAAACACAGATGTGTTCGGATATAAATTGTCGTTCACGTTTTCGGTAACTTTTTTGTTAAACCGATTGAATGATTTAAAAAAAATTCGATTCCTATTGTTGGAAAGACGCACTAATTATTAGTTAATTAGTTAATTAGCTTTTTTTCGAACATAGGTCCAGCCATTTCGGAGATAAAAAGCAAAAAGTGCAAAAAATATCAGTTATTAGGAAAACTGGATGATCTAATCCAAAAAACATTTTGCTTGTGTTGAAATTGTGAAGTTTATTTGAAGATTAGTTTTTGTGGAGGAAAAAAGACATTACCAGTTATTTTTGATTTAGATTTTAATTTAGATTTAAGTTAGATGATTTGCTTAAGAAATGCCATGCATAGGAATAGATCTATATATTATTCAATAGACATTTTATTGTTAAGGGTTGGCTGGAAAAAAAATTGCCACAGTGGTTTCCATCATTACATCCTACTGTTTGGACCAATAAAAAGTAAGTGAAAAAGAGAAATGCCATAAGGGTTGCAAACATCCAAGGGACGTCCTCGCCACCTGCCCTGGGTAATTCTCAGACTTTGCTAAAATCACTTTAGTAACAATTTACCATAACATCGGTCCATCATAACATTTGCTCTCTCTTAATGATGTTTTTTCCAATTTCTTTTCTAAAGAAGTCGCTAATTATCGACAAAATTTACATAACAAGACGTCACCCTCCATCGTCCGTCCTTCGATTCGATTGGCCGACTCCCCAAGCGTCCAGATTTTTCATTGGTCACCCCATGGGGTTGAACGTTTTTTTATTGGTCGAGAGTTATGTGTGGATTTGCGTAATGTTGAAGGGGCGGTTGGGTAATGATGTGACGGGATAGACGACAATATATATATATATATATATATATATATATATATATATATATTGTGTAGATGGATAGATGAATAGATAATTATTAGATGAATGTGTCGGTGTGCGTTCAAAGGTAAATTGGCAGGTGATTCCTCACGTAATTCGTGGCCCTAAAAGTTTACAAGTTATTTCAATAAGTTCGATCAAAGGTTAAACACGTCCAAGACTTTTTTCTACTCGTGACATATTAATAATTAAAAAAGTGTTAAAATTAGATTTTTACTGAAAGTGGATTCAGTGGTGATTAGTGCAATTTCAAATAAATATTTTTGTTTCAAATATAAATTTTGTTAAACAATTTTTATCTTTTTTCACTGAAAATAAATCATACGTGTAGGTCTCATAAAAAGAATATTCTTGATTTTCAAATAACGGTTCACAAATAAATATTGTTTTTCAAACAATTATTCATTAATTACTTATACAATCAATTTTCTCAAAATAAATTCAAGTGAATTCAGTGATAATTATTATTTAATTATTATTTTAAAATCACAGTTTTCATTAAGAGATTTATTCTATATTCAAGAAGTTTGCTAGTTAATACCATGAATTAATGTTTTAAACAATTTATCTTTGATAATTTGTCTGAATAAATTTATATAGAAGTTAAAGAATCAGTTATAATCGCCATTATTGCATTTAACTTTAAATTTATTATTTTTATTATTATTTAAAAATAACAGTTTTTGTTAAAGACATTTTTATATATTTACGTGGTTTATTATTTAATTAAATATAAGTTAGAAATCTATTAAAATATACCACCTATAAATTATAAATATATATTAAACAATTTTCCAATAAATGTTACAAATTTAATTTTACTTAGTAATTTTATTTCATAATTTATATGAACACTTTTGCATTAAAATTGTATTTAAAGAAGTATCTATTAAATTAAAATCGACTGTTAATTAATAATTAATGTAAAATTTTATTTTATGATTTGATTATTTAAAAATCAGATTTTAGCCAGAGTGTGATAAATTATATGAATGTTTTCTTAATTGTTTATTTATATTTTCCATAGGCCTCTAATAATTATCAAGAATCGTTTCCATAAAATTGTTGAATATTTTCAGAAGATTATTAAAATGTGCTGATAAACCAAAAAAGACATTTTGGTGATTATAAATTTGGAATAAAAATGGAATGTGGAATAAAAAATTTTTGATCAAAATTAAATTTTAGGACCAAAAACAATGTTTTTTTTAAGCTTGAAAGTTCTCTACAAATGATAAAATAAATTAACAAACATTTAAATAAAAATTATTATAAGTGGCAATTATATAATTTTTTTCAGTGATAATAAAAATAGTTTATTAATTTTATTAGTTATAAACAGTTAATAATTACAAAAATATATTTTAGTATGTGATTTTTTTTTAAATTAGTTTGTGAGTGAAATAGTTATAAAAATGTCGGCATTTTCTGCTTTGCATTTATTGAGAAGTTACAACCATTTATTTATACCAGGTAATTGGAATTTTGTCCAGATTTCTAATCCTTAATCGTAATTGTTTTTCTCAGTAAAGTTTTTTTATTATTATTAAACATATACTGAATTCACTGTCAATACAGTTCTATTTTGTACTTATGTACTAAGTGTTGTGAGTAGAATCCTTTTTTGTTATGGCACAATGATTCTTCGATAATTACCTCCTTAGAGTCCTTGTTTCTGATCCATATAGAATCATTGATATATCGTTAACAAGTCATTTTTGATCTTTTCTAACATTTTAAATATACTCTTAATATCAAGTTCTTTATACTAATTCTGGTTTAAAGTTTTATTAAATTTAAGACTATGCAGACAGTTTTTGACGATTTATGTCCTTAAAGATGTTTCTGATTCGTAAAGAGCCACAATGCAGAATTTTTTTAGTTTCTGAGTCAAGTCGACAAGTTTCAGTTTGCCAGTTAGTGGCATCTTCATATATATTTATATTTATTTATTTATTATATTTTCAGAGTTGTCCAGTTACGGTACAGTCCTACCTCTGATTTGCCAACCAAATTTACAAACCGACAACAATTTCAACATTAACCAGAAATGCACAGAATTCAGTAAGTAAATTGTATATAAAATTGTTTAAAATTAGTAAAATTTATTTTTGTTTTATATATGAACTGCTTACTTATCGTAAGATAAGATAATTTCCTTCGATAATAAAATCTGGTAAATATAAGAGTGCTACGAAAATTTTTTGTAAATTTAGTCCATAATTATATATGGGCGCTTGCATTTTTTTCTTGCTTAACATGAGATAAGATAAGATTTTATTAATTATTTTAAAATTTATTAAATAAAAAAGTATCCTCAAATCAATCAAATAAGTTGAAGAAAAGTAATGATAAATAAAATAAATTAATAAAAATGTCTTAGGTTAAATCAAATACCGGTATGTAACTTCGTTCGCACCTAATTTTGTTAGATTAGGATAGAAAAAAAGAGTGATCTTGTCCGTTGAGTATTTTAATATAATTTTTTTCCAGAAGGTCTACTATCCCCCAGAGACATTTTAGCAGATAACCAGAAGATAAATTTGAATCTAAAAACTGATTCCTATATAATTCCGCCGCTTGTACAGAGTTTGGATTTTAATATCAACTTGGGCGACAGATTATCGAGTTCAAGTAAGTGAAAAAAAAAATAGAATAATTACTATAAATTAGTAAAATAATTATTTGTATACAAAATGTGTGGTTTAATCTAAGATAACATATATACACAAAATAAGAAAAATTACTAATTGAAGATATTTTAGCAGGATTTTAGAGCCTTCCTAATGTTTAACAAATTATTTAGTTTCAGGGTCGTGTAATTCCCTTCAAAGCCCCCAGACGCCTCGAACAAGAGGCGAAAAGAGACCCATCCCTGAAGAACAGAAAGACGAAAGGTAAAATATAGAAATAAAAATAATATTTATAATAATACATTAATAGTTTTAATAGAATATTTTAATTTCCAGATATTTCGAGCGACGGAAGAGAAATAATAGAGCTGCTAAAAAAAGTAGGGATGCCAGGAAGATGAGGGAAGATCAGGTAATTGGAGACGAATTATTTAGTATCAACCTTATTTTTTACTTAAAAGACTTAACAGACACAATCAGGACACTTTTAGTCTCTTAATTTAAGTAAACTCCTAACACTTAACAAATTGTAAGACTCGTATGCAGAAAAGATCAGCAATTTGGGGCAAATATTTTAGTCTCCAACTCACTTTTTCTCTTAAGACATGACCACTTTTTTGGTCTTTATCTAATTTTTTTGACATCAAATAAGCTAATTCTAAACGAATTAGCCGAAAGCTGTATATAATTTGGATAAATCGTTCAAAAGTTACAAGCGATACAATAAATAAATGCACCACTACTTAGCAACATGTAATGTTTGTGCCATACTATATATAGTACAGCGGGTCAAAAATATCCAAAATGGCGTCATATGCTAAAAATGCATGTGGGGTATCAAATGAAAGGTCTCGACGAGCTCATAACAAATATCATAGTAAAGTAAAGGGGTTTTTGGATTTCAAAAATCAAAATTTCCAAAAATTTACAAAACAGCCAAAATATAACTGAATCACAAATAATTAGGGACAAATATTAGAGGAATCTCGACGATCTTATTTTTTCGCAATATTGATTTTTTTGTACCATACTATATAAGTACAGCGGGTCAAAAAGACCCAAAATGACGTCATATGGTAAAAATGCATGTTGGGTATCAGATGAAAGATCTCGACGAGCTCATAACAAATATCATAGTGAAATAATAGGGTTTTTGGATTTCAAAAATCAAAATTTTCAAAAAATTGCAAAATAGTCGAAAAATAACTGAATCACAAATAATTAGGCACAAATATTAGAGAAACCTCAATAATCTTATTTTTCGCAATACTGATTTTTTTGTGCCACATTATATATAGTACAGTGGGTCAAAAAGACCCAGAATGACGTCATATGGTAAAAATGCATGTGGGGTCGACGAGCTTTAAACAAATATCATAGTTATGTACCTTAATAAGTAATAGGGTTTTCGGATTTCAAAAATCAGAATTTCCAAAAATTTGCTAATCTAGTCTAAGAATAACTGAATCGCAAATAATTAGGCACAAATATTAGAGGAATCTCAATAATCTTATTTTTTCGCAATACTGATTTTTTTGTGCCATACTATATATAGTACAGCGAGTCAAAATGACCCTGAATGACGTCATATGGTAAAAATGCATGTGGGGTATCAAATGAAAGGTCTCGACGAGCTCATAACAAATATCATAGTAAAGTAATAGGGTTTTTGGATTTCAAAAATCAAAATTTTCAAAAAATTGCAAAATAACTGAATCACAAATAATTAGGGACAAATATTAGGGGAATCTCAATAATCTTATTTCAATACTGATTTTTTAAATTTTCTTTTCCCAGATAGCCCTAAGGGCAGCGATTTTGGAGCAAGAAAACCGACTGCTCCGAGTCCAATTATTTCAAGCAAAACAAGAATTGGCGATGGCCAAGGAGCAGCTGACGCAGCAGCAATTGTTCAGCCATAATCATGAACAAACAATTTAATAAAATACAAAAAAACACATTTAAGCTGTATTTTTGTTTAATATAAGTTGTATATATTAAAAATGCACGAATGGGACCAGTCGCAAAATTCCTTTGATGGCAAATGAAATAGATTTCGAAGACAAATTTTGTTATAAGTACGATGTATTCTATTTGTTATTATAAATATCAAATTTACAAGATTTATCATAGTTAAGGTTTAAAAGTGATTTTAATGTGGTTGTGATCGTCTTATCTAAATATATATATATAAATATAAATATTAGTAACAATTTTAAGCAATATTTTAATATGGCACCATAGTTATTATATTAATAATTGTGCACATCACGTGTGAATAAATTACAATTTTAGATTTTGAAACTAAAGCATTTTTAGATTAAAAGCTTTTCATGAATTTGAGATTTATAAGGTACAGTTTGACAAATGAAAAAATTTAAATAAATTATCCTTTGTCTGTATCTGTATGCCATCTAAAATTATTATTGTATTTACATATTATTAAAAATATATTTCAAGAAAATAATATTAATAATATCTTGTGTGTATTCCTATATTGAATATTAATAGTTTTTGTTAACGGATTGAAACAGAAGTTTTATTTTATATTTAGAGTACTGCATCTAAATTAAGCTAATTTAGAGCCGTAAAGTTGACCAATGATGGCAAGACTACGTTTCGTAACGTTTTTCATATAAAATGATACTAAAAACTGTCAAGTTTTTTAGTAAAAAATGTACAGTTGTGCTCTCACATGGTTCTACTGTTATGATCAGAAATAATTATGAAAATGTTTTTATTTTTGTTGGTTTCCTAGTGACAACGAAAATGAGAACATTTTAAGTTTCCACCGCAAAAACGTGTAAAATATTAATTTTAAGTAATTTTTAATCACTCATGCATAGAAAACTGACTGTTTTTTTTCAAGTCATATCAAACATACGCATTTAGTTGATTATGGTTTCACATTTTATTAGATTTATATAATCCATAAATTATATTTATATATTTGTTATTATAATACGTTATTTTATATTATTGCTATTTTTTTAAAGAACATTGTATACTTGTGTGTGCATGACTTAGTTTAGAAAAGCGTTTTTGATTTTAATTGGATTTCTCAAGATATAATATATATATATATATATATATATATATATATATATATATATATATGTTTAAAAAGATTTATAACACTACATTTTATCAAAATGCAAATATGAAAACTAGTTTTAAACCGCAATTAGGATTTGTTACAAAGTTACAATTTACAAATAAAATCACATGACACCACGTCATAAATATAAATTTACACAATATTTGTCTTAATATATATATATATATATATATATATACATATATCATTTATAAAATTATTTATTAATAAAATAAAACTACGTATATTTGTCTTAAATAATATTTGAGCTTTAAAATTAGATCCAGGTAACGGAAAAATTATATATAAACAACTAAATATGCTCTTTTAGCATATTAATGGAGTTTAAATATTGTCACAAGAAGATAACATTTTTATTATATATATATATATATATATATATATATATATATATATATATATATATATATTCTATAAATAAATGAAGATGTTTGATCTTAAACTTTATTAAATAATTTAGAGTCAGTTGGCAGTTTAAAGTCGAGATGACGAAAGTGCATTTATAATCATAAAATTATATTAATTTGTAAATAAATTATATAAATAATTATGTGTGTATATATAAATTCTAATTAGTTGTGTAAAAGTTTGTGAGTAAATAAATCTTTGACATAGAATAATCGATGACTCAAAAATAATATTAATAACAAATGATCAGGGATCAGGGATCAAAAATGGGAAAATTCAAATAAAAACCAACAATAAAATATATACTGTGACTCCCAAACTAATAAAAAATTTAATCAAATCTTGAACTAATTTAATATATTAATATTTGAATATTATATATAATAAACTATTTAACTAATTTAAATATGTGTTTGTAATTTTAAGTTTTTTGCAAAATTTCTTAGTAAAGTTAAGTAAAGTTTACTTTGTGAAGTGAATTGATCTTAATTATGATGACAATTTATTATTGTTTTATTTTTTACAATATTCTTTTAACTTATTATATATTGTTATTGTTATTATTATTAATTTATTAAGTGTTTGAAATTTTATAAAAATAAGTTTATTGTTTAAGGTGTTTATATTTACTTTTAGGGTAAAAAATGTAAGACCAAGTAACTTTTATTCTTTGTTTTTCTTTTATAAAACAAGTTTGTTAGAAGTGTAGCATTTATGATTGGAGCACAAATTGAACTATTGAATAATTATTAATTATAAACTAATCTCTATTTATTTATTTATTTTATCAAAGTGTTTGTTTGAAAAAAAATGTGACTGAATTTGCCAAAATGTGTTCTTCCGATAATATTACAGTCAAGTTGAAGACGTCCAGAAGTTTCAACAACTTTCTGGATGTACCTAATGAAACTCCGAGGAGTCTCAGGAAATCTATCAGGTTGGTAATTAACTAATTAAACTGAATAATCATTTATTTATTATTATTACTATTTATACTTTGACCAAAGACTAGTTGATGGTGTGAGTACACCAGATTTAAATTACTATCTTAATAGTTGATAGTTAATTTTTTACTTCACGAACTTCTGTATCCATAGTTTTGGTTTGGGCTTTGAGTTTCCAATATTTACTCTTCTTGTCCAAATGAATGTCGTCCTTTCTGAAAATTGTTATACATTTTACATAAAACAAGACTTCTGCCAAATAAGGGTCCAATCCAGTTCCTATAAGAGTCCATCTCCTGATAATTTTGTCTACTCTCTCCATAAATTCCACAAAAATTTTCAACCACCTTTTCGTTAAAAATCCTTACTTTACTTATTTACCTAATCCCTTTATTTATCTATTTATTTATCAATTTGCTCATTATTCTATCTATTCATCTTCACATCTATTTATCTAGGTATCTTAGGGGATAGTCCATTAATCACAAATAAGAAAATTTAAGGTTTTTAAGGGGAGGAGGGTTTGGCAAAAATATCACTAAATATCGCATTGGGGAGGGAAGGGTACAGTAAGATATCACTTGTCATTGTATTTATTTTTTACCCAAATTTGAAAAAAAAAATCCAAACATTTTCAAGAAAAATAAAAAACTGTACTATTTTTTTCGTAACTAAAAATACACATGAAGTTTGGTGGTGGAGGGAGGTAATTTTGAATATCACCATGTATCACCATGCTTTAGTAATTTTAATATCTAAATTACATTTTTCTCACTAATAATTCAATGTATATTATTATTACCAAGGGGGAGGGGAGATGCAAAAATCCTTCAAAAAAATCGATCACTTGATTAATGGACGCCCCTTAGTCGTTTCTTTATCCATTGATCTGAATATGTATCTAATAATTTACTATTTTCTCTTCCAGTGCCTCGTTCCTTCATGTCCCCAAGAACTTCAGCTTCGCCTCTTTAGAACTGGATGTAACAAGCGAACGATGGTGGGTCCTGACCTGTTTCGTGGCCCTGTCGGCGGTCTCCAGTGCCCACTACATCCAGTACAGTGCCATCTCCAACATCATAACGAGGTAAACTGATAAAACCACCCCATAATAATAATATCAGAATACTAAACTCCAAGAACCAAAAGAAACTTCTGATATTAGTAAAGTTGAACAAATGTTGTATTTGTGATATATTTGTAGATATTATGGTGTCTCCGAACTGCACGTCGATTGGACAGCCATGGTCTTCGCCTTGGCGTACATCATACTGGCTTTTCCAGTTTCTAAGTTTATAGACGCAAAGGTAAATGATTCATTAACTATAACATTTATATATTCTCTCATCGAAAAATTACTTTTATCTTCAAATATACATCGTATAAAATTTATATATGTGTTTTATGAAAGAACTACTTGTTCTCTTCATTGTCTCTTCAAAAATCTTCATATCCACTTATCTTAATTTCCTGGCTTTTGTGGTAAATATTAGCTAAATCTAGTCTTCCACGAATTTAATTACCAATATCATCATTCATTTTTTACAACTGCCATAATAAGCCAATAAGATATGCATATCAATAAAAATCACCACACAAATGAACTTGATATAAATCATCAAATGTCTTCTAAAATATCTACCAAAACCTTTCTTGTCCATCTTATAATATTTATTTATTTGCTATTCAGAGAATGATTTAAAATTAATGGCTTACATTTCTGTGGCTTCAAAAATCTGCTAAGCCACTCATTACATTTTTCTGGTTTTTGTTGCAAATATAAGCTCAACCTCGTCTACATCAATCTACCAAACTAAATCTTGTAATTTTCAATCATCATACAGTGTAACTTGCTAAAGTTCTTCAAACAACTGCTGAATCCTATTTTTGATATTAGTATTTTTTTACAAAAATCATTATTCACCTAATTTTTTCCCGGTTATATACAAAATGACTTAACTTTAATTGTTTGCATCTAAAGGTCTTCAAAAATATTTACAACTTCTCATTATTTTTTCTGGGTTTTGTTTTAGATGTAGCTAAACGTTCTCTTCTTCAATCTTATTTAATAAAGATATTGTAAAATGCCTCCAACAGCCATGAAATGTTACCAAAAAAGATGCAACTTTCTACAAACTTTCAGATACCTATTATTCTCCTTTTTTTATGATTTTTTTCGGTATCAACAAATATAATTTGTTTACTATATAACATCTATATATTTTCCCAACATCAAAGAATAACTTAGATTTAGTCGTTTGCCTTTCTGTATCTTCAGAAATCTGTCTACCTACTCATTGAGTTTTACAAATTTTTGCTGCAAATGCAGGCGAAATCATTTCTTCTTCAAATTTAATTGACAGTATAGACATGAATGCAAGAGCCATAATATACCAATAAAACAAAGCTGATTATTTTGAATCGTGAAAAAAATAACTTCGATAACATTTCTTGTCCATCGTATAAAATTTTTATATCGGTTTTTATCAAAAAATGACTTGGATTTACTACTTGTGTACAATCTTATGTCATCCAAAATCTTTCAAACCACTTATTGGATTTTTCTGGTTTTTGTTGTAAATAGAAGCTAAGCCTCGTTTTTCTCAAATCTAATTATCAATATCATAATACATTTACTACAACTGCCATAAGATGCCACTTAATAGATGTATATTAATGGTGTAAAACATAATACAAAGCAATTTGCGAGAGGTCTTTAAATATTTCCTAAAAGAAGATATAAATTTTTATAAATTTGATTTTAAATAAAAATTTTTAGAATTCTTCTGCAATCAGCATCTATATATCCAGAATCTCTGGTTTAGACCTATAAATTTTCTGTGACTATTATGATATTCTTTTAAAATCAATATCGATCCACTTCTTTCTCGATCTAATTTATTAAAATAACCTTGCTCATAACTGTTCGTCTAGAATTTTGACCAAAGTCTAATTACTATTTTTTTCAGAATTTGCGAGCATCTGCAGTAACTGCAGCTATCTGCTCCTCTCTGGGAGCCTGGATAAAAACTTTGGCAGCCACTGATCATTCCTTGTTTCACGTGGCTTTAGTAGGCCAGAGCATCCTTGCTCTGAGCCAAGTCTTCATACATTCTATGCCAAGTAAATTGGCAGCTGTCTGGTTTCCACCACAAGAGGTAAATGGACATTGGAATATAAAAAATTTATATTCTCAAAATTGCTTTTCTTTTTAGGAATCCACCGCATGTTGCATCGGAGTATTCGGTCACCAACTAGGCATAGCCATAGGATTTTTGTTGACGCCTATAATAGTCAACTTGGACGACCAGCAAAAACTTGATATCAAAAACAACATCACAATAACAGACTCTGGACAAAACTTTACACAATTGGGTATCTCAGATCCTAATTCCATAACAATTTTGGAACGACTTCTGATCAAAGAACGTTTGACATACTTTTCCATCTGCTTAGCAGTAATGACTACTGTTGTGACAATATTCGTGGTCACAAGTAAGTAACCAGAATTTTTTTTATTATCTCTTTTATTTACAACTGTCCAGTAAAAGACATTCAATAAATTTGATGAATTTACAATAGTCGGCCGAAAATGGACATTGTATACTACAAGGCCATGTTGGAAAAAACAACTCAGTAGTTGTTTTTTCCATTCGATGTAAAATTCACAATATTTTATTTTATTATCAGGAGAGTTGATGGCTTAAATTCAGTGGCGCTTTTCTTTTTAATCTTCTTGGATAGTTCTCTGTTATCAATGACTTTGCTAATGAATTTGGGTAACTGATTAGCTTGTTTCTATACTTCTGTGCTGGTTTTGTTATTACTTCATTTATGGTAGGTGTATTCATGTCGGCATAATTAACCTGTTGGGAATATATTTTGGAGCTCCTAAGGCAATTTTCAAAAATTTGTTTTGAAATTTCTGTATAATTTCTATATCAGTCTTATGAGCACTGCCCCACAATTGTATACCATAACACCAAATTGGTTTGAATAAAGATTTATATAAAAGTAGCTTATTGTATGATATTAGTTTGGATTTAGTCCATAGTAACCAAGTAAAGCTTTTTGGTTTTTATCTCAAGCTGTTGTCTCTTTTTTTTAACAAGAAATAACAAAGAACCAGACAACTATTAATTGTCCATTATTTTTTTGTAGAATATAAATCCCAGCCAGTTAAACCTCCGTCTCATGCTCAAGCAGTTCAACGTTCCATTGATGAGAATGTCCAAAGAATGAAAAAGACTTTTAAGGAAAGATTTTTGAAGACAAAAAGTAGAAGAAATGCTGTTGGGCAGTTTGAAGTTAAGGAACTGAGGAGGAAGAGCATGTATTATAATCGTAGGAAGTCTACGATATGCTCGATGAGTGGTAAGTTACTAGAATTGATCAGATTAGGTGGCACCAGAAAAAATCTAGATCAAACTATTATCAGTTAGTATATGATATACTGTTTCATCAGAAGCTATCAGATTGAAACACATCAGTATTTGTGGAAGTAAGATCAGATCAGAATTTTGTATGTCAGATAAATTGTGATCAATTAAGGAGACAATTATGCCTCATGTGAAAATGTTTATCTGTTTGCTGTGCGGTCAGGCTTATTTTACACATAAACAAGCAAGCAAGCAAGAATCTTCGATGATGCAGTTATCATAACATTCTTCCTTGCTTATTTATATGAAAAAATGCGCCTGATTGTACAGCAAATAGATAGACATTTTCACAGAATTCACTGCCAATGAACAAGTATAAGATAGCGTTTCCTGAACAACCATGACAAAATCATTTAAAACAGGTGCTAAAATCATACAAAATGTAACTGGTGGTATATGGCATCGTGCCTTAAGACAAATTGCTTGAACTTCCCGTACCGTAATGAAATATTCGAGATATTTTGTACGTTTTCAAATATATTATTACAAATACTGTAACTTTCATTATTTTTGCTATCTTGTTATATCTGAGCAAATCAAATGTAAATTAACAATCGTCATTTCATTTCGAATTCAATTTCAAAAAAAAAATGCCTAATTTACACAAAATTGAAAAAGTGCTCCCGTATAGTCACAGTCTAAAAATTGCATTTGCAAACAATTTTGTACGACATTTTCGCTTATACTGTGCTTAGCTTGGCGGCATTTTCACATTTTTCAATAGTTTTTCAAAAATTGGAGAAGTGCTCTAGTATATAAACAGTCTAAACGCACTTGGGTAAACATTTGTACCAGAGTGGCGCTTAGACTGTGCTTAGTCTGGATAATTTCTTGCATTTTTAATCCAGAATTACAAAAATATTTAATGGAAAATAAAAAAAAGTTGTAATAATTTTTTATCGTCAAAAGCAATTGTTTTGTTAACAAAAGCAGTAAAATTTTCATTTTAAATCATTCAAATCGGACGCTTAGTTCACTAAAAAACTGCCATTTTTTCACATTTAGCTCTGTATCTTCGAAATGGCGAGCCCTGTCTTCGCCGAAAACTAATCACCTCTTTTCCCAATCATTACAAATTGAATGTTTTTTAGATCATTCAAATCCGAAACTCCGTTCTTTCAAAAACTAGATTTGTCTTTTCTGCACTCTTTGCTCAGTATTTCTGTAACGGCTGGACCTGCCTTTGTCAAAAATTAATCAGCACATCTCCCTATCAATAGGAAACGAATGTTTTTTAATCCATTCAAATCGGTTGATCCGTGCGCCTGAAAACGTGGACGAAGAAAACACACACACACACATATACACACACATCCATTTTTCCTGAGGTATGCGAAAAATTTCAGAAACCTTCAAAACGTCGAGAAATGCAAAAATTTTCATTTTCGATTTTCAGCCCATTACTATAACTACTCTACGGGAAGTTAATATATAAACATTTTCACAGTTTTCACTGCCAATGAACAGGTATAAGATAGCGTTGCCATGACAACCATGACAAAATCATATAAAACAGGTGCTATAATCATACAGAATGAAATAAGATCAAAATTCCAATTCCAGATACATTCCAAAATATTTGCAGCAAAGATTTCAAATACTTATTATACTCTTAATTATTATTTTTTATTGATTATTGTTTTTATTACTAATACTATTATTTTAATTATTATTTATTCATTTATTTATTCTATTTCTTATTTTTTTTCTTCTTGCTTTTGATTTTCAATACTATAAGTTTTAACTTATAGATTGTATTGTAATCTGATTGATAAAATTAGCAGATATAAAAATTAAAAAAAAATTATCAAAATATTGAAATGTGTATAATTTTTAGTTACTGTCAACAAAAGATACAACAAACAGTTGTCCTGCTTGAGAAGACTTCTGTTCAAAAATTATGGATTCGTGATCGTCCTGATGTCAACTGGTATCAATTCAGGAGTCACATCAGCAATCACAACACTTTTGAATCAACTTGTGCTCAATTACTATCCGGTAAGATAACCAACCAGAAACCAAATCAATAAATAAAACTAAAATACAAATTCTGTTTTTTTTCCTCAGGACAGTGCAGTTGACGCAGGTCTTCTAGGAACCCTAATGGTGCTATCAGGTAAAACAAGAAATAAGCCAATATAATAAGTTGTGGTTTTGTACATGATATTTTACCAAGGTGCTGCCCTGGGTCCACTTTATGGGCGTGCTTTGGACAAGACCCAGTGTTACTGTTTTGCAGCAATTGTGGTCAGTGCTTTATCAGTTGGGGCCACTTTGGCACTGACTGCTGCCCTGGTCAGTGGTAGTTTGAGACTGGTTTATACGGCTGGAGGATTTTTAGGGTAATTGGGATAGAAATATAATAAATAAAAGTTATGGACTTACTTATGGATGATAAAAGCTTCTTTGACTCAAAAATTGTAAATGGATAAAAATAATGTTTTTATAATGTGATGATGGTAGAAAGCTAGATTAGACTTTCAGGATTTGCTTATTAACTTCCCATAAGGTAAGTTCAAAAATTATAGTCCAAAAATTGAAATTGAAAAAAAGTCCAAAAGTAATTGCCCAAAAATCGAAATTGAAAATGTTTGCATATCTTTACGTTTCAGAGGATTCTGAACATTTTCCCATACCTTAGAAAAATGGATGTGTGTGTGAGTATGTGTGTATACA
This sequence comes from Ctenocephalides felis, assembly GCF_003426905.1. Classification (NCBI taxonomy): domain Eukaryota; kingdom Metazoa; phylum Arthropoda; class Insecta; order Siphonaptera; family Pulicidae; genus Ctenocephalides; species Ctenocephalides felis. The sequence continues at coordinate 45,158,600 of NW_020539726.1, forward strand.
ATTTGTAGAAGTAAAGTTTCCGTAGGTTAATTTACAGTAATCGTCCAAAAATAAAAATTGAATTTTTTTGCAAATCTTTACGTTTCAGAAGTTTCTGAACATTTTCGCATATCTTAGAAAAAAATATGTATGCATGTGTGTGTGGATTCAATTTTTAGAAACATTGTCGGAAGCACGGCTCAACTGATTTGAATAATTCAAAAAGCACTCAATTCGAGTTTTTGGCAAAAGTTGATCCAGCCAATTCGGAGATAAAGAGCAAAGAGTGCAGAAAATAGAAATCGAGTTTTTGAGAAAACAGAGCATTCGATTTGAATGATCCAAAGAGCATTCGATTTGAATGATCCAAAGAACATTCAATTTGTAATTATGAGGGAAGTAGTGATTAGTTTTTGGCAAAGGCAGGTCCAGCCGTTTCGAAGATATGGAGCTTTTTGAGAAAACAAAGCATCCGATTTGAATCATTTAAATGATCTGCTTGTATTGACGAAACGATGGTTTTCGGGGAAAGCAATAAAAAATTTTATCTCATTTTTTTTTAATTCTCAATTTTTTTTGAGTATCGAAATTTTTTTAGTATCGAAGGATTTTGATATTAATTTTAGGTAAAGTTCTAAAGCTCACTTATATACTTGAAATAAATAATTTTAATTCTACAATTCCGTTTATATAATCCTTAAAAATATGAGGTAAGATCCTTCATTCTAAACCCTTTCATTCAAATTCAGGAGCAATTTTGCCATAATAGAGCTAATGCTTGTTCTTGGTATTGAAAATTATGAAAATCTATCCAGGCGTCTTTTACATATAAACAAGCAAGGAAGAATGTTATGATAACAAAATTCTAGATGGTGCAGTTATCATAAGATTAATCCTTGCTCTATAAAATACGAATATTCGTTGTTCAATTACAATATTTATAATAGTCTATTAGAAAACATTTGATATTCTTCGAATATTTCATTGCGGTACGGGAAGTTCTAGCAATTTGCCATGAGGCACAATGCCATATACCCCACTAGTTTTGCAAAATGATCGTTAAAATCTAATTATTGATTTTAATGTTTTTTTCTATTTCTAGGATGTTCTTATGTGCTTTTCCAGTACTTGGTGGTGAACTAGCATCTGAATTGACATTTCCGGAACCAGAAGGTGTTGTATCAGGTGTATTAAATACAGTCAGTCAGGTAAATATAAATACGAACCAATATATCATCTTCTTATATATAAAAATGAATTGCAAAATGTGTTGGTAAGCGCATAACTCAACAACGCCTGGAACAATTTGACCAATTCTTTTTTTAAAATGTTTGTTGATATCCAAGGATGGCTCTCACGGCGACAAAAAATCGAATAATTGCCAAGAATACCCTAAAAACTACCCTTTTCTTTTTCTCATACAAACGTTTTCTAACTAAAACGTATAATCAATTTGGGCTTATTGCTATTATGTAAAGTTCATATTAAATTACAAGCACTCACTGTATACTCCTTCTTAACGATTATTCGGATTTTGATACATCTTTCTGAAGTTTGTTAAGGAAAATTTCTAGTATGTATGTGATTATAAAGTACTGGGATGTATGTGCAATATTGTAGAAATACATGGAGATGTGCCAGAAATTAAAATAATATAAAATACTGTATATGAATGGCAGATTGAATGATAGACATATGAACAGTATATGACAAATTATTTAACTTAAAATATGAAATTAAGTATTAATCAGGGCCGATCCTACCTTTAATACGACGCATGCGAAAAATACGAACGCACGCCTTAGGGGGCGCCAACATAAGATTTAGGATTTTTTTTTCAATATATAATTTCTTTGCATCTTTTACAAATCTTTCCACAATATTTTTAAAATTCGTAAAAATTTCACTTTATACTAACAAAGCGGTGTTTTCGACCGCTGTACTATATATAGTGCGACACAATCACAACAAATTGCAAATCGGTTAAATCGTTAAAAAAATTGATGAAATATTCGGTGAATTTATTTAAAAATAATTAATCTATAACGTTTTCTAATACACCAAATCTATACAACAACTCGGTATACTTGAAAATAAATATGAGTGCGTTTATTTTTTATATCGTTTGTAGATCTTAAACAATTCGATTAGTATAATTGTAGTATAAGACGAAGTTATTGATAATTAATTTATATATATATATATATATATATATATATATATATATATATATATATTTGCGTATAATGAAGACTCTAGAGCAACGCGGAACACTCTAAAAGCGTAATTAAATATCTCTGACTGAATTTAATTACAGAAACAACATTTATTAGTTACATTATATGCAATGTGAAAAAGTCTATTGATATTCTTAAAGTGCTCGTCAAAACCTTTCATTTGATATCCCACATGATTTTTACTATGTTGGAACATTATGACCCACTGTACTGTATATAGTACAAAGCAATTCGAATCGACTCGTTTGTGAATTTATTTATTAAAACTCGTTTAACTTTTAAACTTTTTGACTAATATGAATAATGTATTGGACAAATTTGTTCAAAATTAAATAATCTAGAACATTTTAATGCCCTACAATAACTCGAAATCCTTTAAAATTGCAATAAATAAGTGAAAATTAATTTAGACGCACGATGTAAACCATTGTAGAAGACTGACGTACAATTGAAAACAATTAATGATAATATATTTATCACAGTTCTATGTATTTACAAATATAATTACATTATTCGAAAGATCAAATGGGAAAGTAAAGATGAATACAATACAATTCGTCCCTCACGATATCGATTAGGAGAAGTATAAGATGCAATTTTGGATATCTTAAATAATAAAAAATTGAATTAATTTAATCCAACATGAAGTACCAGTGTTATGTTATACCGTTTAAAAGACTTCAATTTTCAATATAGTGTTGGGGAATTGAGACTCATCATTTTATTTAAAGCAGTTCTACATTTAACATCGCTCATATTATAAATATATATATATACGATATACGATATATATCGTATACGATATACGATACGATATACGTATATATATATATATATATATATATATATATATGCATTTTGGAGTGAAGAGTAATTGGAAAAACAATAATTATTATTTTTAGGTAAACGGTAAATATTAATATATTATATTAAAAAATTGTAGACATTGGTACAGAACAACGTCTGTCAGGTCATCTAATAATTCAAAAAAATCAGACCAGAAAACTAAAACTAATTCCAACCCAAACAAATCTTTTCAAACTACCATGCATCTAACCTTTACCCCTTTTCCCTAGATCTTCGGTATCATAGTGACCCTATGCATGGTAGAGATCCAGAACTCCTTCGGCGACCTGATAGCAAACCTCTCCTGCTGCTTCCTGCTGCTGATAGCAACTTCCATATTATTCCTATGTCCAAGGGATCTGAGGAGACAACAGACGAGAGCAGATTTAACATATGCTGCAGCAGTGGAGTGCGAGAGCAGGAGGGAATTGGAGAGCATCGAGAAGAGGAAGAAGTTGAGGATCGGTGGTAACGTTGGAGGAGATTTTGATGAAGATGAAGGGATTTGCGTCTGAGATAAGAATTTATATGGAAGGTGGTGTACCTTGGTTGGTGTCATAGATTAAGACTGGTATAAGTATAAGTGATAATATTAATAATAATAATAAGGTATTTATATTTATATTTATTCAAAGATTTATATTGATGTTCATTTTTATATTAACATTAATTTTCATTAGCTAGATAAATTATATAAAAATATTTTTAATTTTCACCAAATTAGCAACAGTGATATTTTAGTTACTTGTAGGTACCACAATTCTAACTATTATTTCAATAAATTATTTATTACTATTAATAATAGAATTAGTTTGAATTTTATATTTTTATATTTTAGTTCTTCTCATGGGAGGTAAACCTAAAATAAAATGCGCTTTACTTACTTAGTCTGCACTACTATTTTTAGCGTTGTTTTAAAATATAGTTTCTCTAATTATAGTACAAGTACTTCAAACGATCAATTTTTTCTTATAGATTTTTATAAAAACATATTTGCGATTTAGTTGAAAATATATTTTATACGTGTATGTTCTCATTTCATTTAGTAAAATTAATCAAATTTACCTTTACTATTTTATACTTTATATAAATCTTATCTAGAATTGAACCTAAGGGTAAATTTACGTGCTACGGTTCGTGGCGCCATCTATGATAAGCTGAAAGAAATAAAATTGAGGTATTATCAAAACGGCAGTGTTTACGATCTATTTATACTTGTTTATATATGGTTTTTCTTAAATGAATTTGCCATAAATATAAAATAGATTTTTAATGTATAAGTTTATTTTTTCATATACCAAATGTATGAGTGCAAGTATGGTTCGTGTCTCAGATTATTATGGACAGAGTTGCCAGATTGAGTGAAATTTTACATCTTTAGTATTGCCTGATGATCATAACGTATTTTATAGACGAATTATAAGAGTTTATAAATTGGATATATATAAACGTTTATATAGGTTCACATAAAAGGTAAATAATCTAAACTTAATCAAACAGAGATAGGATGAAGGATCTTATCTCATATTTCTAAGAATCATATAAACAGAATTGCAAAGTTAAAATTATTTATTACAAGTATATGTGTGAGCTTTAGAATTCAAATTAAAATCCGAATCATTATAGATACTTGAAAGAAAATATTTGGAAATTTAAAAAAAATGAAATAAAGTTATTTTTCTGCCCTAAATGACTAATTATTGCTCAACACTGTGAAACCAAGCCAAATATTTTTCGAATCATTCTAATCGGATGATCCATCTTAGTAACTGCTATTTTCTGCACTTTCAACTCTGTTCTCACAAATGGGTGAACCTGTCTTTGCCCAAAACTAATCAGCAAGTGTCCCCACCAATAAGAATCAAATGCCTGTTTAATCCATCTAATCGGATGTCCCGTTATTTCTTCGATTTTTGCCTCGTATCTCCTAAATAGCTAGACCTGCCTTTGCAAACAACTAATTAGCGCATTTCCTTATCAATGGGATTCAAATGTTTTTTGAATCATTCAAATCGGTTGATCCGTGCGTCCCAAAACGTAAACCAAAATTCGTATCCGCGCACACACACACATACACTAATACACATTCATTTTTTCTAAGATATACCAGAATGTTCAGAAACCTTTGAAACCTAAAGATATGCAAATATTTTCATTTTTGAATTTTTTGTAATTATTATAACTTACCCTACGGGAAGTTAAAAACCAAAAAATCTAATTAGACAAATTAACTATTTCGTTAATTTTCACTGCCTAAATTTTTTTTACTAAAATGAAAGTAGCATAATTTACATCGAATATTTATAAATCTGTCTCAAAAAGTTCCATCAAATCGGTCCAGCCGTTTGGAGATTCGCCCCAATAACAAGCAGATAGACAAAATTTTCAAAAATTTCGAGAATTTTTAAAAAATATTACAAGTAGAGACTCCTATTTTATTTATATGCATGTAAGTATAGATGTATAAATGTATAGATATGTGTGTGTGTGCGCATGTGTGCAAATATTCATATAAAGGAGTGAAAGTATTTGCGAATGAAAAAGCAATTCCAATGGAATCTACGTAACATATAATAAAGATAAATTTCGAAAGTGAATCGGAAATACAATAATAATGCACCATTATAAATAACACATGGGTGAAGTAGAATTGCTTTTTTCTTATGATTTGTACCATTTGGAGGTTAGGTTTTGACAGTTGAGTGTAAGTGTACCAAAAAATAAAGGAACCATGCCAAAATAAAATAGAGCATATCTAAGGTTCAACGTACTCTCATTTGTGAAATGTTATGTTGCCATGATAGACCAGTAAATGGATAAGATGTGTTATTTTAACATCTTTGCCATTTAGAGGTTAAATTTTGACAGTTGAAAATGCCAAAAAACTAAACAAATTAAATAAATTTGATCTAAAAAAAATGAGTATATAAAATGTGATACTGATACATCATGGATATTTAGAAATGTGTTATCTTACATTTATGCCATTTGGAGGTTACATTTTGACAGTTGAAAATGACAAGTAATTAAATGAAGTAAATGATATCAGAGAAATAAAACTTGATTCAGAATCTGGGTATATAAAATGTGATGCTGCTACATCATAGACCTGCCTTCGGGCACGAGTCTTTAAAATTAAGATATCAAATCCTTCCATTTAAGATATAAAATGTCGTAATTGTAATTGCGTTATCTCTGAAACGCGTTTCGTAACATTTTTGTGATGATAAAAACAATTAATATTGAAATTTTAAGAATGTTGTCTCTTTAACTCATAGATAACGTTTGATAAGAACAATTTTTTAAAAAGAACTTTATGTAAATAAAATGTATATTTTAGATAAGATATATGAATATTGAATGAAATACTTTTCGACAAAAATAAAAAAAAAACTAAAAAAAAGAAATATAAATATATGTTTATTGGTTGTTTGATTCTCTAAGAACTCCTGAATGATGACACACATGTCGAAACGTACAGAATAAAATAATATTTCAATATTATACTTAAAGCATATAACATAATTATAATTCATTGACTATGATATGCATAAATATAAAAAATATTATTTTTATTTTAAAAAAAAATGCATTTTTCTATCTAATTTTTCTTCTAACAAATGCAATACTTTATCTTTTACCAATTTGTTTTAAACAAATGTTTTTTATCAATTTGTTTATTTGAATAAATAATGCTATGAGTTTTTTTGTAAGTATAGGTTTCAGTTTGATTTATTACTCTCTATAAATTCTTTACCAAAGTTCAAAAACCTTTTAAGCCAGACTTGAAAAATATTTCATCTATTAATAACTCATATGTTACGCACATGTGTTTACGTTTTGCTAACCACAAAATACTAATATATAAATAATATGTATGTATATAATTTATATTTATTTATTTATTTATTTATTTAGCGGATTGTACGAAATAATTCGAGTTTATTGGTTTCTGGTACATTTATTAAGTTCAGCTGTTTATGAAACTGATTGAGAGAGAGGATTAGTGGGACGGCTGGTAACAATTTTATTAAATCACAAAAATAAATTAATATATATATATATATATATATATATATACATTTATATATCATACTTAGGTGCAAAACATCACGAAAAATTCATATTTTGGAAAAAAAAGTAGAATAGCAATTTTATGTAATATTATATTGTCAGTTATAATATAATAGGTATATACTTTTCAATGTGGAAATAAATATAGCAATAGATATAAATTGATTTTCAGTCAGTTATTTTTTTTTAAGATTTTGCTAGATTTTGTTGCAGTTACATTTTAAATTTTCAGCCAACTTGCAACGCTTTCGAAACACTTGCTATCTAGAATATTTTCATATCTAACACGTTTTCAGGCAAGTTGCAACGTTTTTAGCCAATCTAGAATATTTTCAGACTACCTAGAACATTTTCAGACTATGCAGAATATTTCCAGACTAAATGCGACTCTTTCAAATTATTTAGAACATTTCCGGACAAAATGCAACATTTTCAGACTATATATAGTCTATTTTCAGACGATTTGGAATAGATGTTCAGGTAATCTACAATAGATTTAGACTATCCGGAATTTTGAGAGTATCTACAACATTTTCAGACAAATTGAAATATTTTTAGACTACCCAGGATATTTTCAAATTGCAATATTTTTAGACTATCCAGAACGTATTGAGACTAACTAGAACATTTTCAAGCCATTCAGAACAGTTTAAAACTATCAAGAACATTACAGTTTTAGACTATCCAGAACGTGTTCAGACAAATTTCAACACTTTCAGATAATTAGCAACATTTTCAGACTAACTAATGTAGAACATTTTCAGACCATCCAGAACATGTTTTAAAAATCTTTCTGAATCACATTCAGGCAATAATTTTCTAAACAAACGACAAAAATATGGCGATTGTACTACATGATATATATAATATATTGAAAGTCGAATTAAAACTTGAAAATCATATTATCACTTGTTTTGTGTTTTTGATCACAACCTTACGTTGAAATCATTTTGCAACACACCAGAAAATAAAATACCAGATATTTTAAAATTTATTAAGAAGATTCTTTAATTAGTAATTAGCAGTAATACCGGTCAAATTGAAGCTAAAAATTAAATTAGGAATAATTCGCATTCGCTACAGGTTATTAAATAAATCATTAAAACTGAAAAGTCGAAAGTCCCTATCGATTTCTTTACATCGATTTACTTGCTACAAAAAGTAAGTTCATGTTTGTAGAATATTGCAGTTAATATTCCCAAATATTTAATTTGACGTGGGATAAGTACTTGAGAGAGCAGAACTTTGCACTTTTGACCTTAAATTATTCAAAAAAAATGCTCTGCAAAAAAATGCAGAGCTCGGGTCGATCTATGGGGACCTTTGAAATTCCATTTGTTATGGTTTATTTAACATTTATACCAATTTACAGCTCTATGTCCAAAATTATTATTACCAAATTTCAATTCGATTTTGACTGAGGTATGGTCATTTGGAATTTTTACCGACTGTTCTTGAATACGTTTTCATTGGGCTTGCAACAAACATTATATTCGACAAAATACCGAATATTCGGCATGCTCCAGAGACCGAATACCGAATATTCGGCAAGTTTTTAGCTGTTAAACTCGGTCGTATTAACGTAATTACTATTTGCAGTTATATTATTAACGCACTGCATGTTTAATCACATTTTATGACTATCACAAAATATAAGTAAACGACTTAAGTAATTTAAGTAATGAAGTCTTTTACTTTACGTAAGTATAAACGTAAAGTAAAAGACTTCCAAATGCAGATCCATCGTAAGCTTTTTATCGCGTAAAAGAAAACACACACAATATTTTCGCTTAGAGTAAGAGGCGGCATCTTTGTTTTAAACTATTTGGTATTCGGCCGAATAGTATGTTTATATTCGGTAATCGACCGAATATCAAAAAACGTGCCAAATACTGAATAGTAACCAAATATTTGGTGCAGGCCTAGTTTCTATACAACTTTGAGTAATTATGGTAGAGAATCAAAACGGTGTATCTGAGAATATGTCCATCTATTATCAAATTTCAATGTTATCCTATCGTTATAATGTTTTAGCCTTGCAGCGGAGTTTTAATTCGAGAAAAACACTTGTAGTCCTTATAAACTAATTGACAGACATTATTAACTTTAGTTTACAGTAGAATATTGGAGTAAAAAATTATATAGTATTTTATTATATTGATCTGGCGTCTTCGATGCTGTTTTCAAGAGACCGTGCGCGTCTTAGAAATATATCCTTCGGGTTTCTTAGATTATCCCCGATAATCTTCGTCTATCCTAGGCTCGTGTTATTGCGGTGTGCATACTAATTTCATAGGGGTGTGCAGCGGGCACAACACTACATTCCCGATTTGTACAGTTATTTTGTTACAGATACACCAGCTCTCCTACTAATACTAGTCGCAGACTCCCCTCCTCTCTATCGTATGATAGTATCGTTTGACCTGTTTGAATGTGTAATGTGAATATATTCGAAGCGTTGCGTCCTTCTTTGTTCGTTGTTGTTTAGTTTAAAAACAGCTGACGGGCAAAGGGAACATACACGCGCCAGTTCGTCACAATTCACAATCATATCGATAATAATCATCATATATAAATAAATATATTTAATAAATAATATTATTAATTAGTTAATGCACAGGAGTGAAAATAGTGCCAGTAGTTGCTGAGTATATACTCGTGAAATGTGTAAATTGTGAATTACTGGTGAATGTGTAAAAGTGAAATGCATTTTAGTGAATACAACAATCGTGGTGAATATTTTAATTATTTTAAATACATTTTTAAAAAAATCAACTATCATCACACTTAGTCGTACTTGACCTGAATTAAACTTCTAATCTTGATTTATTTATTCATTTATTATATAGAGAACAGATGAATGAAAATTACTCCTATTAATACTCAAGTAAATTAGAGTTTTTATTTTCAATCAATGATGTTGACCCACTGCAAAGCATGCCACATTTAAAAGTTCATGGGGCACATTATAATGTATAATACTATTACTATAGTAATCTGAAACTGATTTCATTCAAATTGAATGGGCACATTTGGAGATTCAATGTTTTATTATAGTGATTAATTTTTGAACCCGAACATTTACTTTTGATTTTGAATTATTCAATTAACATCTTTGCCATAAGTTTGTACTGCACCAATTTTTCCCTAAAAAATTACAGTGTCCTCAGATTTTAGAGTTCAATTTTTTGCTAAAATTTCTCTTTCTGCAAGCCATCGGAAAATATAATTCGACGAATATGCAATAATTTATCGATAGATAAATAACAGATAAAAAGCTTTTCCATAAGCTCAAAAAAATTCTTGAAAAAAAATCAGTGAAAAATGTTCACAATAAAGATTACTAAAATAAATATTATGAAATAGAAAGGCATAGTAGGAGGGTGAAAATTCAGAGTTGAATGTAATTTTCAACTCCGCAATAATAAAAATAATATAATAAAAAAAATAACCCCAATTGACTACTAAAATAAATATTATGAAATAGAGAGGCATGGTAGGAGGGTGAAAATTTAGAGTTGTATGTAATTTTCAAGTCAGCAATAATAAAAATAATTGATTAAGGAAAATAAATTGACCCCAAAATTTGAAAGAGTGTTAGGTTTGGGCAACCCTTTGTAAAAATAAGTCATTGAGATTTGTGGCAGAAAAATGAAAATTTAGAATTGTATGTAGTTTTCAAGACTCCATTAATAAAATTAATATTATATAATAAAGAAAATTGACCCCATAATTAAAATGAATTGTTAGGTTTGGACCACCCTTGATAAAAATAAATTGTTTTTTTTTTTAATTAAATTTGTAGTTGTATGTATTTTATACGTCGCCATTAATAAAATTAATATAATTAAGAAAATTCACCCTAAAAATTAAAAGTGCTAGGTTCGGACAACCCTTGATGAAAATAAAATTGTTTTTTAGAGCAAAATTTAAGCTTTTAATACATATTATACTTTTATTACATAAGCTCAAAAAAATCAGAATTAAAATACTCTAAAAACATTCAATGACTAAAAGAGGGATGAAATATTTTACATATTTTTTTATATTTTTTTTACTAAAACGACCATTATAAAATAGGGGTTTGAGATATGAGTGTGAGGGCTGAATGTGTCTTTTAAATACAAATAAAATAAATAAAATTAGTCCAAAAAAAATGTTAAGTGTGACTAACCCTTACCACATAAGGGTATGAAAAATATGTTGGTTGATTCTTAGTAATTATTGAATTTCATAAAAATCGGTCAAACCGTTTCGAAGGAGTATAGAGATAAGGTCGATAGAGTATAATTTTAAAATCGCTGACACATGCTAAATTTTATTTGTTTGATAAATTCTTTATCAAATTTGTCTGATAAAATGATTAAAATCTCCATTAAATGTCTAAAATCTAATTAAACTAATTATAAATTATCAAATTAATTTAAATATTAACTCGTGTCTTGATCTTGAACAGTATCCATGAATTAACTGATTTTTTTCAAATTTATTAAATTTTAGAAATTAATTTGCTAATTTGGAAATATACACAGATACATTTTTCTTTAATGATATAATTGACTAAATAATAAAGCTCTAATTCTAAACTAAATTCTCTACTTTTTATTACTATTTGATACTCTACAAATCTATCAACCTTAATTAAATTATGTTAAAAATCAATAAATTATGAATGGCAATATTATTATCCATTTTTAAAAAATGTTGAATTAACTCGGTTGGGATGGACGTCGGTTAGGATGGTCGTCATTTATTTATTAATTTCAAAATTGAATACTTTTAAATGTTTTTCTCTAATATAATCGCTTTCAAATTATTTTGTTAATTTAATCGTTTGTCGATTTTGAGTCGTTTTTGAGTAATCAAAAAATTACATAACTTTTATACATTAGAGAAGAGCCAGTTTGGGGCTCGAAACGTATATAAAACTCCAATAATTTTTTTTTGGGAACACTATTAAGTTTTCTTTCTATTATCTGGCTTATGCCTGTTTTTACTCAAAAATTTCCAAATGTTTCTTGTCTCTACATTTTGTTTGAATAATTTAACTGTTGATTAGGATGGACGTCATTTATAAATTATTTATAAATTAATTTCAAAATTGAATACTTTTAAATGTTTTTCTCTAATATGATCACTTTTAAAGAATTTTGTTAATTTAATGTCGTTTTTGTGTTTTCAAAAAATTACTTAATTTTTATCCATTAGTGAAGAGTCAAATTGAGGCTCGAAACGTATGTAAAACTCTATTAAAATTCTTCTCAATTTGGTTTCCCTTCTATTATCTGGCTTATGCCTGTTTTTACTCAAAAATTTCCAATTTTGTTTGAATAAGTCAACTGTTGGTTAGGATGGACGTCATTTATATATTAATCAGTCAAATTGAATACTTTTAATTATTTTCTCTAATGTAATCGCATATAAAAAAGTGGTTTCTGTGTTTTCCAAAATTTTTTGAATGTTTTATCCACTCAAGAGTCAAATTGGAACTCGAAACTTAGGGGGCATCCATTATACACGTGATCGATTTTTTTAATGATTTTTGGATCCCCCTCCCCCTTGGTAATATTCAAAATTACGACCCTCCCCCAGCAAACATTACGGGTATTTTTAGTTACGAGAAAAAATTGTACAATTTTTTTTTTTTGAAAATGTTTAATTTTTTTTAAATTAAGGCAAAATATTAATACACATGATATCTTACTATACATCTCCCTCCCCCTTATTTGATGTGTGTATTATTTCATCAAACTTGTCAACCCCCCCCCCTTCCCCTAAAAACTTATAAAACACTACTAAAAATTAATTTAAAAGCATAAATTAATTTTCGGTCTATTATCTGTATGGATATCTGAATATTCCAAACTTTTATGTTTTTATCTAATTATGTAATTTAATATATTAGTTTAGAGAGACCATGTGTACACAGCCTAATGTTATACATTCTCATTTAATCATATGAGTCATTTCACAAACTGAAACGTTTGTAGATCATTGAACTGGATCAAAGGCCTTGGTGTCCTTTTAAAATATTATATATATATATATATATATATATATATATATATATATATTCAGCTATCCAACAATATTGTTCTGTACGAAAAAAATGTTTTTGATACAATATATTCCCTGATGATGGAAACGTATCTAGTTCCGAAACGTCGTGCAAAAATAACTAAAAAACTTGCTGTTAGTTATTATTTTTTGAAAGGAGATGTAATAATATATTTATATGAATAGGTTGCATGTATTTTTCAATCTCACATGGAGAAACTAAAATAAAAAAAAATTATCCAATGAAATTTATTTTTTTCTTTCAAAGAAAAATTTAAGGTTTTCTATTTCTAAGTTCAAAAGCATCTTGAAAAACGTTCATTGACTAAAAACGAAATGAAAAATGATTTATTTACTTTAACGATTTGTACGACATATTAAATTGTGAAAAAAGGGTGAAAATTTAGGGTTTTCAGTAAATTTTAAGCTTCATCATACATTTAAAAAATATCTTGATAGAAATCCAGTAAAAAAAACGTTCACAGAACGAAAACTGGGTAAAAAATGATTTAATTACTCCAATGATTTGTACAAAATAGAGATTTGTGATAGGAGGGTAAAAATTTAGGGTTGTATGTATATATATAGACTTCAATTTTGGTATTTGATAAAAATCTAAGTTAAACGAACTCTACTGTACTTTATCAGCATTCCTTATCGTTATCATGTTAAAATAATCAAGTCGTCTCATTTCAGAACAAATCTTTCGTGTTCATTTATGATTTAGCTTATCGCCACAGTTAGTCATTTTGCAAATGAATCATTTTAGACCGAAAGCCACGTAATCACGTTTTATTAGCAATAAATTCGAAATGTTCATTAAAAATATAAATTGTATAAATAAATCACAACTGGGGAACGCAATAAACTAATACTCACAAAATAAGAAAAATGTTTATATTTATGAAATGAAAGTTTCTAACTCGTAGAGTGTAGGTAACATTTAATATTAACACGTTAATCGCCATGATAATATGAGCCTTTATTAAATAATTTAGTTAAAAATCTGTCAAGGAAATTTATGAGGCAATTCTGCCGTAACAGAGATCATAACATAGCGTTGTCATGGCAACTGCATCATCAAAAACGCTGTTATCATAAGATTCTTTCTTGCTTGTTTATATGTAAAATACCTGATGCCTGATCGCACAGCAAATGAATAGACTTTTTACAGTTTTTACTATCAATAAACAAGCATAGTATGACATTGCCATGACAGTTCATACAAAAATACATCCGTAACATAGCTTTAGCATAACATTTTTATTCTGTGAAAAAAATGGGCCTTTAATTTTTAAGATAATATTTTGAGTTTAAATTATTATTTGGGCATTCTACATGTTTTACACTTGTACTTACATTTTAAAATCTGTACTTTTTATTCAAAACTATGACTTGATACCACTTGTTACTAATATAATAATATTTTTTACCATAATAAACACTCAATATATAAAAATTGTAGTAAAGCTTAAGGAAAAAGTACATTTAATATTATTTTTGCTATAAAAATAGTCAAATTTGTTATTAAAAATAAATAAATAAATGTTTGTTATTGATATTATTATAAATAAATAAATAAAGCGCAGGGATTAACCAATTTGCTAAGAAACAAACCGTTTTTGTCGCACTTGCGCCAATAGATGGAAGAATTAATTCTGTGCAAAATTGACAGTTCACAAAACACGTGTTCAGAAATGTCAAATTAATAAAAATACAAAGGCACTTGTTACTAATTTTGAATTATTTTAAATTTAGACATGAATATTAAAATTATATACCATATTTTAATATAAAATTTCATATAATTGTTTTTTTCAAATTGTCAAATAATTAACAAGTGTACAAAATTATAAAAAAAAATTTGTTCCTGAAGAAGGAATCATACCATACCTAGGAAACGTAGAAAACTTGATGCCAAGCTTAATGCATATATTTTTCTAATTTTCAAATAAATAAAAATTGTAACAAAATATATATTCTTTTTATATACATATAATAATTCTGAAAAAAGCGATCATCCCGAATACCCAAAATGTAGAAAATTTTAAAATGACAAATTTTCTAATTTGTTTTTTTTTTCAAAAAGACTAAATTTTAAAAAATAGAATCATATATTTAAAAGTCAGACATTGATGTTGACTAATTTATTAAAAATAATTAATATTTTACAAACTTAAATTGTAAATTTATTAAATTAAATTAATTGCTAACCCCAATTAATATTCCAATGATTTTAGTTATATATTTATTTATTTGTAAAACAATCTTAAATTTATTAAACATTGTTAATTAATCATAAATTTTAAAAAAATTAAAAAATACTTGAATGGAGTATATTTAAATTTATGATTAATTAACAATCTTTAATAAATTTAAAATTGTTTTACAAACAAATAAATATAACTAAAATCATAGGGTTATTAATTAGAGTTAGTAATTAAATTGATTTAATAAAATTACAATTTAATTTAAGTGTGTAAAATATTAATTATTTTAACTAAATTAGCCAACTTCAGTGTCTTAACTTGATATTAATTTAGATAATAATATTATGTATGCTTTAATTAATACATTAATATTATTATTTTTATTAATAAATTTTTAGTTACTATTATTTATTTGTTCTGTTATTTTATTTCTAATATTGTTATTTTGTTATATTTATTATTATTTGTCATTTATTGTTTTTCTAATATTATTTGTAATATTCACAAATTTTATTTATTAATTTTTATCATTATTAGTAGATAACTTCCCGGAAGGTTTTTGTTCACTTTTCTATGGATTCCGTACCAATGTTTAACCGTAATACTGCGACGCGGCGCCCACGCGCTTTATCGCGATTATTTGAAAAAAATTCTAAACTTCCAAGATATTTCAAAATAAAAAAAAACAAATTTTTCAAAAAGATCAATCATTTTCAAAAATTTTGAAAATCTCAAAAATCGGGTTCTAAAAGAAAATTGAATCTTTTTTAAAAATTTAAATTTTTAGTACGCGAAGTTCTAGCAATTTGCTCTAAGGCACGATGCCATGCACCACTAGTTTATTTTATATTAAATTATCATAATAAAGATATCATTTTAGTGAAAACAATGTCCTTCATTTGGTACTATATTTTATTTATATATTCAATGTTACATATTATTGTTAAATAGCAGTAGTAACAGATATTGAAATTTGAAAAAAAATATACATTTTTTTGAAAAAATGCAATTCGTTAAGATAGAAGTAATAATTTTATTAAATCTATTTTAAAAGATATAAGTAAAATTCGTATATCATTTCAAATATTTATTTTTTTAGTTATATTAAATTCATATCAACCATAAAATGATATAATTTCAATTCCAGCCATTTTATATAAACAATTACAATTCAAATAACAATTAGAATTCCCAAAATATTTTCTCGCCGGCAATCGATAATGTTTTGTTTATATCGTCAATAATAATTATTATTATTAATTTCCGATTGCGATTTATCGTTCACAATCGAACAATATGAATCAATAATAAATATTTATTGGATGGAATTAAATCAGACGCAGGATTTAAATGGAAACTTTAATGGATCATAAAAATGATACTTGTAAAAATCTTATGATGATATTTTGCACTGTAAATATATTATGAACAGAAGTTTATTTTTTATAAATTGATAATAAACCGATTACAAAACTAGTCAAATTTTGTCCCACATACATGTATATTTTTTAAAGTTTCGGTGTCAAACGATTCAGAATGACTTGAAACGTCGAGAAAACATCAAATTAGCAAGTCGGATTTTTTGGCAAAACCAGAAACTTTTGCTCCGAAAAGTTAGAAATTATAAAAATTATAAATAATAAAGTGGCATATTTAGCCAAGTTATCCATGATAGTTTTATTTATTTTTAGGTAAGATAAGAGAGCAATCCTTAGCCCAGAATGTTAAATATAATTTTAATATAGTTCATATTAAATTTATTTGTATGTATGATTTTATAAGTAACAATTTGAATTGTGTAATATTAACAACAAATGCAATTATGCCATTTGACATATTTCAATGGAGCGTTAAATGACACCTCTAGTAATATTGCAATGTATATTATATATATATATATATATATATATATATAGATTGCAATATATAATTAGTATATCAAATCAAATTGTAGAATGCAATGAACAATGTTGAATTTGTCATTGTTCAATTTAAGAATTATTTAATCAATTTGTTCGTGTTTAATTCGAAAGCCATAATAATTATGCACTAATTTATACATATACATATGTATATACATTTACAATTTTATACATATAAGTTATGCGTATAAAGCTTTTCCAGGGATGTCAAATTTGAAAAGTTTGTCAAAATGACCCAAATATTCAAATATTGGTGGACCTTTCTTCTCAAATCTGAAATTTTCAATTCCAACTAGAAAACTTTTTTTAGGCCTTATCTAATTATTTTAGATAATTTTTTGTAACTGCTAACTGGTAATGATTTTTCAAACTTTTGCACACTAGAGGAATTTTTTTTTCAAATTGCTACATTTTAAAAGAATCTTTTGCTTTTTATCATTCGTGGAGCTTTTTAGTTGGCATTTTTGACAATCTGCCAATAAACTTTTCATAATGGACGGATTTTATTTAAATTCCTATATCATAAATGGACTTTTTGAAAAGTTAGGCATATATATTTTAACTACTGCATACTAGAGTAATTTTTTCTAATTTTAACATTTATGCATTTTTACATTTTTTTTATAAATTCCTACTTCTTCGATTTTTTTGCAAACTTCTGCATACTCGAAAAATCGTCATTTTTCCTATTGGGACCTTGGTTTGAAGCCACTTAGTTTGAATAAAAGTTTATGTAGTATGTAAAAGTTTAATAAAACACCCTCCAGTATGTAAAAGTTTGAATAAAGTCCGTATAGTATGTAAAAATGTAATAGAAAGTACCTCAAGACCTCAAGTGTGTCAATTTTTGAATAAAACCTTATATAGTAAGTCAAAGTTTGAATAAAATTTCATGGAGTATATAAAAGTTTATAAAAATTCCATCCAGTTTGCTAAAGTTTAAGTAAAAGTTTCTCTTGTAAGTCTAGTATGTCAAAGTTTAAATTAAAGTACCTTCAGTATGTCAAAGTTTGAATAAAAATTCATACAATATGTCAAAGTTTGAATAAAAGTTAATGGAATATGTTAAAAGTTTGAATATAAGTCCATGAAGGATATGAAAAAATGGAATAAAAGTCCGTAGATCTAGTATTTAACATACTCGAATAAAAGTCACTCCAGTACTCAAAACTTAAAAAAGTCCTTTCAGAATGTCAAATTTTGGAAAAAAGTCATTAGAATTTCCAAAAGTGTGGGAAAACACTATTCAGTATGTCAAAGTTAGAACAAAAATTCCACCATTATGTTAAAGTTTGAATAAAAGTCCATGGAGTATATAAAAGGTTGTAAAAAAACATCTGAATGAAACTCTCTCTACTATGTCGAAGTTTGCATAAAAGTCCATGAAGTATGTAAAACTTTAGAAAAGTGCCCTCAGTATGTCAAACTTTGAATAAAACTTTCTCCAGTATGTCAAAGTATGAATAAAAGACTCTCCAGTATGCCAAAGTTTAGGAAAGAAGTTCCTCCAGTATATAAAAGTTCAAATAAAACTTCCTCCAGTATGTCACAGTTTCAATAAAACTTCATACAGTATGTCAGAATTTGAATAAAACTTCCTCCAGTATGTCAAAGTTTGAATAAAACTTCCTCCAGTATGTCAAAGTGTGAATAAAAGACTCTCCTGTATGTCAAAGTTTGGGAAAGAAGTTCCTCCAGTTTATAAAAGTTTGAGTAAAAATTCCTACAGTATATCAGAGGTTGAACAAAAGTCCTTCAGTATATCAAAGTTTGACTCAAAATCGATCCAGAATGTCAAAGTTTGAATAAAAGTCCCTTCAGTATGTCAAAGATGGGATGAAAGTTTCTCCAGTATGTGAAAGTTTGAATAAAAGTCCTTAAAGTATGTAAAGGTTTGTAAAAAGTCCTTCAATATATGTTAAAGTTTGAATAAGAGTTGAGGGAGCATGTCAAAGTTTAGAAAAAGTCCATCCAAGGTGTCAAAGTTCAAAAAAGTCCCTCTAGTACGTCAAAGTTTGAATAAATTTTCCTCCAGTATATGGAAGTTTGAATAAAAGTATTTCAGTATGCCAAAGTTGTCAAAATTAAATGAAAGTCCCTCCAGTATGTCAAAGATTGAACAAGAGTCCATGGAGTATGTCAACATTGGAAAAGCTCCTCTCAGTAAGTACAAGTTTGAATAAATGTTCGAGAACCATGTGAAAATTTGTAAAAAAGCCCTCGAAAATTTATAAGTTTGAAAAAAAGTCTTAACATATCGAAGCTTGCTTAAAAGGCCATCCAGAATGTGAAAAATTTATTAAAAGTCCTTTCAATAAGCAATATATGAATGAAGTACAATAAAACTTCTAGTAAGTAAAAACATTTTTAAAACTTTTATGTGCTAGAGAGACTTAATAAAACTGTTACATACCAGAGAAAATTTTGTCAATCTTTGACATACTAGAGAGACTTGTTTTTCTCAAAGTCTTACATGCTAGAAACAAGAGAAAAGTTTTTTTCAAACATTTAAAGTACAGTGATTGCAACTATTATATTTAATCATTTAACGAATTAAAATGTTTACAACCCCTGTCCTCCTGCAAATGCAGAAGTGCATTCGCAAACGCGTTTCGTATTTTTTGTTTTAATTCGCGCCTCTCAGTACCGGTTGAGACGTCTCCGATGTCGTTTGGCGATTTTAATAATAATAATAAAATAATAAATAAATAGTCATTAGTAAATACGTTAGAATTGATTCTAAATTTACGGGTTGTTATTATATTATTGTTATTGGTGTGGTATTTAAAAGAAGTAACACAAGTTTATTCTTTGTACATTTGTTGCTAACGATTTGAAGAAAAATGAAGATCCTGGTGAACCGTTTGGCAAACCTGGTCAACACCCAGGTCATGGTTTTTGTCGAGTATGTAACTAATATTTATTTTGCCTATTGGCAAGTTATCAAAAATATCTAATAAAAATATTCGCTAGTGTGTAGTAAAAGATTCATCCAGTTTGTATGAGTTTGAGAAAAGATCCTCTTGTTTGATAAATGATTCGCTTTAATGAATTGACTCAGTTTGTTAAAAATAAAATCTATTGTACAAAAGTTTGAATAAAAATGCCTCAGATATATTTTAAATTTGAGAATAAAAGTTTCCTAGTATGTTAAGGTTTTATAAAAGCTCTGCGCTATTTAAAAGTTTGGAAAGAGCTCCTCGTAAATGTAAAAATTTGAGTAACAGTCCTTGTAGTAGGGAGAAGTTTGAATAAACACAAATAGATTTAAAAACATCCTTCTAGCATGCAAAAGTTTCAAGAATGTTACCATATAAAAGTACGAATAAATGCTTCCCATGTAAAAGTATAAAATATAATTCAAGCACGAATAAGTATGAAAAGTTGCATCTACTAGTACATGGAAGTTTGAAATAGGTTCCTCTAGCTCGTAAATCTTTTAAAAAAGTCTATCTAGCACTTTTGACATGTAAAAGTTAAAAAAAAGGTATGATCACAATCCCTCTAGCTTGTAAAACTTTCAAAATGGTCTAGCACTTCTGACATGTAAAAATTTCCAAAAAAAAGTTCCTCCAGCACGTGAAAGATCGAGAAATTTTCTATCAGGCAGAAGTTTGAAAAAATAACGTCTATTACGTCAAAGTTTGAAACAGCTCTTTTAGTATGCGAAAGTTTAAAAATAGATCATCGAGCACTTGAAAGTTTGACAGGACACCCTTCATCCCTTAGAGGTTTGAAGAAACACTCTTGCAATTAAAAGATTGAAACATACTATTAAGGCAATTGAAAGCTTGAAAAATACTTCATAGAACTTGAAAATTTGAAAAAAAAATAATATGCAAAATTTTGAAACTGGATCTTTAGCACGTCAAAGTTTGTAGAACCCGCCTTTATTATTGTAAATGAACTCCCTAGCGCTTAAAAGTTTGAAGAAAAGACCACCTAGAACTCGAAAGATTGGAAAAAAAGAGTGCGCGTAAGGTTCACATGCGATTGAAGTAAAACTTATTCGTTTCTGTAAAAGATGGCATCTAAGTAAAAATAAATGTATCATATGACAATTTTGAATAATGTTTATTAGTAATATGGTAACATTCGGGATGCACACATTTATTAGTGTCAAGTCAACCATTATACACATTTATATAATGATAAATTATAAATTATATATTTATAATAGCATTAAAAATAAGTATAATACTTAAAAACAATAATGTAATTAAAGTCATACTTCAAATATGACATGATCGGTTTGTCATTGTAATTAGCATTTAGAAATGAACCTTCATTAGAGAAATAAAGTAATTGCTGATTAATAAATTCTACAATATTTGTTCACACAGTGAATTATGTTAAACAACGCCTAAACAAATATTGTTTTCGCAACTTCACTCTTCATGTAATAATTGTGTTTGAGGAACTTCAAGTAATTAAAATTAACATACATTCATTCACTGCTTGTATTTTTTTTTTTTTACTTTTTTGCGATATAATCTCATTCTTTGAACAGCTATAATATCTGTCTTGCCTAAAAAATATTTTCCGTTTTAATAACTTCAAAGATTTATAGAAACTACGAATAATATAGAAATAATTTCTAAGGAACGGGGTAAAATATTAAGGAACATGGTAAAATATTCTTCTGATTCAGACATTTTTCATTAAATCAAGATTTTGTACTACGATGTAATTTTAAAATGTTTATTTATCTATCTATGTCGATTTCCTTGTTGATATCGGTACGCATATAACGTTGATGCCGGTACGCATACAACGACAGAAATCTATTCACATACGCGACGACTAATCACAATCGACCCGTATAGAAATGATATCATCGAGAGCGAATGACGAATCATTGGCACTCGACTCTTATATTATCTTATGTGCCGTAACGCACTTCCGTTGCATTTGTACGGATTTACACCCCAGTTGCGGCTAGAGAAGTTTTACTTCAAAAATACTATGTGGCAATAGCAAGTTTGAAAAAAACACCCTTTAGCACTTGAAAGTTTAAAAAAGCACTGTTTAGCTCTTGAGAATTTGATAATACATCCTCTAGAACTTAAAGAACTAAGAAAACATCTTCTAATACTTAAAAAATAAGACATTTGAAAACAGACCTTCCAACACTTAATTTTGAAAAAAGTTCCTCTAGCACGTGAATGTTAAGAAAATATCCTTCTAGCATTCGAAATTTAAAACAAAACTGCCTAGCACTTATAGCTGCCTAGAATTTGATTTTTGTCTTCAACAACGTAAAAGTTTCAAAAAAGTCCCGCCATCAGGTGAAGATTGAAAAAAGTCTCCTTAAGTATGGCTATCGTAACAACAAAGTCCCACTAACATGCGAAAGTAAATATAATATAAGTGAATATAAGTGAACCAGCTATATAATTAAACGTGATTAAATTTCATATACTGAAATTGTCTTTTTTTCCTCCAGCCCCATAATGAATTGCGTCCGCAACATCAGGCGGCGCCTGATGAAACCCAAGGACGACAGACACCTGGTGGACGGTCTAGAAACTGCAGAAGAGTACAAGATCAGATGGCGATCGGTTCGAATCATCTACTTCACCATGTTTCTGATGTCCTTAGGATTCAGCATCGTTCTGACCGGAGTCTGGCCTTATTTGGATAAGGTAACACTAATACTCTCTTCTAACTAATTAATTCTTATTTTGTCTTTCCTAAGAAGTTTCCTAAGTGAATCTTTTTTCTCAGTTAGATCCGACCGCTGGTAAAGAATTTATGGGGTACATTGTGGCTGCTAATCCTTTGGCGCAGATGTTGTGCAGTCCTTTGGCAGGATGGTGGGGTAACAAGGCGAGCTCCTCCAGGTAATCTTCTTATATATAAAAATAGAGCTTTCGATCAAATGATCTGCTAAAATTCGAAAACGGCTAAACCGATTTGGCCAGTCTTAGTCTTGAAAAAATCGTGCTAATCAGTAGGTTGTCGGAAAGGTGAGATATTATTTCAAAATCGCGTAGAAACTTTATATTTTTATTTTGAACATTTTTGTAGAAGCGTAATTTAAATAAAACAGTGGACGGTGGCCAATACCGATGATGATATTCAATTACTTTTAAAAGGATGTTTTACGTGAATATTATTTAATTATGATTAAATTGTAGTAAGTAGTTTTGTTCGTAGTTATATTTATACACAAAAACGTTATTAAACGGATCGCAAGTTTTACTAGGAACTCAAAATATCAACTCTTTTGAAATGTTAATACGAAAATGCATTTGTTGGCATTGTAGCACTCTTTTTTTGCAAATTTTTCTCAAACACGGTGCTCTGAAAGATCTCATTTGTATAATTATATACTTATTGGTATTTATAAAATATTTTCTAGGTTATATTAATTTTTATTTATGTTATTTAAATTCAGAACCTAAATTAGGTATCGATCAAAGGGACATTTTGACGAATAACATTTTCCCAGTTATAATTTCCCAGAATTTATCGAAAAATAGATAGTAACATATGAAGGTCCGGGGTTAAAAAGGTCCACCACCGATGTGTCAAAAACCAGTAAAGTTAAGCATTGTTTAACAATAATATTTGAAAGTAGAGGGAAAAAGATGTAAAACCAGCTATAACCTTGATTCTCATTACTTTGCTATCGGTAGATAAACGGTAATCTTTGATAATAAGTATTTTTCTGTTGATAGTTTTTTCAGCATTAGTTAAGAATGATATTATTTTGTAAAATAATTTTAAAATTAAAATAAGACATTAAACCTGTTTGCCACCTGGCCGTTCCAAGTTACTCCGCCTATAGGGTAAAAAGGTCTAGATAACAATTTTTTGAAAAACAGCAAAAAAGCACATTTCTATAATGATGAAGTAGCTGGCAGTTTTACTGAACGTAGTCAGATAATTGTGTTCGTTTGAAATGTGTTATTAGTTGTAATATAATTGGTTTGATTTTTATAATATAAATAATATTTGCTCAAAGTCGAACTAGACTTTTGTGCCTCGCCCTGCTCTACATATATACTTTCTTATTAAATTTACTTTAATTCATAAAATGTTACTTGAAACTTTTGAAAAAGCAGGTCAAAGAAGAAATACTTAATTCATTTTCTATTTCGGAGAAATTTGAAAATTTTTTATAAGCTCAGTAGTATTATTTACAACTATACACAAAATCCAGAATCCAAGAAGAATCTGAAAAACTTGAAATGTAATCAATAAGTCGAAAGACCAAAAAAGACTTGGATTGGATTATACCATGTTTTCTATAGAAAGTGTATAAAACTTGCAGTTTGATTGTATTGACAAAAAATATAGACAAACTAATAGGGTATATTGTTTTTACAATACCTCATTGCATATAGCATTCAAACAACACATCCTTATACATTAAGGTATTAATATTTGTGATTCTCTAGAAATCGTTTAGAATACACCTTACTTAGCAAAACGTTTGCCGGGTCAGCTAGTAATTGATATAAATTTTTCGGTTATAGGTCTGAGAATTTGATTTTTAGCCTATTTTCGAAATTCGACACACCCAGAAACTGTGGACCTATTAATAAGTGTATCCAAATGATCACAAATATTGACATTGGCACTAAAACTGGCTCATTCCAAACTTGTATGACAGTCATCAAATATCAAGAACTAAATACAATAATTTATGGTCAAGTCTTTATAACTCAATTTTTTTTCAGAGGTCCTCTGATGTGTTCCTTGATGCTATTCACAATCGCGAGCGCCCTGTACAGTGTTCTAGAAGCATTTCCCGATAACAGAAAATACTGGATGTTGTTCTCCAGGTTTCTGGTCGGAGTCAGCTCAAGTAAGTCCCAAGTGAATCCCACTGATGTTCACCAGAAATAATAATAATAACTAGTGGGTATTGGTATTTTGCCTTGAGGCAAGTTACATGAACTTCCCGATATGTGTAAATAATCGACTTAATCAATAAAATATAAATTAATTTATGAGTGATTAAAAGTATTCGAAGTGGATTTATTATACATTATTGAAAATCAAACACGTCAACCCGGTCGGAGTATTTTTTAAAAGCAAATTTTCAAATATCAATAATTTTTATAATTGAGCCAGCTTTTTGTAGGACTTTAATTGTTTAGTATGTTCATTACCACCAAGTACTCTATCGTTATACCAAGTAAATAGTATAATTATAATTTTAACAAACGTCAAAAACACTACTCATTTTCTCAAACTTTGATGAATTTTTAAAATTAAACTACTTGTCGTAAGGCCGTAATATTTCAGTAAGTTTTATAAGACCATCGTCTTAATTTTTTCAACAGTTAATTACAAGAAAACGGCTCGGTAGATTTTCACCTAAAACTAATCAGTATC
Organism: Ctenocephalides felis; assembly: GCF_003426905.1. Taxonomy (NCBI): domain Eukaryota; kingdom Metazoa; phylum Arthropoda; class Insecta; order Siphonaptera; family Pulicidae; genus Ctenocephalides; species Ctenocephalides felis. The sequence continues at coordinate 45,184,274 of NW_020539726.1, forward strand.
ATTACCAACTAATATCTTTCGAACAGTTTTTGATTTTTTTAAATCGATTCGGTAGTATGAGCTTAAATATGGAGAAGTTTAACACTTTTTTCAAATTACAAAGAAACGGCTCGGCACATAGTCTCACAAAACTGACAAACGATTGTCTTCATTGAGATACATCGAATGGCTTTTAAATTTCTGAAATCGGTTCAGGCGTTTTTGAGCAAACGTCGATCAAAAGGTCTAATTTTGACAAATGCCAAAAAAACGATACTAATTTTTGCAAACTTTGACGAATTTTTAAAGTTAAACCAATTGTCGTAGAGCCTTAGTATGATCTAGAAGACTATGGTATCTACCGTCAAAAAAATAATAATAAAAATCGTCGAAAATTTTTTTAACACTTTATTACAAGAAAACGGCCCGGCCGATCTCTACCAAAAACTAATCAGCACGATTCCCAATCAATATCTTTCGAACGGCTTTTGAATTTTCAAAATCGATTCAGAATTGCGGACTAAAACGTGGACGAAATTTTTTCCACTTTTCTGCTATTTATAAAGAAACAGCTTGGCCGATCGTCACACAAAAGTGACAAACAATAATCCTCATCGAGATACATCGAATGGCTTTTAAATTTTTGAAATCGGTCCAGCCGTTTTAAGAAAACGTCGATTTACGGCAAAAAATCTGTTCACATACACACACACACACATACTTTTTCCAAATTTGGTCTCATTCGATTCAGAATGGCTTGAAACATCGAGAAAACATAAAATTAGCGAATCGGATTTTTTGATGAAAACAAACTTCTCCTTCGGGAAGTTAATAATTATTATCAATCTATTATCCTTTACCAGGCAGTATAGCAGTATGTCGTGCCTACGTAAGTGCAGCCACAAGGGAATCAGAACGCACAGGGGCTGTCAGTGTCATCTCCTTAGCCCAAGTTTTAGGGTTCATCGTGGGGCCTGCCTTGCAGAGCGCCGTTACGCCACTGGGAGACAATGGGGGCACGAGTGGACCACTTGGGTTGCCAGGATTGGATATGTACACAGCTTGTGGATGGATCAACGCCATCATGGGTAATAAAAGATAGAGGAAAAAAATCTGATGAAGTAGTAATAGATTATTGATAGATTTGTGCCACCTAAATGTTTTTATATGTCATGGCGTAGGTGTAAAGACTTAAAGATGATTCGTAGTGATTAGGTAAATCTGTTTAGGCTCTCATCCTTTAAAAGAAAGACCAAGTTTGTCAAATCATGATGATGCTTATTGTACAAGTCACTTGCAGTCAACAGAACTATCGTGAAGTGATACTTCAACTTGACCAAATTTTCTATAAATTTTTTATGATCTATTTTCAGCAGTCTACAACTGTCTATTACTTGTTCCCTGTGATACTTCATCTTGACCAATTTTTAACTTCCCGTAGGGTAGTTATAGTAATGGGCCGAAAATCGAAAATGACAATTTTATCATTTCTCGACGTTTTGAAGGTTTCTGAACATTTTGGCGTACCTCAGATACAATGGATGTGTGTGTACGAGTATGTGTATGTGATTGTGTTTTGTATGTCCGCATTTTTTCGTCCACGTTTTCGGGCGCACGGATCAACCGATTTAAATGGTTTAAAAAACATTCGATTCCTATTGATAGGGAGATGTGCTGATTAGTTTTTGGCAAAAGCAGGTCCAGCCGTTACGGAGATACGGAGCAAAGAGTGCAGAAAATACAAATCGAGTTTTTGAGTGAACGGAGCATCCGATTTCAATCATCAATTTGTAATGATTGGGAGAAGAGGTGATTAGTTTTTGGCAAAGACAAGTCCCGCCATTTCGAAGATACAGAGCTAAATGTGCAAAAAATGGCAGTTTTTGAGTGAACCAAGCATACGATTTGAATGATCTAAAAACTTTCTGCTTGTATTGACATAACAATTATTTATGAAGATAAAAAATTATTACATTTATTTTCATTTTCCATAAAATATTTTTGTAATTTTGGATTAAAATTTAAAAAATTACCCAGACTAAGCACAGTCTAAGCGCCACTCTGGTACAAGTGTTTACCAAAATGCGTTTAGACTGTTTATGTACTGGAGCACTTTTCTAATTTTGTGAAAACTATTGAAAAATGTGAAAATGCCGCCAAGCTAAGCACAGCATAAGTGAAAATGTCGCACAGAATTATTCGCAAATGCGTTTAAACTGTGACTATACGGCAGCACTTCAATTCAATTTTGTGTAAATTAGGAAACTATTTTTTTTTTTAAATTGAATTCGAAATGAAATGCCGATTGTTAATGTGTTGGAGATAAATTGAATTATTTATAATTTACTTTCGATTTGCTCAGATATAACAAGCTAGCAAAAATAATGAAAGTTACAGTATTTGTTATAATATATTTAAAAACGTTTAAAATTTCTCGAATATTTCATCACGGTACGGGAAGTTTCAGCAATTTGCCTTAAGGCACGATGCCTCACACCACTAGTTTTTTTAAGAACCTATTATCTGTTTTCAGCAGTCTTCAACTGTTTATTACTCGTTCCCTATGATACTTCATCTAGACCAATTTTTTTATATAAGTTTCTATTATCTATTTTCAGCAGTCTTCAACTGTCTATTACTCGTTCCCCGTGATACTTCATCTTGACCAAAATATTTCTAAGTTTCTATCCTTTTTTTTCAGGTGTCTTCAACTGCCTATTATTCCTTCCCTGCTTTTTCACCGAACGCAAATAGCAGCAAAAGAGGCCATGGTCCGTCAAGGTATGGACAACGAGAAACAAGCCTGGAAGTCCATAAAGAAGAACCATATAGCAGCATGGTCACTTATTGCTGCCTTCTTTGTACTTGTCTTCAATTTTGTACTTCTTGAAACGTAAGTAGAAAATAATAGTAATAAATGGTTGTCTGCCCGAAGGCAGGTCACCACAAATCCATAAATGATTTTCTTTCCCATGTTTATTATCCCCATTAACACTATTCACTTTTTAGTGAATAGGAATCTCCTTCTGTAGATAAAACTGTCCTGTGATAACTTGATCCAAAACTTGTCCTGTGAAGCCCACATTTTGATAAAGATCTGATGCTATTAGGTTGTTCCAATATCTAAAATGTTTTACCATGTCTTGGTCTTCTAATTTCTAGTTTGGGAACTTCTCTAACGATGGACCAGTTTGCCTGGACAAAATCTCAAGCGTTGTACTACATGGGTGTAGTTATGAGTGTTGGAGCAGTAGTTGCCTGTATTACTTTTGCTGCCATTGGACCACTTTGCAAGTTAGTAACATATTTTCTCAAACAACAATAATAATCATCATCCAACTATATGTCCATTAATTTCTTCAGAGTATTTGAAGAGCGCAAAGTTTTGCTATGGGGTGGTTTCTTCCTCATGGTCCTTGGACGAGCTGTGTATTTACCATATTCAAGCCAAAAATTACAAATCATGGATGAAAATTTGGAGTATGATGACTTTTATTCAAATGACACACTTGTGAACTCAACTTATGGGTAAATAATAACAATTAGAAATAATTATACCCAAGTAGAAACTGATACTAAATTTTATTTTCCTCAGTATGAATGCAACTGATAGACCAGAGCCTGTGGGTTGTCCTCGAGACCAAGAATGGTGCCTCTACACACCAGCTATGACCATAGGACAGTTTATATTCGGATATGCCTTAACAGCTGTCGGATATCCTATTGGTGTCACTTTGATTCAAGCCATTTTTTCAAAGATTTTGGGACCAAGACCACAGGTAATAAAATCTTAATATGAAGTCTACTTGAAGATACTAAACTTCATCAACCAACCATCAACCAAAATTAAGTAAAGCCTTCTAAATATATTTATTATCTAAATCATATCTTTACTTTTAACTGCTATAGTACTATTTTTATTAAATTTGAAGTCTTCTAAATCCAGCATTTGCTTATTTCCTTTTCTTGGATTTTCAGGGTGTCTGGATGGGCCTTATGACAGGTTCAGGTTGCCTTTCACGAGTCCTGGGACCAGTTTTTGTAAGCGTTGTCTACACAAGATTTGGCACAATTTGGACATTTTCCTTGACAACTGCTATGATGGCATTGGCAATGATAGGTAAACACATTTAAAACATTGAAATTTCATTGAATATGTTTACTACTTTCAAATCTATTATTGTTTTAAGGTTTGGCAATAGTAAAAGACAAGCTGGTTACTCCCACATTCGAAAAGGCTGATCAGAATGATGTAGAAAAGTTATCAAAAAATGTAGATGATGATGTTGCCAAAACAAATCACGTTTCAAATAACCATGAGAACAACACTGTTGAAAGTGTTCCTTTAAAAGAGACTATCAGTAACGAAGTAAATGAAAAAGGTGATTCGAGTAGTTAATGATACTTGTATGTAAATAATGTGAATGGGTGATAAAATGATATTTTAGTAACTTGATATAGATATCTATTTGCATTTAAACTCGCAACAGATTTATTGTAGTATATTCTACGATTTTGTTAAATACATGTAATTGTTTACACATGTTATAGGTATGTATATAAATCTTTATAATATTTTGTTATATTCATATTAAGACTGAATGCAAAAGTACTTTAAATGCATATGCATATACATAAACATTACGTTAAAGACATTTTATTATATATATTTGTATATATATTTTATATTGAAATAAAGTTTTTATACTATCAATTTTGAATGAGTAATTCTAACTATTTATATATATATTAGTTATATAGATTTTAGATACTTACCTTTTGGCTCAGTCGATTACTTTTCACCTTTATACATTTCTTTGATGATTCAGGTCCCCATGTCCTTTCAAGTTTTCGATGAACTTTCACAAGAATCTAGAAATTATCATTTATATATAAAAAGTAATATTTGCAACATGGTAAATACAGGTTAGGTACAGTACAGATTTACAAATTAAATATTACAAGTATGACATGCGTAATTTATTGCAAATAAATAAATACCAGTATGAACTAAAGCAATACAGAATTATGTACTGGTGAGTAAATTCAACAACAATATAATTAAACTAACAATAATATTCAGTTGTCAAAATTTAACGTCCATTTTGTGTGGTTACATTATTTAGTATTTTTGAGTATTTATAAACATACTACATGAATATAAAGTGGCATCAAGAATTTACCTTGTTATATAAAGTATTGTCATTCCATTTTAATAGCACAACACTGATTAATTTACATATTTTGTACAAATTTTCTAAATTTGAAGCCATATTGACAAGGATATGAGATATGAAGTATTCTTTCATGTTCCTTTTTCGTAAGTGATACCAACCTGGCGCGAGTTCGCGCCACTTAACACAATTCAAAGTTTCATAAATAATTATTAAAAATATTAATATTACGTGCATTTATTGAATATAAAAATATAATATCACTTATTTAATATTGTATAACGCAATATATTTATTTATTCTTTATTGTTGTGTCAAAAACATTAATTTTTTTCCCATCATTGGCACTGATTTAATTTTGAACAAACTGAAGTTTGTAAATTTTGTAATTTGATTTTATAATTTAATTTTTTAAATTATTTATAATATACAGTATAAAAAGTGTTTTAATGTTAATAGTGATTAACAAATTTGTGCAAGAACTATATGTAGTTTTAAAAATCCTTACAAAGCTTTTACCAATGGTGAGTAACTTTTTTCATATACTTTATTTTATTTGATGTCATACATATAACATGAATTCCAAGAAAAATAACAATATTAATATTAGTTTACTTGCATTTAATTAATTATATAAATCAGTTTACAACAAATCATCAGAAATTATGTATTTAAACCTTTTAGGTATAGATTCACCAAACCCATCAGTCAATGCACAAAATCCTGTTTGCTTTAAATCAGAATAGATATTGCTTTGAATTATAAGATAGTTTCAATGGCATATGACTCAGGTACATATATAAATAAACTCACTACAGGTTCTCTAATCATTTTAGTAATAATTTCAATTACATTTATTACTAACCTTACTTGACACAACTCGAGATACCAAAAGTTTAATGTCTTTTACTACCATTACTGGTTTAAACAGAAGGCGCTACAGAATGTGTCTCAGTGGAAATTCTGTCACATAAATCAATTGTTCCACAAAATATTCCTGACAACATTTGATTCAGGTACATACTTATACCTGATTACTGCAGGGCATCTAATAACTTTAATAACATGGCTTAGTCGATGTGTTGAGGACAAACATTTCAGACACTTTGCTGGAAAAAAGATTTTAGTATTAAATTTTTGTATAATATATTAAGTGTAACAGGTTATATAAAGGAAAATATGATTTACGTAAAAAAACTAGTAGAAATTTAAGTTTTTATTTGTCCATATAAATTTTATTTACTATAAATAAAATAGTGCATTAGAGTCCTTAATAAATACATTTTTGTAATACAAATACTTATCATCTAGTTTATCTTAAAAGTGAACATAATATAAAAAACGTGTTAATGAAGAATTCACATTGGGTTTTTTTCTTAACTTTCGAATAATTAGACAAAAAAAATTTATATACTTTACATTAGTTATAACTTTGTTAAAAAAAATATAGTTTATACAATTAAAATCTTTTATTGAACAAGTTATAAGTAAATTCAAATATCATTCTTTAAAGAAAACTTTGGCCTTTAGAAAAAATCTGATACAAAGGCACTATTTTTTAATATAAATATAAATATATGTATATATATATATATATATATATATATATATATATATCTAATTCCTTACAAACCTTGTAAATTCTTCTTTGTCAACCTTACAACTATTATCATACAAAATTTATAAATTTAACTCCATTTATCAAACTACAACATCAGACTTCTTCTTGCCGATGTCTTCAGCTTCCTGAACAGTATCAGGAAGTCTCGTGTCCAAGGTTTCTGGAAACTGTAGTATCAGAAGTCCAGAAATTATGGCACATCCACCGAACATCAGCATTGGCAGTGATGGCATGAAACGAGCCTAAGAATAGAAATAGAATTAATAAAGCAAAATGATAATTGAAAATAATTAATTAAACAAGTGATATTTTGGCAATCTTATCTATGCTAATCATTAGCACAAAGATTTTTTGAAATAATTAATCTAATCTATCTAATTAATAATATGCTTTTAACAATTCTGTCATCGTAGAAACATATTATCAGGCATTATATTTGAAGTAATAGAATATAAAGCATCAAACGCTTTTCTTTACTTTATTCATTTATTCACCAAATTTGTATCTCCTGATTCCTGAATAGAAATTATTATTTAAAATTTATATAAATTATTTATCAATTATTACCAATAGTGGTGTCTGCGGTGCAACCATGCTGCCAATTCTGCCAAACATCGAGCATGTTGCCAAAAGTGAATGCCTAAGTGATGTTGGAAACAATTCGGCAGTGTATACATATAATACAGTGAAGGCGACTGTTATTGAAAATTTGCCCAACAGGTATAGAGTTAGTCTCAACCAAGCCGTCTCTGAAAAAAAAAACAGGAATATATATATATATATATATATATATATATATATGTATTATATGTATTATACATACCTGCATCTACGTAATTTGAGACTACACAGGACAACCCACTAATAAGCAAAGATGCACAAAGTGAACTTCTTCGACCAAATTTATTCGATATGAGATATGTGAAGATGTATCTGAAAAAATATAACAAAACTTTAAACAAATCAGTTTAAACTAAAAAAAATTAAAAAAGTTTTAAACATTGGTCAACCATTCATAATTATAATGTTACTATTTATATTACCCTGGTATTTCGATCAGAGACACCAGCACAAAGTTGTAATACTTATTCCCATCGACAGCAACAGAATTCAAACTCAATCCATAATACACAAAAGTATTCGTGAGCCAGCAGAAGGAACAATTAGCAACTCGCAGGAGAAGGAATTTGGATTTTAGTACTGTTAAAATTGGATAGTTTGCCTTTTTGGTAATTTTTTGGCTTCCTGCTGAAGAAAATTGCTGGTGGTTGTTGGCGGTGTCGACGCCGTTGCTTATTAGACGCTTTTCTGTCTGATAACCTGGAAAAAAAACATGATATTTATAATAAAAATATAATACAATATATATATATATATATATATATATTTATTGAAGTAAAACTTCTTTAGGCGCGATATGGGTGTAAAAATTTTTAGGCGCGACACGGGTGTAAATCCGTACAAATGCAACGAAAACGCCAACGTGAAGTTGAGCACTACGACGCAGGTAGGCGCTGATGTCGCGAGTCGCGATCCACTCTCGTCATGTCATGCGTAAGTCGAGCGCTAAACCCTATATGAACTTGCATTAATTGAATCACGTTTTTTTTACAAAAGAAGAGGTTGCTGTATTATGTCCTCATGGAATAAGACTTTTCTTAGAGAATAAATGTGCCATGGAATATAATAAATTTATATTGAATCTCGTTGAAGACAAAGTAATATCTACTGCCACGGATATTTATGTAGGTTGCCATGCGACAGATCAACAATCATACATTCGTCAGCAGTTTCAAAAAAATCGGTTATTGATACCGGGGCTTTGCCGTATGAAATAATTTTAGTTCTGAATAAATTTTACATAATAACAACTAATATTGATGTAAGTGATGGCTTAGCTAATGGTTGTGTGGAAAAATTAGTGTACATAGAACGTGGCGATAATGATGAACTTCTACGTTTATGGTTTGAATTTCCCGGTAAGATAGGTAACAAAAACAAAGGAAGAAAGCTTCACATCATATTCAAACTCTTAATATCAGTAGGACAGCTGTGCCGATGCTCAGGAGATCTTATTATTATTGATGTTATATGATTATTAAAAGATGATTTTTAAAATTCAAATATGATGTTTTTTTTATTTTTATCTTAATTGCCTACTCATACAATATTAAAAGTTTTACTTCAATCGCGTGTGATCCTTACGCGCACTCTTTTTTTATTTATAAATGGATACAGCCAATGTGTATAACTGTTATATAGTATTTATTTTAAACTGTACGTTTCGAGAACCATATGCATGCCATCATTCTGCTAAATAATTAAGAAAATTAATGAGGATTTCTGCCTCATATAACATAGAGTTGTCATGGCAACGCTCTTATGCTTGTTTATTAGTAGTGAAAACTGTAAAAATGTCTATCTATTTGCTGTGCGATCAGGCGTATTTTACATATAAACAAGCAAGGAAGAATCTTATGATAACAGCATCATCGAAGTTATCATAAGATTCTTCTTTGCTTCGAATACATAGAAATTTTCACAGAGTTCACTAGGAATAAACAAGCATAAGATAGCGTTGCCAGGACAACGCTATGTTATGGGACAAAATTGCCTCAATAAGCACAAAAATATTTTAACCGGAAAAATATAATCCAAATATATTGACCGATTTATAAACCTCAAGACAAATATATATGATAAATATAATGACCCATAATAGATATATAAAGAAATATACTGGAACTATTATTTATAACAAGAAAACCTGTGCTAAAGATATATTGAATAAATATAAATTTGCAAAATGATATGCTTAGAAAAATTTAAATTTATGATTTGTCTATACCCCAATGTGTATATATAACGTATGATTTCCCCATGCTTTGATAAATATTCCCATACAGTTTTTTCCAAAAATTCCTGCCATGCTTTTAAAAATCCCAAAAAAAAATTCGATTACCTCTGTTATATTTTTGGTCCGGATTTAAATAGGTGCATTCTATAAATAAAATGTCATTAGTAAAAGCAAATGCAAAAAAAAATTAGTTAAGCATTTTATTTAATTAATCTTAAATTGCAATCTGTTCTCAGATTTTTATAATATTAAAATATGAAAATCAAGAACTCTTGAAGAGTTGTTAGTGGATGAATATAATAAGCATCAGCCAAAATTAGGTAGAAGCTTCTAAATTACATTTATCATCTGGAGTCCAAATCTTGGTATAAGTTTTGGCAGAACTATAGTTATTGTTAAGAAACTATTTTTTTTAATACTGGAATTTTTAATTACCGTCGTTTTGCTTCAAGCTATTTTTCCTGAGAGCTTCCTCTTCTTTAGGAGTCAGTACACCGAGTGCCAATTCGCTTAAGACAACATCATTTGTTTTGGCACACCTCATTATGATTTTCAATGCTTCGTTGTGTCGTTTCTTGTGCATTAACCACCTAAATAAGATAAAAAAATACAATTCATAATAACAATCACAGATATAATAAAAAAATAGTTCTCGTTATCCATTGTCCTTACCTGACGCTCTCTGGAATGAGCAAGGGATACACCACAAACAGTAACGCAGGTGTGTAAAGAACCCTTAGCAAAATCCTCCAATCAGGCAGCCACATAGCTGCCAAGCCTAAAACAGCTTCACCCAAAGCATAGCAACAGCTTATTATAGCACCTCCCAAAACACGCTTTTTGGGGCCAACCAACTCCATACCTAAGAGGAAAAAATACTTGTAAAGTCTCCTGATCTTTGGTAACTTATTTATTTTCACCATGTGACTCCAAACCAAGTTACCTAAAATAAATCCGGCACTGTAGACACCAGATCCTAAAGCTGGATCTAAAAATTCGAAGATCAGAAACATGATATAGCTGGTAGAGAAGGATCTGATGATTCCCATGACACCAGAAATGACTATGCCGAAAACCAGGACTGTTCTTCTACCATATCTGGGAAAGATTTATCAGAATTAAGTAGATATTAGGATTTGTCGGTTTTCAAAAACCGGTTTTTTGGCGGAAATTGTGGAATTCGAAAACCGGTTTTTTATTTAAAAAAATTGGTTTTCACTGTATAAATAAAAAATGACAAATATAGCCAAATATAAAAGATAGATGAAAGCGTTTTGATTCTTGAAATCATATCGCTTCAATAGCATTTGATATCTTATCAATCTGCAATGGTTCCCAGAAAGGTTTATAACAGTGTATATACTAATTTAAATCAGTGTGACCTCTTCTTGAAAAAGTAACTTTCTCTATTCGAACTTAAAAAAAAAGTTTTAAACCCTAGAAGCCACAAAATAAAAAACAAAAAACAAGAATTATTATATCAGGCTTCAAAATCAATTAAGCATAATTTGGTCGCAAATATGAGAATATTTTCTATTTCAGAAAATTTTATGAGTAAACAACGGACACGTCTAAGTAGCAATTCGATAGACGTTCTCAGTTTTTAAAATCATATTTTATTAAACAAAAAAACAATTAGAATGTTTAAAATTAATTAATTAAAATTGCTCGAAACAGACAATACCCGAGTTTAGCTTAATTGTTTTTAAAACTAAAATAGATATTAACAAGTAAGTATCAACATGTATCTAAAATTTTTTTTATCTTTTTTTTTAATTTAATGCATTTTTTCATTTAAAAATGTATTATTTTTATTTATTCGAAAACTTTCCTTTTACTACCATAAAAATATTTTCATTCTTATATGTGAAAACGGTGCATGAATACGAATAATTTTTTTAAATGTATTTAAACAAGATAAACAATTATTTTTTGGTTCTACTAATTAAAACTAAAATAATTTTGTTTACTATCTATAAAATTGAACAATAAATAAATTCATTTAAATACTAATCTAAATTACACCTTTGCGGATAAATTACAGAATGTTTGAGCAAAAATTTATTTTCTATATAAAATTCGAAAACCGGTTAAAACCGGTTTTTTAGTAAAATTAAAATTCGAAAACCGGTTTTCTGAAATGTGGATTTTTGTATAAACCCTAGTAGATATTAAGATTTGGGGGATTGAGATTTAAATTATATTATTACCTGTCAGAAATGAACCCAGATAAAGGCAAACAAACAAACTGGCCAATGTTATTGACAGTGCCTATCAACGTCCTCTTCCATTCCTGATCTTCACACGTTAAATTGAACTAAAAATAAAAAGAATTAAACCAAACCCTTAAAATTAAATTTAAAATATCCTTTCTTTCTATACCTCGTTGACGATGGTCTTTTCACCATTCTTGTACACCAAAATATCACAGCTTTCTGTCTCGTTTGTCGGATGATGCAAAGATGAACACTGGTTTGTGTTGTCTTTCAGGAAACTTTTCTTTTTGTCTTCAATGTTTGGTAATTCATCATTTTGAATTGGCTTATTTTGAAGATCTTGCAGATGGTTGATGGGCGATGGTATTGGTTCTGTTTCTGTCTGAAAATAATTATTCTTATTGTAAATTCCAATATTTTATTCATATACTTTAATAGCTTCTGAAATTTTACGAAAGTGAGAGCTGATTTTCTGAAGTAACAAGAAGAATACTTGGAAGAAGATGTTTCAACCAGAAGATTACCAAAACAGTAAAAAAATAGAATGATACGGGATTGGGATGAAAGACTACTATTCAGGCGGATGCATAAAAAGATATTTACGCCAAAATATTACTGGAGGGTCCTGAAAATAGAACGATGTAGGATTAGGATGAAAAACAACTACCCAGTAAGATACATAAAAAGATATTTACACAAGAAGATTGCTGAAGAATTCATAAAGTAGAATGATACATAGGATGATAAAAAACTATCCAAGAAAATGCATCAGAAAGTCGTTTTTGACGAAAGATTACTAAGGGATTCAGAATATAGAATGATACAGAATTAGGATGGAGGACAACTATTCAGGAAGATGTATCAGGAGTAGTTTAAGCCAGACAACTGCTGGTGGATTCAGAAAATAGGATAATACAGGATCAGGATGACGAACAACTATCCAGAAAAATGCATCAGAGAGACGTTTTTGCCAAAAGATCACTGGTTAGCTCAAATAATAGAGAAATATAAGATCATGATAAAGGACCACCATTATTCAGAAAGAGGCATGAAACGATATTTACACCAAAAGATTACTATTCAGGCGGATGCATAAAAAATATTTACGCCAAAATATTACTGGAGGGTCCTGAAGATAGAACGATATAGGATTACGATGAAAAACAACTACTCAGGGAGATACATGAAAAGATATTTACAGAAGAAGATTGTTGAAAAATTCATGAAGTAGAATGATACATAGGACGATAAAAAACTATCCAAGAAAATGCATCAGAAAGTCGTTTTTGACGAAAGATTACTAAGGGATTCAGAATATAGAATGATACAGAATTAGGATGGAGGACAACTATTCAGGAAGATGCATCGGAGTAGATTTTAAGCCAGAAGATTGCTGGTGGATTCAGAAAATAGGATGATACAGCATTAGGATCACAAACAACTATCCAGAAAAATGCATCAGAGAGACGTTTCTGAAATTTCTGAATAATCCTAAAAGATCAATGGTCTTTGCGGCATTTTGCAGCATTTGCAGCATGCAGCTTTTATCTTCTATATATTTAAAAATAAGTCGGGTTTTCCTTCCTGACGAAATAACTCCAGAACCGATTTCGACAATTTTGCATTCGTTGGAAAGGTCTCGGGCTCCGCAAGGTTTATAGCTAAGAAAATTAGTTGTGCATGGCATCGTGCCTTAATTAGTTAAAATTCGAGTAATGACATTAGTGAGAATTATCAGAATTATGCTTGGTTAAGTCAACGAGCAATTCTTGCCGCAAAGAATAATGATGTACAAGCACTGAATTTCACCATTCAATCAAAAATTGCTGGCGATTTGGTGAAATACCAATGATTCCGACTGGTCTTCCGTTTTTGGAACTTCAAACGATTGCAATTTCCAGTTCGCCTTGCGTTCGCAATAACAAGTTGCAGGGCCAATCGCTTAGTGTTTGCGGGATAAATTTCAAATAGATTATTTAGAAAATCATTGTTTTTCACATGGGCAGTTATACGTTGCCTTTTCACGAGTTGGAAAACCATCCGCTTTGTTTGTGTTAACGCCAGAGCAAAAAACAAAAAATGTGGTTCACCAAAGAGCACTTCAATGAAACGGATAATTTGCGGATTCACTTTCATTTACTTAGAAAAGTTCAACTAAAAAACACTTCATGTTTGTAATCGAAATAAATTTATTACTGTTGTATAATAAAATCAAATTTTTCCTTTTCAAATATAAAACAAACAAAAAATTTCTTCATCTTTCTCACGAAACCATCTGGTGGCGAAACGGAGTTCGTCGGGCTTCCTAGTATTTTATATAAAAAATAGCGTAAATAAAAATTTATGAACCTAAAGTCTCAGGGGTGTCCAAATATTACGAAGATGTTTCTTTAGAACTCATAAGATAATCACAAATTTGTCCAAAATTTCGTTATTGGAATTTTGTAAAGTGGAATATAATCCTTTCCTCCTACCTTAAAATTATATCCTGATAATTTGTACCTCGTACACTGAGACACTTTGCCACCTGCATCGAAGGGCAATACGTTTTGGATCCATGAGGGTTCAAATTTCCCTTCATCGGCTATCAGAAAGGATGATCTGTTTTGGAAAGTTACTTGTTCGCATTCTGGCACCAAACACCTAGGAAGAGGATAAAAAAAATAGATAGTAGATGATGAAATATCGTAAAAATAACATCAATAGATTTAGACATTTTGATCAATGATTGAAATAAAAAAATGTATAGCAAATGTATATAAAGGTTATATTTTTTTTAAAAATAGGGTTAAAATAATTTCCTCCTCACCTGTATTCGACTTGTCCAGCAGTAAAAACATAACTGAGTGTGAAAATAGCCGAAAATAAAATCGGCAAACATATAAACAAATAATTAATTAACTGAAATTTTCCAAATTGTCCTAATTCACGCAAAACACTATCCAAATCCAAATCCTGTTGCTTCTCCTCCTCACCTTCCATATTTGTTGACATTTTTAGATCGAATTTAGTATTAACCCACTAAGATTTACAAGCACTTACACCGTTAGTGGGGTAAATAAGATTTAAAATGCAATAAATAAATAAATCACTATAAATTTAACAATTGGAAATTATAATTAATAGCTATTCATTGTTAACGTGTAACTTGTTTAATTTTGTATAAAACTATTAAATATTTTAAATTTTTATAATTTAATTTTGAAAAGTCATCACTGACAGCTATATTTTTTTATATACAAATCAGTCCGTGAAAAAAATTCAATGTAAATTTTTTTATTCATTATTGGGTAATGGAATTAAATGATATCTTCACATAGAACACAACTTTTATTATAAAATAAATTATTTATATATAAAAAATATTTAATTACACTTTATTGATCACTTTGCTTCATTTAAATATCTTCTTATATTTCTAACACCTGAAATTGGAAAAAAAACAAATTAATTATAAATATTCATATAATTTTATCAAATTTGAATTTTAATATTAGTATTTACAAGAAATTTAAGTTTTTTTTTAAAAGGGTTTTGGACAAATATGAATTAATAATATCAATTAAATTATTAGGTAATTATATTTTAAATCCTACCTAAATGTTTTTTATCATACACCATGATTTATTATTATTTTATTTATATTAATATTCAACAGCAGATTTTTATTTTTTAATAGAGGTATAATAGCTTATAATTTTAAAATTATTATGTAATTACATTCTAAAAATTATTGTATATTTTCCTATATTAGTCAATTTGGTAAATTATTTTGCAAAATTTTGCAAACTTCAACTTTATCACAAAAGATACAATGTATAAAAGCATTTATAAGTTGTCTATAAGTAGTACAACTAGTAAAAAATCTTATCACTTATACAATTTATCTAAAATTAAGTTTAATTATTTTTTAAAAAAAAAAATTTATCTTTTCAGTTGCATACAATTATATTATTTAATAATTAAATTTGATAACATAATTTTTTTCATAAATCTGCTACTTGAACCACTTAATCCATGTAAAGAACAATTATGTTTTAATACAATTTATCTTATCTTTGTAAATTTATCTTTCTAAAAAAACAAAAGCTGTTGTATTGTATATTTGCATAATTAATTACATGGATATACTTTAATTATTAGTCAAGAGATATTAATTTGTCTCGAGTGGACTTTAGATAACGATAGAAGAAATTGTGTATATATACCAGCTGGCCCGGCAATGTTTAGCCATAAAAAATATTTTTAGAAAATTTTTAGTATAAAAAATAACAAATTCTGAATGTAGAAGTATGTGGTATATAAGTATGTAAATATATGTAAGAGACAACTAATACAAATTCAGTAGATGGTTTACCCACTGCAACTCATGCCTTATCTAAATATTCCTGGCACATATTAATAGACAAACCTTGATATAAATAAATTGCTTTTGAAGTAAAATTTAAGTTAAAATTTCTATTATACCTTCATTTTCATGTTTTTCCATAAAATCTGAACTAAAATTAACCGAAAACATTCAAAAATTATTCGATCCCTAAAATGACTCAAAAAATAGGGATTTGTGGTAGGAGGGTGAAAATTTAGGGTTGTATCGGTTTTTTAATTACGAATTTTTTTTTTTTTAAATTAATTGTTGCAGAATGATATTAGAATAAAATAGCTTTTACAAAATAGGGATTTGTGGTGGGAGGGTGAAAATTCAAGGGCAGTATGTGTTTTTACTTGCAAATTTAAAAAATTATGAAAAAAATTGATCGGTGCAGAATGATATTAAACTAAAATCACTTTAACCAAGTAATGATGTGTGCTAGGATGGTCAAAATTTAGGGCTGTATGTGTTTTTAATTGTAAATTTGAAATATTGAAAAAATTAATTGGTGCAGAATGATAGTTAAATTTACCAAATAAGGAATTGTGGTAGGAATGTGAAAATTTAGGACTGTGTGTGTTTTTTAATTGCAATTTAAAAAAAAATTAAAAAATTAATTGGTGCAGAATGATAATTAAATTTACCAAATAAGGAATTATGGTAGGAAGGTGAAAATTTAGGACTGTAAGTGCTTTTACTTACGAAATTAAAGAAAAAATGAAAAAAATGAATTGGTGCAGAATGATATTAAGCTAAAATCACTTTTACCGAATAAGGATGTGTGCTAGGAGGGTGAAAATTTAGGGCTGTATGTGTTTTTTAATCATGAATTTTGAAAAATGAAAACAAGTAATTGGTGCAAAATGATATTAGACCAAAATTACTTTTACCAAATAAGGATTTGTGGTAAAAATTTAGGGTTGTATATATTTTTTAATTGCAAAATTTAAAATATTGAAAAATTAATTGGTGCAGAATGATAGTTAAATTTACCAAATAAGGAATTGTGGTAGGAAGGTGGAAATTTAGGACTGTATGTGTTATTAATCATGAATTTAAAAAAATGAAATAAATTAATTGGTGCAGAATGACATTGACTAAAATAAATTTTACAAAATAGGGGTTTGTGGTAGGAAGGTGAAAATTTAGGGCTATATGTGTTTTTTTTATTTACGAACTTAAAAAAGAATTAAATGAAAAAAATTGGTCCAAAATGGTAATGGACAATAGATAGCTCTATTTCTATAACATACTTACAAAAGTAATTATTTATTCCTCTTATAATTAGAAATAGTTGATTAAATTGTATCGATATTATATCGAGCACGTGTATGGAGTCGTCGAAGTAAAAAATGTTATCTTGACAATTTTAGCAACTGCTGAATAAATCGCGAAAAAATCACGATTTTGCTTTCTTATGTCGATAAGAGAGTGATAAGCTGATATTTCACATTCGAATATTAAAATACAGATTCTATATATATATATATATATATATATATATATATATATCCTCTACCTTGCGTCACTGTTTTAATTCTCAATTTTCCTGTTTCCAGTTTACTGACTATGAATTACAATTATATTCAGTTTTTTTTTCATAAATCGGTAATAAATTCCTCGATTTTATAAGCGTGAATAAAACACAAATGTAGTTATTGGCGGTTTGAATGAGTTTAATTAAAATTCAACGAGTCAAAAATCAAATAAAATCAGAAGCCATGAAATTATACGCACGAGGTCAAAGTCTGGCGACTTCTGTTGTGTTTACAACTATCACGAATTCATAAAATACACAATTAAATTAAATATACAACAGATGGGAATAATTAGAAATATACATATATTATACTAGCTGACTTCGACAAACCAATAAATATTATTTCTAGGAAATTTTCTAGAAAGGTGAATATTTAGGGTTGTAAGGGTGCAAACTCCATTGCAATTCAAACAACTGATTTTGACATTTGACGACCACGTGTTTTTTTGTTCACGTGATTGTGTTGACGTTACATTCGTATTTTTAATATTTATTCGTCTCATTTATTTGGGAACTTTGCCCAGTCGATCATATTGTCTGAATAAATATTTTATTTAGTATGTACATCGTGCCACGGTTTATATATAGAACGGGCAGATTTTTTTTTGGATCGCACATGCTAAAGATGATTTTTGGAAATGGAAATTGGTTGAATTACAAAAATAATTTTTCGCGCCCATTGGAAAACGCCATATGTGTTCAACAAATAATTACTAATTTTTTTATTTTTTTTTCGGATAATTCAGGAAAACTATAAACGATTCAATTTACAGATGATCTTAATACGTTGTTATCTTGACCAGGAAATATAATTAGTGCTAAGTGGCATCGTGCCTTAAGGCAAATTGCTGGTACTTCCCGTACCATAAATTAAAAAAAAAAAAAATTTTAACTTTTTGATTTTTCAGAATCTTGAAATTTTCGAAAAAACTTGATTTTCAAATTCTTTTTTATTTGTAAATATTTTGATAATTTTGAACTTTTTTTCAAAGCTGCTTTAGCTGTTTTAGGGGCGAAATATTGAAGCGCGTAAGCGCCGCGTCGCAGTCTAACGGATAAACATTGGTACCGAAACCATAGGAATGTAAACAAAATTTATACTTATTGTTAAAATCTCTATAAAATATCTGATAATTTGATGTGCATATGTCTAATGATCATTTTTGACCGCCAAAGGATTTTTTTACTTTTTTCACTAGATCTCCGAAACCGATAGACCTGCGTTCATGAAAATTTGATCAATTCTTCATCTTGTCAATGCAAGTAAAATGTTTTTTGACTTATTAAAATCGGACGCTCCGTTCTCCTAAAAACTGAGTTACCATTTTTGGCACTTTTTGCACCGAATCTCCGAAACGACTGGACTTGTCTTTGCCAAAAACTAATCAGCACGTCTCCTTATTAATAGGAATCGATTGCTTTTTGAATAATTAAAATCGGTTGAACCGTGTTCCCAAAATCGTCGACGAAAATTTGTATTCGCACACACACACATATATAAATTTTTTCTAAAATATGCCAAAATGTTCAGAAACCACTGAAACGTAAAGATATACATACAAAAATTCCCATATTTGATTTTTTTTGCAATTACTATAACTGACCCTTCAAGAAGTTAATTAACGTTCTTGTACTAAAATATTGTGAAATATAAGTTTTCATTAGTTAAGATAACAGAACAAGCTTATCAGAGAATAGGCAAATAAACCCCCTTAGTTTTCCAAAAATTATAGAAAATTAACTATTAATTATTTAATTCAATAAATTGGTTTACTGATAATCTTAATACGTTATTATCTTCAATAGGAAATGTAATAACATAAGCGATTATTATGTATATCCGTTTGTAATTATTTGCATTCTGTTATCTCTGGTGTTCTAATTTAATTAATAATAATTAATTAGATTATAAACATTTAAATATCGATACTTTTATATATGTATACATATACATATATGTATAGATATATGTTTATAGATATTTCATCATCTAATTCTTCATGGCGTGATATTGACCTCATATTCCGCAGCATGAGGTGATGTTGCACACATGTCCAATTTTATGGCTAGAAAAATATACTAATATATACATTTATATATCGATATATACATTTATACACACACACACACACACACACATATATATATATATATATATATATATATATATATGTATCGATATATCTATCGATGTATGTATCGATACTACCACTATCGATGTATTTAACATGTGCAAAAGACTATCAAATGAAAATAACGCTTCATGAATTTCAATTGAAGAATTTATATGCGCGAAATATATATATTGGATGCCATTTGCGATGAATTAAGTGACGAAGGATAAATTATTGCAGTATTTATTTAATTCAGATTACTTATAAATATTCTGAATTAGTTTAAAAATCTTGATGATAACATGAAAATTCTCAAACTGTTTGACCAAAAGATCCTAATAAAGTACTACAACATGAGTATCTGAAGTAGTAACAAAAAGGTGGCGTACATTAACCACCCTTTTTTTGGACCCTTGGTGATATTAACCTCCCCCCTCCCCGCCAAACTACACGTGTATTTTTAAAACGAGAAAAATTGTAATTTGTTTGATTTTTTTTTTTTTGAAAATGTTTTGATTTTTTTTTATCTTACTATACCCCTCTCTCCCTCACGTGGTATTTTGTGATTTTTGTCAAACACACCCCTATCCCTAAAAACCTCACGTGATTAATGGACGCCCCCAAAGGCCTAGAAAGGAGATATCTAAATTATAGACCTTTTTCTTAATTATCTACCAGTTATTATAATCCAAAAACCTTAACAAAGTTCTAGAATTTAAGATAACTTATTACTACATTCATAGTACATTACTACATACATGGAACTCCTATCAACATTCCACACCTTTCTAAAAAAGCTTAAAAGAAGGGTTCTCTAAAAGCTTAATTCAAAAACCTAAATTTAAAAGCCTTTTAAAAGCCTCAAAACCATAAGAAAGTGTCTACAATCTAAGAAGTAATAATAATCTTAGTAAGAAGTAATAGGTAGTTTAGAAAAAAGGTTCTAATAGAAATCTAGAAACACTATCTATGCACTAGAATCATATTTTACTAATAAAGAGATGTAAGTGGTCACGTGATCAAATTGAAAAAATATAGCAACTTGCCAGCAGGCTTATAAAAATCGCCTAAAAATGGATTTTTGCATAAATTTACGTTTCAAGAGTTTCTGAACATTTTGGCATACCATACGAAAAATTGATGTTTGTGTGTGTGCGGATACAAATTTTCGTGGACGATTTCAGGAACAAGTATTCAACTGATTTGTATGGAACAAAGTACATAGAATCGTATTGATGAGGAGACGTGCTGATTAGCTTTTGGCAAAAGCAGGTCCAGCAATTTTCGAGATACGGAGCAAAAAGTGCTAAAAATGCCAAATCAGTTTTTGAGAAACGTTGAGAATCGATTGTAATAATTTAAACAACATTTCACTTGTATTGCCTTATTGAAGAATTAATTAAATGGGACCTAAAAAGGTTCTAGTAAAATTAATAGACAAATTTCTAACCAAAATTTTGGATTTTTTGTTAAACGGCTTCAATAGAGCCTAAAAAATTTGCAAAAAAATAGACCAATGCCCACATTTATTATTTTCTCCAAAAATACCTTCTGAAGGAACTTTGAAAAGTTTTTCATCTTAGGAGATTGAACAACCCAAAAACCCTAAATTTTGGAATTGCTGAACGATTTCAAATAATAGTCGTAAAAAGACCTAAAAACGTTCTGCAAATTCAAAAAAAAATTAATTGAAGCTAGAAAAGTTTTGGATATTAAATGATTGAAGAATTCAAAAACGCCAATAAAATCTAAGGTACCTAATAATAATTCTTTAAAGCTCTAATATAATTTGAAAAGGTTCTCAAAATTCAAAAACACCAATAAAATTTTAAGTAGTGAAAGTACACAATATGTGAATCTAATTGTGTTTTTAATTTTCCTAATAATGACTTTAATATAGACCAAAACGTTTTTAAAAAAATTTTTACAATAAACTGTGCTACTTATTAATTTTTTTTTTTTAAATATTGGGGTCACATAGATATTATATTCTAAGACCTGGAATAAATAATTATGATGTAGTTTTAAGATAACATTTGTAAATTTTACAAATGTTAAAACCTTTACATTTTTACATTATCATCTTGCAAAGCATCGATTTTTAGTAAAATTTTTAAAAGTTATTTAAGACCATTTATTATACAATTAAACCCAAAATGATAAAAAGTATAAAAATTATAGATTTATTATACAATTAAACCCAAAATGATAAAAAGTATATAAATTATAGATTTTTAAAAAAAATATTGATTTAAAATTAATTAATAGAATACAATTCATTAATTAATTTATGTTTTTTTAGATATATATTCAATCTAAATATTTGTCCGAATGTATTTCAAAATAAATCATACGACTCGGTTATGTAAATGAAAAGATAAAAAATGTTAAAAAAACTGGACAGTTGTCATTCTATGATAAAGAATTATCTCAAAAATGCATAACTCACTCATATATATTTGTGTGTGTGTGTTCTTGAATTCCAATAAATTTTAGATAATTTATAAATGTTGCAAATCAATGAGCAATACAGGACCAACGTACAACCATAAAATTTGAAAATGTTAGATATATATGAGAGTAACTTTTAAATGACTTAACTTTATTTTTAGTCATTATAAAAATGATATTTAATTACACGTAGCAATAAGTTAAAAATGAAATGAAACCTAAAACACTTATCAGCATCGAGCTATTAAATTATTAGAGGCCTGTGGAAAGTTTGTTTGTTGTTTGTGTATGCCAATTAATTTGATTTATTTATATTTACTTTACGTATTTTTTTATTCAATTTGCGTTTTTAAATAGAAATTCATTTAATTAAAATTATTTTTATTTAATTTAATTAAAATTTCTAAATTATTCATTTTAGAGTGATGACACAGATTTAGAAAAGTGTTCGAAACGTACATAATTTTTTTTGAATTTATATTTTAACAGCAATCTTCTAAGAATACAATATAATTGTACATATGCAGATATTATTATAAATATATTTAAATATATTTGAATAAATAAATCAATATTACAATAAATATATTATTGGTTCTCAAAACGTGAATCGCGTCACATACAAGATAAATAAATAAAAGATTGATAGATAAAGCGATCGTCAAACAATGAACAAAAACAATAATATTTGTAAATTTATTCGTTTAATCGCTGATAGAAATAATATTTGGACTTTGATAAGATATTCTCTATACGAAATGGAAATGTTTATTAAAAAATACGATGATTTAATTATTACGCATAGAGATAGAAAAATTATCATGTGGAAAGGAAGAACGGATTTTTTTCATAGAATTTATATATATATATATATATATATATATATATATATAAATACACCAATTTTTATAAAATATGTAGGCTTCGTTGTCGCTGATAAGGAAAAAACAAAGTTCACTATTTTTCTGTCTGTCATCTTATCAGAAAACCAGATTGCTCCCAATGTCTAGGAATATTTTTTGGGTCGATTACAAATCATCACTTGTTGTACTAATGACAATAATGTTGTCATATAGACATTTTCTATATTTAATTAATTTTATAACAGAGTCAACTTTCCAGTTGGGGGTCTACAATAATTTTATAGCAAGTAATCAATAAATTTTACTTCATTAACTTAAATAATTGTCCAAGGTTACTCATTTAAGACACCTAAATTATTCAAAATAGAAACAACTTTCCATAGGCCTATAATAATTTCATAGCAAGTAATTATTTTCTTTCAAATGTTTAATCTCTATTAGTGATGCAAATATTAGGATATACACATATACATTAGGGTGGTCCTTAATATGGACATTTTCGAATTTCCTTGTTCCCAAGGGCTCAAATGATTCCAAATTGATAAAAAACAATTCTCTGAAAGTTAAAGCTCTTAATATTAACTTTTAGATAGCGCACAATTCAAACAAAGTTTTGCATAAAAAAATCCAAAAATTTTGCAGGGCATCGAATTTTCAATAAAAAATGACAAACTTTCACTTTTAATTCATTTGTCTCTAAGTTATACCTAAAATTTTTTTTTTTGATTTTCAAAATTTTTTCCATGCTATTTCCATACAAAACCATGCTCTATCGAAAAGACAATATTAAGAGCTAAACTTTCAGAGAATTGTTTTTTATCAATTTGGAACCATTTGAGCCCTTGGGAGCAAGGAAATTCGAAAATTTCCATATTAAGGACCACCCTAATATACATATTGATTTAATTATTCATAAAACCAGAAGACATACTTTTTGAAAATTTGTACGTTTCGAACACTTCACATACATCTGTGTCATCGAAATATATTAAATAAACGTTTAAGTTATTTTTTAAAGAACTACATGTTTTACGAATTGTATTTACTATCTTATGTTCCAACCTAGTATTTTTTCGGCATCCCAACAGTCAACCACTATTTTTTTTAAAAAATATCAGACTAGATATATATTAGATATGAATATCTATAAGTAAACGGTGTTGAAGGAATAACCACGAAAGGCAATTTTGTTTTGAGTTTTTATTTTAGACCTGGTGAGAATTATATCATACTGCTTGATATAAAGTTGTCCAAAGTTGGAATCAATCGAGGGACTAGTTTATATTAGCCTTCTTTTTTAAATATTATCATTATAAGAAGACAACATACTAGTTAAATTTTATTCTGTTTAGTTTTTATTCTGTACGTTTCGAACACTTTGCCAAATCTGTGTCATCATTTGGCAGTTTTAAAATAATTTTAATACGAATTAAATGCAAGGCAAAAGCGAATATAATAATTTATATCATTATAAAAATAAATAGATGAGACTTTATAAAATATTTTAAATAAACAGAAGCAAAATATAACTAATTAGTAATGAATAATTAATATATCATATGCCTGTTTATCAATTTTTTATTACCGATTGCATTACTTTTAATTAATTTATGCTAAGTTTAGTTTATATTCAACACGTGTCTAGAATATAAACAAATAAAATTGTTGTTGCAATAAATTTAAATATTATTATTCCATAAATGATGGGACTGTTAAATTTGACAATAAAAATGTTATATAATTATAATTACTATTACAGGTAATTATAATTATAGTAAATTTAAAAAATGTATAAGGCAATAAATTTCATTTTTTTTTTTTTTTTTTTTTTTTTTAATAATTTTATTTGATCATCTATCTACAGGAGATATAAAATCAATTGCATGGCTTAGAATTTAACAAAGAAAGAAAAAGCTAAGATCTGCATCCAGTGATGCAGTTCTTTACAGTATGATATATAGATAATAAATTTCATTTAAATATTTATTTATTTATTTTACGGGCTGTCAGTATAATGATATAATAAGGCTCATGTCAATATTTTACAGATTTTATATAATTTAATTATTTTATTATTTATTCAATCATTAATAATTTATTTATTATATACTTATTTATTTTTAGTTAATACTGATTATTTTTAATTGGTTTGTTTCATGAAAATTAATATATGTATTTATTGCAAGTATTTTCAATATAAATTTTCATTTATTATTCAAAGTAAAGTTTAAAATTTTTAAGGAATTATATTTTGTTTGATTACGTATTTAAATATTAATAATTAAACAAATAAATGTTATTAAGGTTTATAAGTTAAGCTATACAAATATAGCCGATAGCTTATTGGTTCTTTGTCTAATTGTTGCGTTTTTTATAAAAGTAAACTTATACATTTTTTAACTCCTGACACGATTTTTAATATTTTATTTTAATATTTAAAAACTGTTTTGAACTTTTAAAAATGGTTGAGTTTTACATTTTTATATTGGAAATATCCAGGGCGGAAGGCGAGGACGTCCCTTCGTCTGACTTAATTTTTATTAATTTAATCATATTAATTTATAACACAGTATTATAGGTATATATTATATAAAGGAATGCATACTCTTAGGAATCTATTAATAAAATTCTGTTAATAGGTCAACGACTCGTCCAGGTCACTAATTATATACATTTATAAATGTATATGTTTAAAAATTTATATATATATATATATATATATATATATACTCGTATATACATTTATAGAAATTAACAAATAATCGATACTTACATTAAACAGACGCAAGTTATAACAATAACATTTGTTTAAGAAAAACGTATTGAATGAAGTTTATTCACACCGGTATATTGTATTCAAAAATATTATTTTTATCTATTAAAAATTTTATTATATATATATATATATATATATTGAGGACTTTTTGGACACATATATATATATATTGTTGTACACCCCTGATATTATAAGTTGCTAACCACTGTCATAATATTAGATTCCTAACAAGTCCAGACTGAAATCTTAGAACCCCTGAGCTTTAGCTGATATTAACGGTTCATATTAACTTTTCTCAGACTACTGCGTAGTAGCTGACATTACACATTCTCTCACGAAATCATAAATCTACATCGACAAATCTCAGCAAGATCCTATTATCGACATTCCGCCTAGTTAACAATTCTCACCAAGTTCGCATGAATAACATTTTGTTTAATCAGCTAAATTCATTACTTTGTCCTTTTCGTTGTATAGAACATTCGAGGCAAATCCCCACTACGTTTCAAAGGATTTTAGTTTTAATAATTATGAAATAAATCAGTCTTAATCTGTCGGTCGCCGGGCAAACACTTCTCTTCTAATACCTCCGAGTTCCTTGTACTTAAAGTGAAATAAAGTGAAGTTTTTGAAATAGTCTTTTCATTTATCAATTTCAAGTATTTTCAGCAAGTGAGTTTTCAGAAAAGTCGGAAGGTCCAGAGCAACAACATCGATTTGCATATAGCGGCGCCAATAGCCCTTTCTGTTCATCAACGCGGTGTCCAACATATTATTTGGTGACAGCGGTGTTCGACTGCCCAACAATATATATATATATATATATGTGTGTGTGTGTGTGCGAGGATCATACTTTGAGATATTTTAGATTTAATTTTTAGATGGCAAATAATAGAGACAAGACAAAGAAACTCACAAAAATTACATTGCCTAATTTAGGAAAACAAAAATATGTTTATATATTATTATAAATTATAATAATTTTGAATAAAATTGACAAAATTTGTTTCTACGTTTCAAATTTTATCCCTGTGCCATTTTCAATCAATTCTTATTATGATTTTAATAGAGACTCACTCTTCTTTTTATTTTTTAAAGAAAAATCTAATTAATTTTGTTGTAGTTACTTAAGCCTTTTATCGCATAAAACATAAACATTAACTTTGGCGAGCAGCGCTCGGGTTAGCCCGCTAGGATACGACATCTAGGCGCGAGCAGTGTTCGTGCGTGCCCGTTAAGTGGTTAACAGTTTTAAAAAATATATGATTTCATCCATATAACTCTTAAGTTAAAACTGTCTTAAAATGTCCATTATACTTTTCGATAGTTCTTTGTATTGATATTAAAATTATTTAATATTATTTATAATAGTTTTTAAAATTTTAAAAATCAACTTAATACTGAATGAGCAATTAATATGGACTTAATTTATGAAAAAAAAAATTATAAAATGGTCCTTATATAAATATTTTTTATTTAATGTGAAAATGGAATTTGGTGTACCTATATATCAAGTTCAAAAAACTCTGTTGAAGAGCATGAAATAATTTAGCAAAAATGTTAAAAATGTATTTAAGGAGAAATATAAGGAATTTAGTATCTTTATTAATATTAATAATTTATATAAGCAATCTAAATATCAAACAATATTGTTATAAATAATAACAATATAGTTACAAATATAAAGTTATGGAACAATCTAGTTATGAACAAGGTGGTTATAAAACAATTAAGATATTAATAAAAAACAAATTCCATAAATTAATTGATTGTGAACGTTTCGAGTCATAATTTATCTCATCAGTGTAGAAAATAACAACACAAAATATGTATATATAAACATATTATTTAGATTACTTAAGGAAATGTATATATTGTAATTACAATAAGTAATTTATAAAGTTAATGTATTTATAAATTTTTTGCTACCTTCATTAACCTTTTGAAACTCCGTATTTTTTTTAATATTTTTGAACTTGCAATTGAAATTAATACTAAATTTATTTATATATTTATTTATTCACAGACGAGCCATTATTGTTTTAAATGTCTTGATTTAAATTTTCATCGAATTAAAACATGTCTAAACCAAATGTATATTATGAATATATCCAAAAGCAAATTTATATTAATATTTACAACAAAAAACAATTACTCTTTATTTAATCATGCATAAAAGGGTTGTTTTCTTATAAATAATTTACCTTATGGCACTTCATCAATACACCACTAGTTTAGTTAGAGTTCTATATAACAATCACCACTGTGACACCACTTCATAGAACTATTTCTAAAAACGTGTTAGAACTAAAATATTTAAAAAAAAAATCCGAATTTTCACCACACACGTGCACGAGTGGAGTGGAATGAATTAATTTTAGAACAAGAACTAAACTTTATCTTTGTTTGAGTTCTATTATTTTGGGAACGTGCTTCGGCGTGGAGCACCAGGCGACGACTGACTACTGACGGTTAAAGACTGGCGGAGCGCCCGTCGGCTCAACTCGCCCCGAGAGAAATAGATCGCTTCGGCGGAACCAGATGGGGGGAGGGAAATAAGAATTTCGTTGTCAGATTTTGAATTTTTTTTATATATACTTATGAAAATAATTGAGAAAGGCATTCGGAATTATGTCTTCTCTATGATACGATGTTCTATTAGTATCGACACCACGAAATATAAGGATATGGATAAGGATTTTATCCTAGACGAAGAGTATCGTAGATAGCCGATGATATCCGAAAAAAAGAAACACGCTAGTTGGATGCACACTATCCCTTGGCAACCAGTGGAGGTGCAAGAAGCTCAATTAATAAAATATCATATAATATTTATATTTCATACTCTCAATAATCATAACTCATATAAACATTTTACAAAGTGTAAATCATATTTAATATATCTGTTTGGACGTCTTTTCGTTTTATTATATTGGCCATGAAGGTGACAAACTTCAGAGCATTAAGCTTTACACGGAATGGTTGCTACCCCTAGTAGCGGAGTGTTTTTTGAACTAGTTACTTCAAAAAAGTAAAGTCCGCTTAACAACATGTAAATAACCAATAAAAATAAATATATCTTCTTTCATTATAACTCAGTAACAAATCAGTTATTGTGATTAGAACTGCAACAAATACATAATATACAAACAAATCAGTGTTTAATACAGTCCACAGCTACAAGGGTTAAATTATAACACAACAACCTGAATTATCGAAGGAGAGTTTTAATAAATTCTATAACTACGTAACAAAAGTACAATCATATTATACTTATATTTTACACACTCATATAATCTGATTTTACAAAGTGTAAATCATATTTAATATATCTTCGTTTATAAGTCTTAAAAACTTGAAATGATTTAATTACTTGATAACAATTTCGCAACAATTACTTGTTAACATTTTCAAAAAAAAAAATACTGAAATGATTTCAGTAATCTAAAGATATCAGTTGGGAATTATGCTGATCTTGATAAAGATCAACCACTAATTAAAAGTTAAACTAGTGAGGCGCATAGCATGGTGCCTTAAGGCAAATTGCTGGAACTTCCCGTACCAAAGAATTTTTTTTAAAAAAGATTAACATTTTTGAAAAAAAATTACTCTGAAAAAATTAGATTTTTGAGAAACTATAAATTTTTGACAAATTTACTTTTTTTTGAAAAAAAACTTTTTGAAGAAAAATTTATTTTGAAATATTTTGGAAACTCTGAACTTTTTTTCAAAGCAATCGTACTGCATAGGGACGAAATATGAAAGCGCGTAGGCGCCGCATCGCCGTCTAACGGATAAACATTGGTACGGAACCCATAGGAATGCAAACAAAATTTATACTTATTGTTAAAATCTTTATAAAATATCTAATAATTTGATGTGCATATGTCTAATGATCATTTTTGACCGCCAGATGGCATTTTTTTACGTTTTTTACTAGATCTCCGAAATCGCTAGACCTGCCTTCATGAAAATTTGATCAGTTCTTCATCTTGTTAATACAAATAAAATGTTTTTTGAATTATCCAAATCGGACGCTCCGTGCTCTTAAAAACTGAGTTACCCTTTTTGGCACTTTTTGTCCCATGTCTTCGGATCGGCTAGACCTGCCTTCGCCAAAAACTAATCAGCACGTCTCCTTGTCAAAACGAATCGAATGTTTTTTAAATTATTTAAATCGCTTCATCGATGTTTTCGAAATACACGCACACACACATACATCCATTTTTTCTAAGGTATGCCAAAATGTTCAGAAGGTTTTGAAACGTAAAGATATATAAAAAGTTTCATTTTAGATTCTTTTGCGATTACTATAACTTACCCTACGGGAAGTTAAAAAAAAGTTATGGCGTCATCAAAGAAACTAAACATGGCGATAGAGATTTTAGTCTAATCGAAACATTCTCCGATATTGTAGGACAAATTGGCAAGTTTCTGAGTCTTTTCTTAAACTTATTATTAATCGAGTAGATTATTTATATTTTTCAGAAAGTTCATGCAAGTCTTAAATCGAAATGTCACTTACGTCTAGTATTATTGAGTTATTCATAAAAAAATGTTCATTATAAAAGATTCTACCGAACATTATCTATTACAAAATAATAAATACCTGTCTCTCTCCATTATGATTTACGTCACCATTCCCAAAGCACTTGCGTATTCGCAAATATTTTGCGACATTTACGACTAATATTCACAGAAAAACATAAAAATGTTGATAAACACAAAATATTTTCACTGGCGAAACTTTTTCACTTTTTACTGGTAATCACACTATTTGTACTTGAGGTAGGAAGATAGAAGTCGTTGTCATAGTTGAACTTTAAGAGTATACGAGGTTACTGTGGATAATAAAAGATATAGATAATAAAAATTATAAAACTAGATAATAAAAATTATAAAAGATTATTTAATTTTTTTATATTTATATATTTGCCAAATAATGCATTTGTATCAGACAAAGTGTTGGAAGGATAGAAAACGATCCCTTGTTGAAAAATGAAATTGCATAAGACCTTAAAAAACTTTAAGGGCCGTTTATTTAACAAAAAAAATCATGAAATATTTCGAATGTATTTCACATGAATTTTAAATAAATTCAAAAATTAAAAAAAAAACGGACTATTTTTTTTACGTACTGATGTTGAATGCAGGTTAATAGTAATTATCATCCTGTATTACCAAAGGAAAGGGGAAAAAATCTGATGGTGTTAGTTCCTAATATTAACATCAAGATTCGCACTTCAACTGAAGTTTCTCTATTCCTTTTCCTAAATAAATACTTATTTTATAAAAAATATTCAATTTTTGTTGCATTTGTTATTTATGATCAAAACAAGCAAATACAATGCTTTGGTCATATAAAATATTGTTATAAAAGTCTAAAGCACAAATGGAGTTTTACCCATGTTACTTTCATAATAAACTTAGGTTGAAAAAATTTTCTTTATCAATTTGAATGTATGGAAGCGAAGAAAGTATATGTATAAGTATATATATGTATATATATATATATATATATATATATATATATATATATATATATACAAACATAAAAATATAATTATAATTTAGAATGACATATAAATTTTGAATGACCTTAATTTTTGCAATGCACTATTTGGCACAAAGCTCCATTGTACTTGCCAAGTACGACAGAGTATACATATATACATACATATAATATATATACAAATATAATATATATATATAATATATACATATATATATATATATTATTGTAGTAAATCGTAAAATTCTTTGTTCACTCACCAGATTCCGTCCAAATGTGAATTTTAAAGACAAACAGACGAGTCAGAGTCATTGTTTGTCGTAGAATCATCTGTGGATGTCTCATCCTAGTGTAAAACATCACACCATCACAATATATATATATATATATATATATATATATATATATAGAAAAAACTCCAGATTCCTAAACAAATAGATAAATTATCAAGAAAATAAATACAAAACAGAGGTGTTATCATAGGACTGTGAGTGTCAGTTAACCACATAAGCCTGTATACCAAAGGTTCTCAAAGATTTGTATCACAGAGTCCTTGGGGGCGTCCCAATTAATCAGGTCATAACTTAAAAGATTTTTGTACACCCCACCCAACATCAAGTGTATTTTTAGTACTCTGAGACAATTGTATTTTTTTTAATTCAGGAAAGTAATAAATGCATGTGATATCTAACTAGAGACCTACCACTCTTTCTTGTGATATTTCGTTATTTTTTGAAAAAGCCATCCAACCCCTTATGTCGATAGAAAGAAAATTAAACATTTAATCGAAATATTCCATAATTCTTTACGCTCCCCCATAGATTTGTGGTTAGAGAGCTATTGCTTCAAAATTCGATGCCTATCTCAAGCAAGTAATAACATCTGTTTTCAATTGGAAATTTACATAACAATATGTTTCCAAGTGAAAATAGCCCTAAAGGGGTGTCCATTAATCACGTGAGATTTTTAGGAGATTTAACAAAAATTCACGAAATATCACGTATGGGAGGAAGGAGTAGTAAGATATTAGTAAGATATCAAGTGTATTTATTTCTAGCTTATTTTTTTTTAAAAAATCCAAACATTTAAAAAAAAAATCAAAAATTTTATTATTTTCTCTCGTAACTAAAAATACATGTGATATTTGGTGGAGAAAGGCGGTAATTTTGAGTATCACCACGTATCACAAGGGAAAAGGGGGGTCCAAAAATCTCTAAAATATCATATTTATGTTTGCTCAATGTTTCAAGAAGTACTAAATGATCACAAGAACAATGTTTAAAAAAAAATAAAGAGATTGAATATTAAAATCTGAAGATTCAACAATATTTGATAAAGAACAAGGCACCATACAAATTTATGGTAAAACTGCAAAATTTTCCACTCTCTCAATTTTAATTCATATTTTCCAGACTCTATGATAAAGCACGAATTTTACTTTAAAAAAAACAATTTATTTTCATCAATAGTTGTCCACCCTTCCCATTTTTTAATTGAACAAATATTTCCCGATGCGCACAAACAGTACATAGTCGATTTTATGCATAAGGAGCAATTTTTGCAAAAAATATAGAGAGCTTGAATATTAAAATCTGAAGATACAACAGTTTTTGATAAAGAACTATAGGTACCATACAAATCTATGGTAAAAACTGTAAAATTTTCCACTATATGAATTTTTTCAATCTCAATCAATTCGCTAGGCATGCCACATAACAATATAATTTAAAAATAAATTATCGGATTTTAATTCGTAATTCAAAAATTGCTGAATTAATAAAAAGCACGGTGGTAATGTTATATCAAAATCTTGAATCTTTCAATGTACCAATTCAATTTAAATAGAATCAGTCCCAGATTAGGTTGGCACTTGCAAAGACTATTAAGGGACATTTATATGTGGCATGCTTTGCAGTGGGTAAACTATTCATTTATTATTTGTTAGCTACTCCTTTCACTTGTGCACCACATTTGCAATCAGTTAGTCATTTTCGTACTAAACATTTTGTAATAGAAATATTTTTTATTGCAGAACAACGTTTGCCGGGTCAGCTAGTATATATAAATAAATATATATATATATATATATATATATATTACATACACACATATATATACATACATACATACACACAATATATACATACATATATATATACAATGTATGAAGTGATATACACAGTGAAGAAGTATCAACTCTTTTGTTTATGCTATTTTTATAAAGATTTATGAAACAAGATTCTGAAAAGCGTCTCTGCGAAGTATTCGACTCGTGATATAAAATTGTGGCAACATCAAAATTGAAAATAATTTTTATATGTGCTATATTTCTATATTGATAATAATTTCTATCTGTGCTTTCAAACTAGAGTCCACTGAAGATGACACAAAACAATGTGTCGAAACGTATGCAAACAATAAAAATGTTACAAGTTCATACAAGTTTTTATTTGATGTATTGCCCTGAAGACTGATTCTCATATATATATATATATATATATATATATATATATATATATATATAATCCTCAAGATATATATCATGTATCCATTACCCCTGCCTGTAAAATTACAAATAATCGATTTATAATAAATTCAACCCCACTTCCAAGTTCACAGAACAATCTTTATTCCACTAATAAACCATAAAAATTTACTAATATTGCAAAATATAAAAACATTTACTCGTCTCGATATCAACCGACCAACCAACCAACCATCCAAGCAAACAACCACATTAACAAAAAAAAGTCTTAAACCTATGAACAGAACAAGAAGAAAGAACTATATGTAACTATTTTATCCAATGTACAATTATAATTAACATAATAATAATAATAATAGTAACTAATTGTAAAAGTAGATAATAATAAAGCGAAAGCAGAGTCTTGAAGGTTTCGTATAGTATAATATTATATTTATATATATAAATATTTGTTTTTCCTAAATCACTAATATCTTCTGAGTTTAGAACCGATTGAGAAGCTCATTGGAGATTTTTTTAAAAGTTTATACATGAAGGAAATCGTTTTGTACAATGGTAAATGAGACCATGGGGTAAATATATATATATATATATATATATATATATATATATATATATATATTAGGGTGGTCCTTGATATGGACATATTCGAATTTTCTTGCTTCAAAGGGCTCAAATGGTTGCAAATTGATAAAAAACAACTCTTTGTAAGTTTTAGCTCTTAATATTAACGTTTAGATAGAGCGCAATTTAATCAAAGTTTTGTATGGAAATAGCTTGAAAAAATTTTCAAAAATTTTAAAAATGTTTTTTAGATGTAATTTAGCAAACAAATGAATTAATAAAACTCATTAATTTGTTGCTAAGTTATACCTAAAACATTTTTTTTAAATTTTCAAAAAAATTTTCTTGCTCTTTCCATACAAAGTTTGATTGAATTGCGCTCTATCTAAAGGTTAATATTAAGAGCTAAAACTTTCAGAGAATTGTTTTTTATCAATTTGGAACAATTTGAGCCCCTGGGAGCAAGGAAATTCGAAAATGACCATTTTAAGGACCACCCTAATATATATATATATATATATATATATATATATATATATATATTATATGTGTTGAGCTTTGAACAAGAAATCCAATAAGTAATAAATAAACATAACAGTTTTTTTTTTATCAATTATGTATTGTCAACTAAGGTTTACCATCTGTTTCATTTCATTTTCTATAAATATTTCTGTTTTATTCCACTAGGCAAGAAATTACATCTATTTCTGACTAGAAATGATATATCTTTTATAATATCTTTAGTTATTAATTTCTGTTTGGACAATCCAGATATCCTGGCTCAAGAAAAATGTGAAGTGATATAGAACTTTCACTCCAAATTTATGAAGTGGAGATCTTTTCATGTTAAAAAGAAAATAATTATTAACTGATCTTTATTCTTCAGTTATTAATTTCTGTTAGGACAATCCAGATTTCTTGGCTCCGAGGAAATTTATCAGCAGGAAGATCCAAAGTCGGCTCAAGAAAAATGTCTAGTAATATAGAACATTCACTAGAAATTTATGAAGTAGAGATCTTTTCATGTTAAAAAGAAAATAATTTTTAACTGAAGAATTGTAAAAGAAACAATTAAAATTATGTTCAGAGATGTTAGTTAAAATTTTAGTCTTCTGAGACAATCATCACTTATGATAGACAATATCTAAGTGCAGCATTTTTTTTATATTTAAGCCCTTTTAGGGTTATTTGAATTACAAAAAAAAATCATTTTGGATTGAACTTTTATGAAGTACTAGATCATCATTAAATATATATGTATCTCAGAAATTAAACTAGAAAGTATAAACTAGCTAGTCAGTTCAGGTTGCACATTTTGTATTAAACTTTCTTGAGATTGCTTTCTGTGATATAGATTATTATAATTATTAATTAATAACATATATTTATATGTATACAATGTTTGTATATAATCGAAATTCTCTTTTAGACGTTTTTTTTTTAAATTATTTTGATAAAAAAGTATTTTTTGTCGGTTAATAAAATGCAGTTTGTAATGGTATTGTAGAACAGTTGCGCTTGTAAATTTTTCCCACAAATAATATAGTTTAGTTTTTTTGTTAAAACTTGATAAAATACATATATAGTATTATATATTTTTAGAAAGCTAATAAAATTTACTACAATACTGTATATTTTTAATAATTATCTTTCTAACAAATTTATTTTTAATAAATATTCAAACTTAATAGTTCATATGTTATTAACAGTGGGTAATTTATTTTAGTTTTTAGCTGATTTAAAAAAAAAGAAAAAAAAGTGTTTAAAAAATACGAAATGATGGTTCCTTTCTTTCTAAATAATTTCTATTTTTTTAACTATTTTATCATAAATAACTTTCGTTTTTTCTTTTTTATTTTCTAATCAAGATGATGTTCTTGATAGATGTTCTAAAGATGGAACGCATATAGTTCCAAAACGTCGATAATAAATAAGTTTAAAAAAACTTTATTTTTTTTTAACTTATTGCATTCCTTGCTCAAAGCTCAACAACAATAATAATAATTTTTATTTATTCATACTATATTTAGTTTTATTTATTTTCCAATTAAGGTCATGTTCTTGACAAAAATCCTAAAGATGGAACGTGCATTGATCCGAAACGTCGATATATACATAATAAATATTTAAAAAACTTTTTGGATTTTTAACACTATTTTGGATTCTTTGAAGCTCTTATATATATATATATATATATATATATATATATATATATTATATATATATAATTAGCAGCTAATTCGTCGAATTAAATTGATAAATTAATTTGCACTTAATTTGTACGTTTCGGCGCTTAATGTGTGTCGTCGTTGAGTAAAACTAAATTACAGAAATATTGTTTGAAACAACGAATACAATTTTTGAAAAAAATATTTGAACTTTAAAATGAATTCTATTAAAAATGTGAAATTTTTCATAGCGAAAAAATTAATCTCATATTATTTTCCCAGTTTAGTATGTATGTAAAAATATACATAAGTTTTTAAATAAATATTTTAATATTTTTTAAAAAAGCATATTTGAAATCACCGAAATCACTTAAAAAATTAAAATAATGTTTCATTTTTAAAAAAATACTATTCATTCCTTGAAACAAAATGTCTGTGTTTTAAACTTACTGAATAATGGGACATATTAAGCATCGAAACGTATAAATAAAAAAGTGAAAATTAATTAATCATCTTTAATTCATTGGTTGCTAATTATATCAATAATGTTTCAAGATCGAAAAAAATTTCGATTGATTTTTGAACACTTTTTTATATAAAACTGTAGACAGCTATTAGCTTATTTTACAATCTTTGTCAAAAAAAATCACTTCTTATTAATTATCACCAATAAAATTGATTTTCAATTATAAAAAACTCGTTTGTATAATTTATAACAACAACAAATACGATTTAAAACAAATCAGTCAATATTCCAGAAACGATAAAAAGTGACAAATGCAAATATAAAAAATTATTATTAGATATTTCATTTATTAAAACTAATGTAATGATCATAATTCATAACTTATTATGCCTGCAATTTCTTCGAATTTAAACATAGGGGTTAATTCTGGGATAAA
The DNA here is from genome assembly GCF_003426905.1 of Ctenocephalides felis. Lineage (NCBI taxonomy): Eukaryota > Metazoa > Arthropoda > Insecta > Siphonaptera > Pulicidae > Ctenocephalides > Ctenocephalides felis. The sequence continues at coordinate 45,221,868 of NW_020539726.1, forward strand.
ATAGAAATGTTATGGTAATACAGTGGAAGTCCTTTAGTCCGACACTTGACATGCCTGATGGTCTGGAATTTTTTTTGGAAAATTTCTTTTTTTTTCAAAAATGTAAGTAAAAACACATGAGAGCTATTAGAACGTTTTCAGAATGATTCGGAATCATTCGGAAGGATTCGGTAAAGGTTGTGTTCATGCTAACTTCAGTTGTGTCAAGGTTCATGAACAAAGTACGTTCTACGATATGCGTAGTCCCTACGTTCTACAAAGAATTCGGCCCTCGAAGGATATATCAGTAGATTTAACCAATTAATTAATTGAGGCGTCCATTAATCACAAGAGGCTTTTAGGGGCAGGGTGGGTTTGATAAAAAATAAAAAAACATCACGCGGGGGAGAGAGGGGTTTAGTAAGATATTACGTGTATTTATTTTGAACCTGATTTAAAAAAAAAAATCCAAAGATTTTCAACAAAAACACACGATTTTTTCGTAAATTCGAAAAATTCTTTCGATGAATTTTAGGGTGGGGGAGGGAGTTTAATTTTAATATCATCGAGGGTGAGGGGGGATTCAAAAATCCCTTAAAAAATCGATCACGTGATCAACAACTTACTGACAAAAAAATTTGCAAAACCTCACGCGGGGAGGGAGGGGTTTGGTAAGATATTTTACGTATATTTATTTTTAACCTAATTTTTTTAAAAAAAAAAAACCCAAACATTTTCAAAAAAGTACACGATTTTTTCGTAAATTTGAAAAATTCCTTCAAAAAATTTCGAAGTTTGGTGGGGGGAGGGAGGGTAATTTTGAATATCAGTACGTATCACTAAGGGGGAGGGGGAGTGATTAAAAATCCTTAAAAAATCGATCACGTGATTAATGAATGGCCCCTAACTGTACAGTGACCGTGTTCTTTTAAAACTAACACTCAATCAGAAACTAAAAACCATAAAATAGCTGAAAATAAAAATCATTAAATTTTATGTAAAAATAAAAAAAATGAGTTTTGGTAAAAATTTATAAGAATTTTGTACATATATTTTGATAAATGTAAAATATACTGTATTGTTTCTATTTCTTACGTAGTTTAATAATTAATCTGATTGTTTTCATAATTACTGCCCGATAATCCGGAATTTTGGGTCCAGAGCAAGCCGGACTAAAGGACTCCTACTACACTATGTTACGGGTCTATGTTCGTATTAACTGTGTTGTAACAAACTATAAAAAAGCTATGTTTTTGCTGGTCGTTTGAGCGTTTTACACATAAAATCTAACCTCCAAAACGCACGGACTTCAACAAATAATTTTATCAAAAGTGCAACTTTGATAACACATGCGTGAAATTAGGTTTTATTTGGAAAACGCTTGATGGCACAGCAAGTACAAGTTTGGACAATTTGTTACAGTAGAAGTCCTTTAGTCCGGCCCCCAACAGTCCGAAATGCACAATAGTCCGGGAATTTTTTTTTGAAAATTTCGTTTTTTTTTAAAGCAAATAAAAACGCTCGTTTGCTATTAGAACGTTTTCTGGGAGGTTCGGAAGGAACGTTGTATCCAAGTTTATGAACAAAGTACGTTCTACGATAAGTATAGTCCCTACGTTCTACGAAGGATATATCAGTAGATTTAACCACCTGACTGTGCTGTGACCAAAACTTAATCAGTAAAGGACACGAAAACACGTAACACTAACTCTCAATCAGAAACTGCAAATCAACAAATGGCTAAAAACCAACAAATTTTTGTTTCATGTAAAAATTAAAAATGTGTTTTGAAAAATATTTTAAATATATATTCTAATAAATGTAAATTAAGCTTTGTTGATTGTATTTTCTACTGATTTTGTCCGAAGCCGGATTAAAGGACTTTTACTGTACTATGATACGGGTCGATCTTCGTATGAACTGGTAGAAACAAACTATAAAAAAAGCTATGTTTTTGCTGGTCGTTTGAGCGTTTTACACATAAAATCTAACCTCCAAAACGCATGGACTTCAACAAATAATTTTATCAGAAGTGCAACTTTGATAACACCTGCGTGAAGTTAGGTTTTATGAGTAAAACGCCTAAACGCACAGCAAGTTTGTCACAGAAGAATTCCTTTAGTCCGGCTCCCAACACTCCGGAATGCACAATGGTCCGGGATTTTTTCAAAAATTTTGTTTATTTTTAAATATGCAATTATACCAAGTTAAAAATCTAGAGAGTTATTAGAGCATTTTGGGAATTGTTCGGAAAGACTCGCTATTGTTCGGTAATGGTTGTGTCCATGCTAAAATCCGTTGTGTCCAGATTCATGACCAAAGTACGTTCTACGATATGCGTAGGCCTTACGTCTACAAAGGATATATCAGTATTTTAAACACTAACCGGTGCAGTGACCATGTTTTCAAAACTTAATCCTTAAAGGACATGAAAAACGTAACACTATAAATTTTATGGAAAATAAAAATGTGTTTTGGTAAAAATTTAAAAGTATTTGAAATATATATTCTAGTTAAATGTTAGAAAGAAATATTGTTTGTATATCCTACTGATTTTGAAGTACATTTTTTAATCTTTTTGTAATTGCCGCTCGATAATCCGGAATTTTCGATAAAGGACTAAAGGACTACTACTGTACTGTGTTACGGGTCTAGCTTCGTATAAACTAGTACTAACTGTTTAAAAACTATTTTTTACACATAAAACCTAACCTCCAAAACGAACAAACAATTTTATCATGAGTGCAACTCTGATAACACATGTGTGAAGTTAGTTTTTATGTGTGAAACACCTGATGGCACAGCAAATGCATGTCATTTCGACAGTTTTTACTAGCAACTTATATGAAAAAGAACCGTAACATAATTTTGTCATAACATTTTTAGGTTATCGCAGAATTAGCCCCATAGTCTAAAAATTAGAATATTCTACGTCGACATTAATCAATATATATATTTTTTACATTTCATTTTCATTCAAATTTCACATCTTGATTTCGAGTTGATTCGGCGCTCCCTCTAACGCGATATATACACAATAAGCAGAACACAGTTCTCGGTCCTTTAATTTAAATATATACAATTAAGTACTTATCACTTCTTTTATAAATATCTCCTACTAGTCGTTCAAAAACTATCACTTATTTACATTTATAATTATTATTAAGTACTCACAAAAGTAGTCCCGACAATAAAAATTAATCTCTTGTACTTGTAACTCCACTCCACTCCACTCGACACTTTTTTTTGTCACAGTCTTATAAATTTCACAAGTAATCATTATCTTCGGCCAGGTCCCTCGAGGGGCTCCGGTTCACTTCGGCAATGTTCGGAGTGTTATTGGCGGACGAATTGGAGGTGCCCTGTTTGGGGGTGCCGTCGGGCGGGGCGTAGTTCAGGAAGTCCCAGATCAGGATGGTGTCGTCGTGGGAGGAGCTCACTATTTGGAATTCGTCGAACTGCAGTCTGAACACTCGTCCCGTGTGCTCCTGACGATAAAACAATAAACAACTCACTCATAGGGAAAAAAATTTAATGGATAGTGATAAATGATAAAAAGGTCCATCACAGATATCTCAAAAACAAAGTTAAAAAAATTTACAATATTTGGTCAAGATTTGACCAGGGCTTTTTCTATTTAACCCGAGACCCTTTTTGAGGTAGGGGGTATAAATGTATGAATATAAATACTTACAATAACAGAGACTAAGATCTTATCTAAGTGACGGGATATTTATAATTTACAGTTTTCTTAATATATAATTAATCATAGTGATCCCCACCAATATTTGAAAGTAGAGGGCAAAAGATGTATAACTAGCCATGAACGATAGAAAAAGGTTTTTCATTATTGCCATTTATATTATGTGCTTAGTAAAAATTCATTTGTAAACTCATTCTTATTGAAGATTGTACGTTATTGTTCATAAATTTTTTTTTAAATATCCGCGCCCATTCCATTATGGAACATCAACAAACTTTTTGGTAGTACTTAGAATGTCTAAATAGAATACAAATCTATAAACAGATGTAATAAATGCTTTACAGAATATTTATTCATTGTACATTACTAAAATTATATATGCTCGTAAAATTTTCTGCCAATAGAGATAATTAATTTACTAATATAGAGCAATTATTACATTGTAGCATTATTTGCTATTAATTGTTTATTTTAAAATTATTACAGTATTACATTGTTTAGAAAGTAAAATTTTATGCAAAATTAATACTGGTACTGCAATGATATAATTCCAGTATGATTATAATTTCTTACAAAATATTTTAGTTTTAAGATAATCAAATTTCAAATTTGTGCTTGATTTGTTGCTTTCAAGAGACAAACACCAAAGTCTGAAAATCCTTAACAAAAGTATTTTCTTTCGTTGTTTTTTATTTCTTCGTGAGTACTGTTGGTTACGAGACCTCAAATATAATTTTCAAGTATAGGTTTTTAAATTATTTTATAACATGTATCGTTGATATTAAGTTAGATTATGGATGGATGATAGTAGATACACGACTTTAAGTGTGTTTTAAAGTGCCAGAATGCACCCTTGATATAATTATACACAGGGTGTCCCAGAGTTCAACGTCAAGCCCAGACAAGGTTATAATATTGGTCATAATTATCATGGGAAATTTAAAAAAATATATCTAATGTAGTTTGAAAATATGAGTTTTTAAGTGCAAACCAATTGTTTTGGTGAAACTGCGACCATTTTTCGGTTATTGTGGTTAACAGTCTTTTTATACAACTTCTACAAAAGCTTACAACTAGTTGGGGTAAAAAGTACCAACTGAAAATTTACCCTAGGAAAAGATGTGAACACTAAAAATAGTAAAAACAAATGTAAATTTGGTTAAAACTCTGCTAATGAATATTTCTGACAAAATACCAGATCAAGGTTGTATACAGTGTTATCTTTGTAACAAAAATGTACCCAGTAAATTTATATTTTGCATTGGTTGAATAATGTAGCTATAATTTCGTAAAAACCATTTAAAATTAAAATAAAACATTGGATCAGATTGACCCTTGGACGTCCCATTTTGACCCGCCTATGGGATAAAACGGTCCAGGCTACAAATTTTTGAATACCAGCAAAAAAAAACATTTCTAAAATGATGAAGTAGCTGGAATTTGCACTGAACATAGTCAGATAGTTGTTTTTTTGATATGTGTTATTTGTTGTTATGAAATCGTTTTGGTTTTCACAACATAATTGATCAATGTGAAATTGGACCTTTGTGTCCGGCCCTAACCTTGCTATTTTAAAGTAGAGAGAAAAATGGATGAAACCAGTGGGTGTATCACTAAATGAACGATTATATTTCCAGTTTCTTTTTCCGGAAATATTTTTTTCATTGTTGGTTTTTTTTTGGTTTTGAGTACTGCAGTTTAGTTTACGACATCTAAACATAATTTTTAAGTAAAGAGGCGCTCCGACTTATGAGAATTTGGAGCGATTTGTTGCTACGAGCAAAATTCGAGATAAAAACTTTGAACAAGTAACAGTTTTCTCAAAAAATGTTCTTAGCAAAATGAAAATATGAAAAATTTCTGCAGTTGTAAAAGTTTATAAAAATTTAGAAATGTCTTTAGAAATTTATGCACGTTTGTAAAAATTTATGTACATTTATAAAAATATTTCAATAACTTACAAAAATTTATAGAAAATATGCTGAGGTTCTTTAAAATTCATAAAAGTCCATAAAATTTTCCTCAATTTTGTAAACCTATATAGTAATTCTTATTAATTTAATAAAATTTAATGAATCATATATAAAAAATCATAAACATTTATAAAATTGTAAAAAAAATCAATGAAATCTCTTGGACGATAATAAAAATCTTAAAGAATAATCTAAAATAAAGAATCTAAAACCTATAAAAAAAATGGTTTTTAAAATAATAATAATTACTATGAAATAAATATGATACTGAACACAAGTCTCTGAGAGAAAAAAGGTAACTTTTAATTAGTTTTCTATATTTACCACCAATGTCCTCAAACACAAGGAAGATGTTGGAGCTCGAGGGTCCATGGCAGCCATCAAGTCCCATACTTTGATTTTGCCATCATAGGCACCTGAGACGATGCGTTTTGAATCGAATCTTATGCATCTTACTAGCTCCTCGTGACCCTCCAGAACTCGCAAGCAGGCTCCACATTCTATGTCCCATAACCTAAAACATAATAGATAATAATAAATAATAATAATTAATAATAGATAATAGTTAATGATATAAGTGCTAAGCTAAGTATCTTTTTAGCTTTGTATTTTACTAATTGTAATTAAGATTCGTTTTCGGTAATAATTAAATATTATTAATGATATTAGTGTTAGGCTTAATATAGTTTTAGCTTTGTATTTTATCAAGAATAATTTAATTAAGATAATTTGTTTTCTGTAATGAGTAGTTGTAATCCTGTATCATAAATATATGAAAACTAGAAAAAAATTGTTAGAAAACCCTTATGTCCTCATAGAGTTTTTTTTTAATTATTCACAGTTAGTTTCAACAATCAGATTACAAATCTATAAATACAATATATTAGATGAAAGTTCTAAAAAAATTAAGTAATAAAGTGAATGAGTAATGAAGTCAAAATGAATTTAATAAATAAATTTCTGTTTGAAAAATGTCAATTGAAAATGGCGCCAATTAGATTTTAGTAAAATTGATATCATTATAAATATCAGTTATCATTTAAGCATTTGAGTTTGACTCATGTCAGGGAAGTTCATATAACTTGCCTCATGACAAAATGCCACTTACATCTAGTTCAACCATTAATTACATACCTTATTGTATTATCACTGGATCCACTAACAACTATTCGATCTCGATATTGTAAACAAGCTATGCCTCTTTTGTGTCCATTCAGTGTTCGAACAAACTCACAACTAGATGTATTCCATACCTGGAATAAAAAATGTATTATATATATATATATTATATATATATATATATAAATATCTTCTATATATATAAAAATAAGTCGGGTTTTCCTTCCTGACGATTTAACTCCAGAACGCACGAACCGATTTCGACAATTTTGCATTCGTTGGAAAGGTCTCGGGCTCCGCAAGGTTTATAGCTAAGAAAATTAGTTGTGCATGGCATCGTGCCTTAATGCAAGCTGCTGGAACTTCACGCACCGTAATTAAAAATTCGAGTAATGACATTAGTGAGAATTATCAGAATTATGCTTGGTTAAGTCAACAAGCAATTTTTGCCCCAAGAATAATGATGTACACGCACTGAATTTCACCATTCAATCAAAAAATTTCTGGCGATTTGGTGACATAGCAATGATTCCGACTGGTCTTCCGTTTGACTTCAAACGATTGCAATTTCCAGTTCGCCTTGCGTTCGCAATAACAAGTCGCAAGGCCAATCGCTTAGTGTTTGCGGGATAAATTTCAAATAGATTATTTAGAAAATCATTGTTTTTCACATAGGCAGTTATACGTTGCCTGCTCACAAGTTGGAAAACCATCCGCTTTGTTTGTGTTAACGTCAGACCAAAAAGCAAAGAGCACTTCAATGAAACGGATAATTTGCGAATTCGCTTTCATTTACTTAGAGAAGTTCAACTAAAAAACACTTTATTTTTGTAATCGAAACAAATTCATTACTGCTGTATAATAAAATCAAATTTTTCCTTTTCAAATATAAAACAAACAAAAAATTTCTTCATCTTTCTCACGAACCATCTGGTGGCGAAACGAAGTTCGTCGGGTTTGCTAGTATATATTATAATGTATAAAAATATTACCTTAATAGTTCTATCCCCACTGGCTGAAACAATATATCTTTCATCAAAATCAACAACATTGACGGCTGCACGATGTCCAACAAGGACTCTGCGCAGACTAATTTCTGTAGATGTCGTCATGTCCCATACGGCTATTGAACGATCCTGAATAAATAAATTTTAAATTAGGTTATTACCATAATTATATCATAGGTATTATAAATTCTATTTTTTCCTTACCTTTGAACATGTGACCATCATCCCGTTACTAAATCTCAAATGCAAGACAGCCTCACAGTGATGTATGAGTGTGTTGACCATAGCCCCCGTGGCTACGTCCCAAACACGGACTGTGGAGTCACTGGACCCCGATATTATCACTCGTTCATCGTATTGCAGACACAATACTGAACCAGTGTGACCGGTCAGAACCTGAGATAAAAATTATAGAATTAATATTATAAATAAATTATCATTTTAGGGGGCGTCCATTAATCACGTGATCGACTTTTTGAAGATTTTTTGATATTTCAAAATATTTCAAAGTATAAAAAGAATCTAATTTTTCAAAAATGTCAATTTCTTTCAAAAGTTTCAAAAATCTATTTTTTTCTCTTTATCTTTCTCTTATCTTTTTCAAAAAATTAAATTTTTCGTACAGAAAGTTCCAGCAATTTGCCTTAACACTATTCCTACCGGGACCGGTCAAATGACCGTTTTTGATTTTTACTATTTTTCATATCAAACGTAATTGAATCGTCATCAAACTTTATGACTTTTCCTAATATGTGAGTATGATACGTTTTTCAATGTTAATTTGTTTTTTAACTTCCCGTAGGGCAAGTTATAGTAATCGCAAAAAAATCGAAAATGAAAATTTTTGCATTTCTCGACGTTTCAAAGGTTTCTGAATATTTTGGCATACTTTAGAAAAAATTGATGTATGTGTGTGTGTGTGTGTGTGTGTATGTGCGTGTGTGTATGTATTTGCGGATACAAATTTTCGTCGACGATGTCGGGAACATCGATCAACCGATTTGAATAATTCAAAAAACATTCGATTCGTATTGATAAGGAGACGTGCTGATTAGTTTTTGGCCAAGTCAGGTCCAGCCGTTCCGAAGATATGGGGCAAAAAGTGCCGAAAACGGTAACTCAGTTTTTAAGAGAACGGAGCGTCCTATTTGAATAATTCAAAAAGCATTTTACTTGTATTGACAAGGTGAAGAACCGATCAAATTTTCATAAAGGCAGGTCTAGCGGTTTCGGAGATCTAATGAAAAAAGTAAAAAAAAAATGCCATTTGGCGGTCAAAAATGATCATTAGACATATGCACATTAAATTATCAGATATTTTATAGAGATTTTAACAATAAGTATAATTTTGGTTTACATTCCTATGGGTTCCGTACCAATGTTTACGCGTTAGACGTCGACGCGGCGCTTACGCGGTTTGATATTTCGTCTTTATGCAGTTAAAGCAGTACGATTGCTTTGAAAAAAAAGTTTGGATCTTTCAAAATATGTCAAAATAAAGAAAACATTTTTTTTTTCAAAAAAAAAAAAATTAAAAATTTTTTTTTATCAAAAAAAAGTAATTTTTTGTCAAAAATCTTATTTTTTCGAAGTAAATTTTATTCAAAAATGTTAATCGTTTTTAAAAAAATAATAATTTTTGGTACGGGAAGTTCCAGCAATTTGCCTTAAGGCACGATGCCTTAATTGCCTTATGCCTAAGACAGAATTCCACTTACAGCTAATTTCAATTTTTATTTTTGGAAAAAAAATTGTATACTGTCTTGCCTACCGCGACCGGTTATTTGACCGGTAGTACGAAAGACGATGTTCGTACGGCATTTTTTGAAATAATTGTTAGGAATATGATCGAACTTACAATAAAATGTAAAATCAGAAGAATTTAGACTGGTAAAAAATACCTTCTGCAAATGTATATGCATTTTTTTCGATTCTGTATGCACTCTGCACAAATGAGGCAAGGAGTATAAATATTGCACTTCTACGGTATAAAAAGTGGGTTTTCTCATTTTTGCTCAATGTCTATGTGTAGATAGATTTTTACGAAGGAATCCAAACAACAAATTGATAGATTTTGTTTTGAATCCAAAGGTTGGTTCAACTACATTGACAGCAATCAAAATTGTTGTAAAAGTCTACGTATTACTATCGACAAACATATATTTTCAATAAAGGTAAGGTGTGAATTTATTCAACACATGTTCAATAGTATTCAGGAAAACGTATAAATATTAGTAACCGTTCAATATACGATGTAAATATTATTATGCCTAGCAAATCGCACAAATGGAGTGTAAAATTTTGGTAACCATCCAGTATACGTAGCAAACTGAGAATTTCTTTGAAGATTTATAACTGATGAAACCGTATTATCAAAATCGCTAGTACGACGTAAAAAATATATAACGTTTTTACCATCCTACATATAGCTAAACTTTTAGTAATAAAAACTGATGGTAGGTACAATTGAAGCAATATAACTGCTATAAATACTAGCAGAACTAAAAATCAAGGACTTCAACAATCAAATAATATTTACAATTTTGGAAGATAAGAAAGAAGATTCTAATTTTCACTTACATACGCATATCTTGAAAAAATTACACTAATACGGGAGTTAATTCAATTGGTATTAGCGTCGTGCTTGGTGTAGATGTCATTCATAAAATAGTCAGAAATCATTCGGTAAAATATGAATTTTAGAGAGAATTCATCAAGGATTTACATTATTTTGGATTCATTCAGGATAAATCCATTGTTGTCACATAAAGAAATTACGGAAAGACGATGTACAAGACGGGAATTTTCTATTCCAATTAACTTGCCGTATAGTTCTAACAAGAATTCAGAAAAAAATCAACTAAGTACAAGTGTAAAACAGATTTACTAAAAGAGAATATTCCAGATATTATTTTAGAAAGCTGATAAGGTGATCAAAATCAGCCAAAAACGTAAAAAATGCACTCTAAGAAAAAAAATCGTAAAAAATTTGAAAAAAAACAGAATAAAATGTATATTTTGCATTCTAAAATAAAAGAAATATTTTGTATTTGTATTTATAAACTCTTAAACTAGCATATTAACTCTTCATTCAATACAGAAAAATATAGCTTTTGTATGACCGGTCGGAATAGTGTTAAGGCATGATGCCATACACAACTAGTTATATATATATTTTCTTACCTGATTACATTGTAGTGTACTTCTATCCCAGATTTTAATTGTGTTATCCCTTAGGCCTGATACGATTTTAGTATCATCGTACTGCAAACAGTAGACTCCTTTGGAGTTCTCTGATCGACAGTTGATTCTTTGAAGATTATGTCGACCCATTCGCCAATTGGATTCAATGCTATCAATGTCCTAATAAATATATAAATATAATTATTTATTTATCTTCTTATATATAAAAATGAATCGCAAAATGTGTTGGTAAGCGCATAACTCAACAACGCCTGGACCAATTTGGCCAATTCTTTTTTTAAAATGTTCGTTGAAGTCCAAGGATGGTTCTTACGGCGAAAAAAAATCGAATAATTGCCGGGAAAACCCTAACAACAGCCCTTTTCTTTTTCTCGTACAAACGTTTTCTAACTAAAACGTAGAATCAATTTGAGCTTTATTGCTATTATATAAAGTTCATATTAAATTACAAGCATCCACTATATACTCCTTCTGAACGATTATTCGGGTTTTGATAAATCTTTCTGAAGTTTGTTAAGGAAATTTTCTAGAATGTATGTGATTATATTTCTGGGATGTATGTGAAATATTGTAGAAATAATTAAAAAAAAATTGTAAAAAACGACATGTCATTGTTTGCATTGAAAACAAATAAAAACTATCTTCTGCCAAAAATTTCAATTTACTTATGTACCTAAACAATATTAGAATATGTATAATAAATTTATGATTATGAATAAGAAAAATGAAATGAAAATCTACATTATTATTGCCAAAAAGCAGCTGAGATGTGCCAGAAATAAAAATAATATTAAATACAGTATACGTATGGCAGATTGAATGATACACATATTAACAGGATATGACAAATTAATTCACTTAAAACATGAATTTAGGTATTAATCAGGGCCGGTCTTGCCTTTGATGCGAAGCATGCGAAAAATACGAGCGCACGCCTTAGGGGGCGCCAACACAAGATTCGGATATTAAATTTTCAATATAGTATTTTTTTCAGCATATAATTTCTTTGCATCTTTTACTAATCTTTCCGCAATATTTTTAAAATTCGTAAAAAATTCACTTTATAACAACAAATGGGAAAGTAAAGATGAATACATACAATTCGGCCCACACGATATCGATTAGGACAAGTTTAAGATGCAATTTTGAATATCTTAAATAATAAAAAATTAAATTAATTTAATGCAACATGAAGTACTAGTGTTATGTTATGATTATAGTTATGTTATACCGTTTAAAAGACTTCAATTTCCAATATAGTGTTGGGGAATGGAAACTCATAATTTTATTTAAAGCAGTTCTACATTTAATATCGCTCATATTATATATGTATATGCATTTTGGCGTAAAGAGTAATTTAAAAAACAATAATAATTATTTTTGGGTAAACGGTACATATTAGTATATTATATTAAAAATTGTAGACATGGGTACAGGACAATGTCTGTCGGTATATAAATATATACTTATATTTCCTTTCCCTACCTGCATGATTTTAGGATAAAGTGCTGTATAAAAAGCATGGCTCGGATGCAAAGTGCCTGGTCTCGGTTTGAACAAATACTGAATCCATCCTCTCCTCTCGGCCAACCCTCTCCATGTGGAATCATGCCTAACTTTTTTCTCTATAAGTTTTTTCCAGAGCATCCCTTCGGCTATGACCCTCCTCCATTCTTTACAAACCAACTCTGCTGATAACAAACTGTCTGCATCCAGATAGGACAGGATGGATTCTGCAATGTGGTCTAGGCCTTTTTCTAGAAGAAACAGAACAAAAATTAATTCGAGAGCATTGGAGGAGGATTATTAAAATTGCTTTATATTATTACTTGGTAATAATGTGATGAAATCCCTCTGCAGCATTGGTTTCAAATAGGCATCTATATGTCCATGCTGATGGTGACACATCCTTGATAGGAGCCTTTCGACAAATTCAACCTGTTCGCTTTCTGTCCATCTCGAGAACAAAGCCACACAGCCGTCTCTTTCTTGAGGGAAATTTGATGATGATGTTATCTGGTGAGAAAAAGAAATATATAGAATCTTAACAGACAAATCAAACGGGTTTAGCTCTATTTTTTTTAAGTAAAACTTCATTAGGCGCGACTAAGGTGTAAATCCGTACAAATGCAACGGAAGTGCGTTACGGCAGATAAGATAAGACAAGAGTCGAGTGCCAATGATTCGTCATTCGCTCTCGATGATATCATTTTTATACGGGTCGATTGTGATTTGTCGTCGCGTATGTGAAATAGAGGATCTGTCGTTGTATGCGTTCCGATATTAACAAGGAAATCGGCATAGATAAATAAACATTTTAAAGTTACATCGTAGTACAGATCTTGATTTAATGAAAAATTCCTGAATCAGAAGAATACTTTACCCTGTTCCTTGAAAATAATAAAACAAATTAAGCATTTGTGCCGTGTACTAAATGTAAGTTTATTGATTAGAAATTATTTCTATATTATTCGTAATTTCTATAAATCTTTGAAGTTATTGAAATGGAAAATATTTTTATAGGCAAAACAGGTATTACAGATCACAGATGTTCACATAATGAGATTATATCGTCAGAAAAAAAAGTAAAAAAAATACAAGCAGTCAATGAATGTATGTTAACTTTAATTACATGAAGTTCTTCAAACACAATTATTACATGATGATTGAAGTTACGAAAACAATATTTGTTTAGGCTTTGTTTAACATAATCCACTCTGTGAATGAATATTTTAGAATTTATTAATCAGCAATTACTTAATTTTTCTAACGAAGGTTCATTTCTAAATGCTAACTGCAATGACAAACCGATCATGTCATATTTGAAGTATGACTTTAATTACATTATTGTGTTTAAATAGTATACATATTTTTAATGCTATTATAAATATATATTTATCATTTATTTACATATATATAAAAATAAATCGGGTTTTCCTTCCTGACGATTTAACTCCAGAACGCACAAACCGATTTCGACAATTTTGCATTCGTTGAAAAGGTCTCGCAAGGTTTATAGCTAAGAAAATTAGTGGTGCATGGCATCGTGCCCTAATGCAAATTGCTGGAACTTCACGCACCGTGATTAAAAATTCGAGTAATGACATTAGTGAGAATTATCAGAATGCTTGGTTAAGTCAACGAACAATTTTTGCTGCAAAGTATAATGATGTACACGCACTGAATTTCACCATTCAATCAAAAATTGCTGGCGATTTGGTGACATACCAATAATTCCGACTGGTCTTCCGTTCGACTTCAAACGATTGCATTTTCCAGTTCGCAATGACAATTAACAAGTCGCAAGGCTAATCGCTTAGTGTTTGCGGGATAAATTTCAAATAGATTATTCAGAAAATCATTGTTTTTCACATGGGCAGTTATACGTTGCCTGCTCACGAGACCAAAAAACAAAAAATGTGGTTTACCAAAGATCACTTCAATGAAACGGATAATTTGCGAATTCACTTTCATTTACTTAGAGAAGTTCAACTAAAAAACACTTCATTTTTGTAATCGAAATAAATTCATTACTGTGTATAATAAAATCAAATTTTCCTTTTCAAATATAAAAACAAACAAAAAATTTCTCTTCTTCTCACGAAACCATCTGGTGGCGAAACTGAGTTCGTCGGGTTTGCTAGTCATTATATAAATGTGTATAATGTGACACTAATAAATATGTGCATCACGAGTGTTACCATATTACTAATAAACATTATTCAAAATTGTTATATGATGTATTTATTTTTACTTAAATACCATTTTGTACAGTAGCAAATAAGTTTTACTTCAATCGCGTCTGAACCTTACGCGCACTCTTTAAACGATAAATTCAAATAATTCCTTTACCTGTTGTGTCATGTGTCCACCTATCGGCGACTGCATCATCTGATTGGTGTCGTAGATGTTGGTGGTCTGGTGTTGGTACAACTGGGCGAAGGCGTTCGGGTTCGATCCGAGAGGAGCCGAAGACGGAGGCGGAGGATTCGTGCCAGCGACCGGAGGAGCAGGGGGCGGCGACGGCGTCGGCGAATACACCATCGTCATCGCGAACTGAAACGGAAAAGGACGAAGAAAATTATAATGGATTGAAACTGGTTTAATCGAATTTATTCTATAGAATACAGATTTTGTTCATGGCAGAAAAAATATGAAAATAAAAAGTAAAAATCTAAGACAAATTAAGTAAAAAAATTGAAACGTTTTGGATAATTTTAAAACAAAACTCTGGAAAATTCTAATTAACTCGACTAAACAAAATATCTAAATTGTTAAAAATTGCAAAAAGCTTTGAGTTTGCTTGATGGCTTTTCATGTTATATATTTTTATATTTGTAGTCGGAAAGGAAAATTGTATTATTAGTGATTCAGAACAATTTATTTGACAATCGCAAATTAAAAAATCAGATATTTTTGGACAATTTTCAAAGAAAATAATAAGCTGTAGAGCATGTGCCTATATAGGGTATACCACATTTATAAAAGTCACTTGATTATTCACAATAAATTTTGTAATGGGCTCTTTTACTCATTTTTAATATATTCATTTTTTTATTAATATAAGTTTGGAAAAACATTTTAATCAATAGTATTAAACTGTTGGTTGATCTGTCGATTCAAATTTCAATCCGGTGGATTTTAATAAAAGCCAAAGAAAAGCATGGCCGGGTTTGCTAGTATATATATATATATATATATATATATATATATATATATAATATATAATGTGTAATAATAATTCACACTAATCAATGCCATTTCGTGGATGAACGGTTTCCCATGACTTATAAATAAATATTGTTTATTATTTATGTTTATATAAAGATACACGCAGGTATAAATTTTTATTTCTATATATATCCATTGAATGTAAATCACGTTTAGAAACTCGTTTTCTTTCTATTCTCTATAATTTAATAACAAATGAATATATCGACATTAAACCTTGTGATAATGATAATTATTATTATTGTTATTATTACATCAATAAACAAATTGTTGATGAGACTAATAGTTGTCATAATAATATTTATATAATATATTTATTACTATATTCATTACTAAAGGTAAAAATAAATATAAAATGGTATATACGAATGAATCGAATCAAATAAACAAATTATTTAATAATCATAATATATTATTAGTATATTTATAATTATATTTTTTATTTATTAACACAATTTATTCTTAAGAACATTTCGACAATATGTTCATTACGTCTCTAGAAAACTTATTTATTTGAAATTTGTTATATTTAATATCTCTTGCATAAGTTAACTAACAAGTACATATTTTTAAATAAAAAAAATATTTATACTAAATAAAAAATATGTAAATAATATAAGATAAAATCTATATGTTTAAATAAATGTAGTAATGAAAAGAAACAAATTAAATTGTACATTAATACTATAATTAGTAAAATATTCAGATATATATTTGCATTTGTTTTGTTAGATATATACATATATATCTGGTATTAATTTCACAATTTTAATGTTTCAGTCGAATGAAAGTAAAAGCCATAAAAAACTTATTAAATAATAAGAGAAATCTCGAAAAAAGAAACATTTATATATGATTCATAAAATGAACAAATATAAAACGCTGCATATTCGCAAAGAGAAAGTCCCAGCAAAGTAAATAAATATCACACCAATACAAATATAATTATAAATTATATGTAATATGTACATTTATATTTATATTAAAATATAATTGCAAAAAATAATTTGCTGAAGATGCACTGGATATATATTTCAAAACGTTCATAAGATAAAAATCGTATGAATAATTAGTATAGGGCAAATTATGATATTACAGGTAAACGTGCTAAAAAGTGTAACCAGAGATAAAATACAATTTCGATATTTCGCAGAAAATATTTTATAAAATTATATCCAATAATTTTTTTATTCATTTCAAAGAAAAGAAAACAGAATTGGACTCACATTAAAAAATGTGGTGTGCAAGTTGCAAAAAAATGAAGAAATTTTAATTCACTAAGTAATTACTACTTTACTAAGAAATTTAATATTACTTGGTAAAGTTTATTAAGATATACTTATTGATAGATGAGAAAATGAATTTTAAAATAAAACACCCTACATTCTTTATTATTTATTTAATAATGTTAAGCTTACAGACGTTTAAAACTGTTCCAAATATTTATGAATATTAAAATTAAATAAATATAATAAATGATGTAATAACAAAAACAGCTCATAAATATAAAACGAGCTCATTAGTCATCCAAATTCACTAGCAAAATTATTTAAAAAAAATCTTGATGAAGATTGAATTAACTTAGTTATTATTATAAGATATTATTTATAAGAAAATAGTAGAGTATATAGTGTTATTATTAAAATATTGTTAATATTATTTATAACGAATGGAAAAACAATTATTAAGTTGACTATAGTATACAATGTTCCTATTTAAGCTGACAATTATAAATTCCACAAATGTACTAAATGTCCTTAACTGGATAGTAGTAAATATAATAGTGAATAAAAAAAGATGTTCTATTTGTATAAAATTTGATTTATTAAAGTACAACATATTTATACTGATAAGACAAGAGTATTATATGTTCATGTATGTACATCGATTGCATGTACTTATAAGGCTTTGCGAATGAAGTTGTTGACACGACACGCCCATGTAAATACATGTAAGAAAACATCAATAATTTCTGGAGAATTCATAAATTAGTGCCAATTTTCACATTTTTAAATAAATTTACTAAATACTAACCGCTACAAAATATATTTTAAAATTATTGATTCAAATATCATATCTTATTATATTTTATCTTATTATATTTTTAGTATTATATCTGTATGTGGTCTTAATTTTGGCAGCAAAAAATATTTTAGAGGGTTTTGTAGCTATGGTATACAAGAAAATATATTTTTTTACCTAGTTTAGAGTATATCGTCACTAACACAAAAATCTAATACAAGAAAAACATGTCAATTAAGGACAAGACAACCATTGAGTTGCTTTCTAAGAAAACCCACATAACTCAGGACGCCCTGGTATGTTTTGAGACTACATAAATTAAGTTCAAAGTTTTCTGACGAATATTATATACGTGGTCTGTTCAAAAAGTACCCGGAATTTTCGTTTTTTCAAAAAAATATTTATTTATTCGTCTACATTAATGTGGTCCCCTTCAAAGTAGTCCCCCCCAGATATAATACACTTATGCCAGCGTTTTTTCCAATTTCGAAGCACCCTTGATATTCACTTTTTGATATGTCCTTGAGCACTCTCAGCGATTTTCTTCAATCGAGGAAAACCGCCGTCCTTTCATGGGTCTCCTTCAACTTTGGGAATAGGAAAAAGTCACACGGAGCCATATCTGGTGAATTTTTGCACTTTGCAACACTTTATTTCATTTTTTACGCAAAATTTAATACAAATTCTTTGACTTTTCAATTCTTCCATTGTAAAAATCGCCGAGCTCAGAAAAACACGTCGAACCTTAGCGACTACCACAGAAAAGTAAACAGTGAATATAGCTGAAAATTTCATCATACTTTAGGGGCATGTATACCAACACAATAAAAAAAAAATTTTGACAATCAGACACTCCAGACCCGCGAAATTTAATTATTAGTAATTCCGGGTACTTTTTGAACAGACCACGTATGATGTTTGAAGAGAATATATATTCCTGTGTATATATATGTATATAAATCGTGTTTTATGCGTACAATATATATAATATAAATATATAACATCCGAGAGAGTAATTACATGAACCGTTGTTTTCTGACACGGTCGTAAATAATATAATGCGAAGACTCCGCAGAAGAAACCATACAATTCTTCCTCTTCCTTATGATATTGAAATCGCTATAAATATACAACTCGAATCGAAATTTACATTTAAATAATTTGGAAGCAATCTTTCACAAAAAATACTATTTGTCATAATTAACTGTTAACAATTTCAGTATCAGAATATTTTCCGGAGGAGTGACACTGCTTTACGAGCCAGCAACCTGCCTAATAAAAGATGCTTCAATCGATTGAAATTTAAATCAATAAAAAAAACAATTTATCAATATTAAAAAAATGGATTTAAAACATATTATACATCTTGTCTTATTAACAGAATCAATATATTATTTAAAAAAATATTTTTTTCTAAAAACCATAATAATAGAGATTCAATATGGCGTCGAGAGCAGCAAAGACTTTGGGGCACCCGTACTATGAACTATTGATTTTACAAAAAAAAATTATTGAGTTATTGAATGAATTGTAGGAAATTTCATCTAGTTTAAATTCGTACGTAGCTACTTTTATTGTACAATGAGCCGAAAAGGAGGAATTTAAAAAAAAAAACAATTTTTTGACGCCATTTTTCCAATATGGCGGCGCCGACTTGCCGTGAAAATATGAGGTAGCAAAGTTGAAATTCGCAATTCTATAAGATTACCAATTTCCAAAATTTTCCGAGTACTATACCGGCAACAGCCTTTATTTGCACCAAATGTCTAATAAAAAATACTTCCTTTAAATGACTCAGTTTATTTTAAATGTTACTTGTTTCACTGTTCAGCAAGAAGAGAGTTATTTTTCATAATCAAACATAAATATAAGATGGCGGATACATAGGTATGATAGGGGAACATTATTGCCA
Source organism: Ctenocephalides felis (assembly GCF_003426905.1). NCBI lineage: Eukaryota > Metazoa > Arthropoda > Insecta > Siphonaptera > Pulicidae > Ctenocephalides > Ctenocephalides felis. Next base: position 45,241,518 of record NW_020539726.1, read on the forward strand.
ACATTACTAATAGTAATGGCGGGAAATTTGAATTATTATACAATATATAACATAACACAAAAATGTGTCATACAATTTTGTCTAGTCTGGATTATAAGGACAAATTAAAATTCTCAATAATTCAACTCTAAGTGATAAATTTTTGTAGCAATAGTCTCGACACACAGGTAGCCAATTAGATAGCGATATTAAAAAATCGATATTATCCGACCCAATTTTCTTGTAGTGAATGTTTTATCTCTATTGTTTATTATTGAAAATCGTTCACATTCACATCGTTTTATTTATTGATTCATAATTTTAAAAAATCACCAATATTACAGAAAGTCTAATAGTCCAGTCATTATAGTAATCTCACCTCAGAATTCGAGATACCCAGCTGTAAGTCTGTAAATACTTGTATATTGACACCCTAAAGTTGTCTCAAAACCTACATATGGTAGGGTATACGCAATGTAGGTTTTGAGACAACTTTGTGTGTGCAAAATACAAGTATTTACAGACTTACAGCTGGGTATCTCGAATTCCGAGATTTTTACCTAATTTAAGCTTAAATGACTGGACTATAACAAAATAATTCATAACAGAAATTCATCACATTGAGATAGCACAACCGTTTGGGTTGCAACAGCTTATTCTCAAATTCTGATCAAACACAAAAAAAATCAATTTTGACAAAGGAAAAAATGTATCTCACACTTTTGCACAATATATTAAAAATTATGAACGTTGTCCTCCCCTGGCAGGTACCGCTATGTAAAGTTTTTACAGTGTCGTGTTTTTACCAAATGATTCATACAACACATTTATACGTTTATATATGCATTTATAATATATATATATATATATATATATATATATATTGTATATGTTTGTATATTTTATTGTATGAGAAGAACAAAGTCTACTACACCGACAAAACATACAACACGAGGTTACCACAAACAACACGTGAATTTTATATAAATAGATCATCTCTAAATGTTTATAATAAAACCGTTGTAGAATCACAAAATTTCGAACCAGACATATTTATTTATTTAATTTATTTTATAAAATTACTATTGCTCATCAGACAGCTATCTTTCATAGAAAACTGCTTACAAAAAAAACTGCATAAATTCAGCATAAAACATGAACAAAATCTTGGACACATTATTTAAGAAAAAGTCAAGATAAATACTAATTTGTAATTGGACTAAACTGAATCAGGCGTACAATACAAATTAATAATATATTTCTTTAATCACAAATATATAAATGTGATCAATCAAATGCATTTTTTGTATAAAATTTACCAAACGAGGACGTTTATTTTTTAAAATAATGAACACACACACACAAAGAATTTTCTGAAATTGCAATCCAAAAGTTTATCTATTTTAAACAAAATACTTTTAACAACTCAATAATTCGTACAAATATTTTATAAAATTGAATCCAACCATTTTTTCGTTTATTTCGAAGAAAAGGAAACAGAATTGGGCCCATATTAAAAAATAAAGTGCAATAGAAAAAGATATTTTAATAGATGATATTTTCATAAAGAATTTTCTGAAAATGCAATCCAAAAGCGATGATAATAATTTATGATATTTTCATAAAAAAAATTCTGAAAATGCAATCCAAAAGTTTAGCTGTTTTAAACAAAATACTTTTAACAACTCGATAATTCGTCTCATATAATATCACTCATATCAATATAATTTCAATCAAGTACATTTTTCACTTCCATAGATATAAAAAAAAGACTTCTGACAATTTTGGATTTTTATTTGTCATTTTTGAATCCTACAATTTTACTTGTTTTTCATTTTAGGACATATATAAAATTTATTATATAATAAAAAAAATCATACAAGCACAATAAATGGTCACTGCAAAATTATAGCAGATTTTTTTTATTTTAGATAAAATAATCAATGAATGGCTGATGTGAAATTATTCTATTTTGTAATCAAAATATTTATTCTAGCATTAATAAAGAGATTTTAAAGTCTTCAGAATCTCAATATAATTTCAAGTTGAAATTATTATTATTTCAACCAATTCCAAAATATGAAAAAAAACTAACAAAGGCCAGAAGTATTTTAGTAGAATTATAGCAGATTTTTTAAATTTTAGATAAAAAATATCAATGAACGGTTGATGTGAATTTAATGGATTTTGTAATCAAAATATTTATTTTAAAATAATTAAAGAGATCTTAAAGACTCCGTAATATCAATATAATTTCAACCATTTCCAAAATATATAAAAAAAATCTAACAATGACCAGAAGTATTTGTAATTTTGAAGTCAATTTTTTAATCCTAGAATTTTACTTACTTTAAGGCATGTATAAAAAAAATTATCATAGCAAAATCATGAAGAGATGTGCTGATTAGTTTTTGGCAAAGGCAAATTCAGCCGTTTCGGAGATACGGAGCAAAAAGTGCAAAAATTAGAAATCGAGTTTTTGAAAGAACGGAGCATCCGATTTGAATGATTCAAAAAGCATTCAATTTGTAATGATCGGAAGAAGTGCTGAATAATTTTTGGCAAAGGCAGGTCTAGCCATTTCGGAGACACAGAGCTAAATGTACAAAAAATTGCAGATTTTGAGGGAACTAAGCATCCGATTTGAATGATTAAAAACTGCTTGTGTTGACAAAACGATCGCTTTTGAGAAAAAAAATATAATTTTCAATAATAATTTTTTTTTTAATAATTCTAATTTTAATTTTAATTTTGCTAAAGCTCTAAAGCTCACTTATATGCTTCAAGTAAATAACATTACATTTGCAATTCAGTTTATATAATTCTTATAAATATTAGACAATGTCCTTCGTTTTAAAGTCTTTTGATTTAATTTTGTTTATTTACTTTTTTGTAAACAAATATAAGTAACAGTATTTATAATAATCTATTTGAAAACATTTAATATTCCTCGAATATTTCATTAAGGTACGGGAAGTTCCAGCAATTTGCTTTAAGGCACGATGCCATACATCCCTAGTTTTATTTTATTTTTACCGTTTCGTTTTATATTGAATTTACTGCATTTTTCATATTTACATATTTCTTGTACCTTACAACAATTTTGTACCCAAGACTATTACCAGTTTTGATTAACAAGATAAATTGTTACAATTTTTAGTGAATATTGTAAATTTTATATCGAAAAAACAACTATTGAGTTGTTTTTTCCAACAAGTCAAAGTAGTATACAATGTACCTTTTCGGCGGACTATTGTAAATCCATTAAATTTACTGAATGTCCTATACTGGACAGTTGTAAATAAAAAGAGTTAATAAAAAAAAAAAAAAAAAAAAAAAAAAAAAAAAAAAAAAATTTAACGAAATTTATTAATTTCGCATTTACACGAAATTATAAACACAAAACTATAATTTGCTTTTATATCTATAATAAAATTTTCATTGTTTTAATATCAAAATACAACACTACAAAATGCATGTTACAGTTACGAATTCTCATTATAAATGTAGATGGAAACTCCCTGTTTTATGATCAAAACTAAATTTTTTGTGTGCATAAACTAATTTGTTTGAAATATTAAAACACTTCGGTGCAAAACGGGAGATAAGTATATTTTTTCTACTATAAACAAATCTTAAAAACTCCAACAAGTACATTCTTTTCAATTCCATCCATCGACTAAACTAAATTCAAATTACAATAACACAATTGTTCATTCATGCAATAAAAATACTCAGCAAAACAAAGGAGTCCCTATTACACAATTTCCACAATTTCAATGTATGTACGTGTATGTATAATAATCATCTAATGTTAATAAAATTTACACTTTTTATCCTCTCACTTATTTTTGCAACTGACTAACTAATTTATGTGCGATATGTAACACCCATTTACATTTATTTAATGCTTCGACTATTTTGAATAGAAAAATAGTTTCACTTGGATAATTGAAATTTTCGAAGAATAAAAAAAATGGAGTAAAAATTGTAAAAGATGTTATAATATTGTATTATATTCAAGTGAAAGGGTGTCCATTAGACGTGAGTCTTAATAAAAAAAAGGGGGGATGATAAAAAAAATCACAAAATATCACTTGGGGTAGGGGAGGGTCTAGTAAGATATCACTTTATTAGATTATTTTTTACCTAAATTTCTAACAACGAGAGACAGGGTAAAATGCTATTGATAGAGTTTTTTTTGACTATTTCGCTGGCGATACAGTCTCATTCTAGCATTTTGTATGTGCCTTCCATATATTGCAATCAACATGTGATTTTAAAAAAAGAATTACAAACTAGTGGGGTGCATGGCATCGTGCCTTAAGGCAAATTGCTGGAACTTTCCGTACCAATTTTTTTTTTTAAAGATTAACATTTTTGAAAAAAAAATTAATCTAAAAAATTAGATTTTTGAGAAACTATAAATTTTTGACAATAATTTACTTTTTTTGAAAAAAAAAGACTTATTGAAGAAAGATTTATTTTGAAATATTTTGAAAATTTCGAACTTTTTTTCAAAGCAATCGTACTGCTTTAACTGCATAAAGACGAAATATCGAAGCGCGTAAGCGCCGCGTCGGCCTCTAACGAATAAACATTGGTACGGAACCCATAGGAATGTAAACAAAATTTATAATCATTGTTAAAATCTCTATAAAATATCTGATAATTTGATGTGCATATGTCTAATGATCATTTTAGACCGCCTTTTACTAGATCTCCGAAACCGCTAGACCTGCCTTCATGAAAATTTGATCAGTTCTTCATCTTGTTAATACAAGCAAAATGTTTTTTGAATTATTCAAATCGGATGCTCCGTTCTCTTAAAAACTGAGTTACCGTTTTTGGCACTTTTTGCCCCATATCTTCGGAATGGCTAGACTTGCCGTCGCCAAAAACTAATCAGCACATCTCCTTATCAATACGAATCGAATGTTTTTTGAATTATTCAAATCGGTTGATTGGTGTTCCCGAAATCGTCGACGAAAATTTGTATCCGCACACACACACATACACGCACACATACGTATACACACACATACATCCATTTTTTCTAAGATATGCCAAAATATTCAGAAACCTTTGAAACGTAAAGTTATATAAAAATTTTCATTTTCGATTTTTTTGCGATTACTATAACTTGCCCTACCCGAAGTTAAAAATATCCTTGATTAATGCACAAATGCAATCGAACAACATCCTGATTATGAAAACAGAAAAATCTTGATTAATAATAATAATAAAATGTCTAATTTTAATAGTCCTCATAAATTTTAAAACCTAAACTCATACTTTTTATATGTAAAATAAATAAAAAATGAAAAAATTTTGAACTATTGGTTTTTTTATACCACAACTCACTTAATGAAATATTATAGGATAATAAAAATACTTATCAAACATCTTTGATCAATAATTCTATTTGCACGAGAAACCTTATTATCACGAGAAAGCTTTTCAAGTCCTATTTTATTTCTAAAGCAATGCAATATGTAATTTTAGAGACAAAATTATAAAAATATTCATAATACAGCTTGAGCTTGAATGTATAATTGCAATCGAACAACAACCCGACTATGAATAAATAAATAAATTTTGTTTAATAATATAGTAATAAAGCACATTTGATATAATGATTTGAGGCTCAAATAAGATATCTAATTTTAATAGTGTTTATAAATTTTAAAAATTTAACTCTTACTTTTTATATCAGCAAAGTGAAATTTAGTCAAATATTGAATTTTTCAACCACAAATTTCACAAATTAAAGCCAAAACACCTAGAATGTTAAATCTGGCCATGGTTTATGACAACAAAAATTGTTATCGAGTATACATTTCTATTTAATATCTTCTGCAAAAAGGAGCAAAATAAATTCTTCGACATGAAAAAATGCAGTTGTGAAGGAAAGAAATTACAAACATTCTTTATATCAGCATCAGTATCACGAGAACTATTTTGGAGCCCTATTGAATATAAATTTATGACTACAATAATGCAATATGGAATTTTAGAAACCACAATACAGCTTGATCTATATAAAATTGTAATCGAACAACAATCTGAATAAAATCTAGATAAATGAATCAAAAATGAAGTTATTAAGCAACTAAGGGTACTATATTTTAACAATATATATAAGTCTTAAAAATGTGACTTATTTTTGATATATAGATGTAATCTATAAAATAAAATTCAGGCAAATATTGAATTTTTAACCACAAATTATACAATTAAAGCCAAAACAGCCAGAATATTAAATCTGAGTACAGTTTATGACAGCAAAAATTGTTATCTAATATAAATTTTTAAAATTAAGTGAGCAAAATAAAGCCTTTGACATGAAAAAATGCAGTTCGAAAGCAATCTAACTACAAATATCTTCTGTATCACAAGAACTATTATCGAGCCCTTTTGTATATATATTTATGACTGATAAAATAATAGTAAAGCTATTAAGCAACTTGAATGCAATATTTTAATAATATTTATTATTAAGTCTTAAAAATGTGACTTACTTTTTATATGTAGATGTGAGCAATAAAGTGAAATTTAGCCAAATATTGAATTTTTTAACCACAAATTACACAATTAAAGCCAAAACACCCAGAGTATTAAATCTGACCACAGTTTATATCAACAATTGTTATCGAGCATAACTTAACCAATTTTTCTATCTAATATCCTCTGCAATAAAGAGCAAAATAAATCCTTCGACATGAAAAAATGTAGTTCTAAAGCAATCTAAATAGTATCATGAGAACTATTATCGAATCCATTTTATATATTTTTATGACTAATATAATGCAATATGGAATTTTGGAAACCACGACACAGCTTGATCAATACAATTGTAATCAAACAAACAACAATCTAATTGTGAATCCTGAGCTTAAAAAAGAACTTAAAAAACAAAAGCCTGTGCTCAAAATAGTAATAGGGCTTCTAAGCAACCAGGATACCATATTTTAATAATATTTATAGATTTTAAAAATGTAACTTTTACTTTTCATATGTAGTGGTAATCAACAAAGTGAAATTTCACCAAATATTGATTTTTGAAACCACAAATTATATGAATCAATACAAAGCCTTCAGGACATTAAATCTGACTATATTTTGCAAAAATATTATTTGCTAGAAAAATTTTTCTATTACAAATAAAACCCAAGTCTTTCACCGCCCTTTTCCACATATTGCCTAACGTCAAAAACTGAGTCCATCAACCCCACATCCACAAATTACAACAAAATCTCCTTTATTTTAACAAACTCTTTAATATCCCTCTGACCCAGTTCGCCCCCAAAAATCGATTTTCCTTCATACCTGTGAATTACTGTTAGAATCCTCCATCATCTTGTCAGTTTCCATTCTCATCATTGTACAACACGAAAGCACTCGCGGGCACGGCCCCCTCGATCTTTAAGGATAATATTTCACGATAATGGGGCATATAGACGAACATTAAATAATAGTTTGGTACGATTTCAAGGATTAAATCAAACACAAAGCAACATGATCGTGATATCACATCTTTCTACGACAGAAGGTTTTCGAGTGCGCGGCCATTTTGACTTTTGTGAAGATGTTAAAGGTGAAGTGGACGGTGGAAATTGGGCGCTTAATTTGAAAACGAAATTGTAATAAATAGTATTTAAACATTTAAAATGGCATATAATATTATTAATTTGTTAATAACTTATTATATTGCACTTATCTATTCTTTTATCATACTAACAAATACTCAGAAAGTATTTTTTATTTAAATTATCCCCCGTAACCGCAACTCTTGACAGCTTTCCAATGTGAAGTCAGCAACAGTTTGCAGTTCGTATTTTTAGCTCGAATTTCAAAACATTTCGAAACATACAGATTAAATTACATTTGCCAAATAATGTTTGTAAACAAAACTGCTTTAGTATTGTACCAAAAATAACTCCACAACTTTTGTCCCTGCATTGATTAAAATAGTTTCCTTAGGTTAATGACCAGCATACATCAAGACATGTTAAAATAAGGTATGTCATAAAACTAATGAAATCTCTTGTGCATCTGGTTAGTCTTTAGAATCTAAAGCAAAAAGCATATTTTCTTGTCCTGGGGCACAATTTTTCATCACCAGCTGTGTAAATATCTTATTAGAACCACATCAAAGACTTCTTGCAACCTAACCTTCACTCATCTTTTGAATTAATGTTACTACTGTAATAAAATTTAAATTTAATTATTTTCTTCATTTCTTCAAATTCCTCTATGTATATATATAAAATAAATTTATTTCTTATCATTACAAACAATTCTCAACAATCACTGAGCTTACTAATGTCTTCATAAGGAATATCATCGACTTTTCGGCCTTTCAAAGGACCTGACATCAATTCAACAGAAACACTGAATTTTCTTTCGTTTAGTGAAGTTAAAATAGCTTTGTTTCCTGCATAGCCTCCGTTTAAAATTAAAACTGGCTTTCCTATCGCTGGAATTACTGTTTCTAGATGAGCCTAATAAAAGACATAGATTAAGAAAAAATAAAGCATATAAATATAAATATAAAATAGTTAAACATATAAATTTGAAGAGAAGTAGCAGTTTGAGTCAAATAATCACCTGATCTAATTTTAAGCTATCTGCAGTATCAAGCATTTTTACTTTTGCTGAATATTTATCTATAAGTTTCACAACAACACCTTTTTTTCTATAATATTTCTCTCCAAGACTTTCAGTAACAACCTACAAATACAGAAATATTAAAATAAATACATAATATTACTACATATTACACTTAGTACTTTTATAATTAAAATATTATTTGATAAAATAAATATGTAATATTACATATACTTGGAAAAATACTTTAAACTCTTTAAAACCTTTATAATTAAAATATTATGTATAATGCAAGTACTAATATCAATCTTGAAAATTTTCTAATATTTTTCATGATACATTTATTTTTACCCAATTTGTCAATATAAAGACAACAAGAAGAGTAATAAATGCTATGTGCACACACCGAAAGCAAAATTGAAGGAATTTATAACTTATAATACACAAATAAATAAATAAATCAATTATTATTCAACATTTGTTTAATTTTAATACTAATTACTTTACTACCTTAACAATTATGTCTTCAGCAAGCCAATGATCTTTCCGTATCCGTTTCTTTCTTGATTCTTCCATTTTTATAATTTCATCTAAAGCTGATAATCGTTTAGAACTTGATGGTTCATCTTTAACTGATTTTGCCCGTTTTCTTGAAAATTCTGATGTAGTCAATAATGCTTTTGATAAAGGTTTTATCTCTGCAAACATAAATACCTTAATTAATACAACAAATTATTATTATTTATATATGTATGCATATATAATTATGTTTATAACACAAACCTACTGGTTCAGTTTTGCGTTTTTCTGCTAAATTCAAATTTAAACTAAGTTTGTCTCCTTCATCTCTTTTTAATTCAGTATAAACTACTTCGTCTGTGCTTTTTGCTTGTTTCTTGCCTCTTTTAATTTGTTTAGCCAAAAAGTCTCTTTCACGATCCTAAAACAACAAAAATTTAGTAAACATACACATATATTATATTATTTTTATTACTTACTTCGTCATCCTTGTCCATTTTCTCTTTCTTAGCCAAAGCCTCCTGCATAGCTATCGTCTCCGGATCCCTATCAATATACGTAATAAACCATCCTTTCTCAGTCTCATCAACAACGCAATGTCCTTCCCTCCCCAACCACTTGACAAACCCCGTCAATGTCAACCACTTTGTAGCATTCATGTGCAAATGATTCCTATCAGATATATAATCCTGATACACTTTATTAGCAGCCACTCGTTTAGTTCCAAATTGTCTTCTCAGAAGTTCTAAGAAGCCGTCAGAGAATTCTTTTGAAAATTGATCTAGGTACATGTGTGAGTTATCAGCAAAGATTAAAAGTTGTCTTTGATGGGATTCGGACATTGTGTGGCATTTGAAACCGTTTTCATCTCTGCATTGTTTCTGACACATTTGGCAGTACCATCGGAGCTTCTGGAGGCCTTTGGCCTTCATTTTGTTGGCTATGTACTTGGGGGTACCTACTTCTGCTTTACCCATGGTTGATAATATATGTAGACTTTAGGGTAAAGGATATATTAATTGTACAACATAAATACCCAAACAACCAAATATCAAAGATTATTCAGTTCCTTATATTTATATAAATATATTTATAAGTATATTCCTTGTGGTTTAGAAACTAGACATTAATTGTGATTAAAATGTGAATTTTAATAATAATTTTTATTGTTTGTTGACAGTTTGCATTTTGACATTTCTCAACTAATGTTAAGTTAGCTGCATGTCGTGAGCTATGTGCGCGAAATTTGAAATATTTAAAATAATTATGTATATCTAATGTAAAACAGTACGTTACTAATTAAATTTGAGGCAAAATGTATTATAAATACCTTTATTTAGTTCAAATATGCCTTAATAATATATTTAATACAAATACTTTAATTTGTTAAAACAACCCAGATTTGTATGTGATTTCATACACTTTTTAACAATCTATTCATTTACTCATTTTTTAATATCAAATTATTTATAAAACACTTTAAATATACTTTTAATTATAACATATAACTACATTTACATAACATATAAATACATTTATTATAATTTTTATATATGTAATTATATAAATGTAAAATTCAAAAACCCCGCCATATTTTTATCTCAAGATGTCTGCGCTGTTATGTCAAATCATTACTGTCAATGTCAAATGTTAAGTCGATATTTCTTTGAATTAAATTATATACATTCATAATGAATAATTATTGATTAGTTAATTTATTAATTATAATTAGTGTGTAAAATGTGTGGTGTAGTTTAAAAATATTGTTATAATAAAGAGTGATGGAAAAGGTGCGATGTAATAAAAATATATTTAAATGTTTGTTATTTTATTTACTAAAATTTATAAATATAGAAATTTATTTTCCTTCACTAATGCTCCATTGTATTAAAATTGTAAAATATATATATATTTAGACATTACAACAGAACACACAAATAAACATATATAATATTTATTAAGTTATCAAAACTTTATACTGTTTTGAGTTTGAGCTAGAAATGCACCATGGAGCAATATTTTTTAATTAATTAAGAATACCCAATTTTGATAGTATATTCCACTAAATAAAGGCTATGATGTTAGACGAAACGTATGGGTTTTAAACCCATAAGTCACTTTTTTAAAAATGCATTCATACTATTTTTTATTGATGTAACGACTGATCTTTAAACCTATCTAATATATATATATATATATATATATATATATATATATCTTAGATGTAATCTTATATGTCCTTTCAGAAAAACTCTGAAAGAGAAAGAAAAAGACTACATCTGAAATTGACAAAACTCAAAAAAAACTTCTCGATTCAAAAACTTCAATCAAAAAAACATCAACCGGTACAAGCAAAACCCAATTGTTTGATTCCTCCACAAATAATGTCGACAAAACAAGTATCAACAAAAAATCCACATCACAAAAGGAGAAAACAACAACAGATCTGCAAAAAAAGGAAAAAGTTAGTAAATCTATTATACAAAACGGTTCTAAAACAAGACTCGATAAAGATAAAGATAAAGATGTTTCTAAAACAAAGGTAGAAGGTAAGAAAATTGATACAAGTAAAATTAAAAACGTGCAAGCAGATAAAAAGTATGCAAAAGTACCAATAAACTCAAAAGAAAACTCTTTCGTTGATCAAGTGCCTTATAATGCAACAAAAACTAAGTTAGTTAAACCTAAAGTCGATGATAAAACAGGTTTAGATAAAAAGAAACGTATCGTAGCTGATAGATTGAAAAATGGTGATGCAAAAGTCAGTTCGTCGAAGAAAAAAGATAGAGTTATGGCTACTCATACAAATGTTACTGTACAGTCGCCTGTTCATTCGAAACAGAACTCTTTGGTTGAAGATTTGTCACAAAATTATAATGAAGTGTCTTCTATGTATAAATCGACACCAGAAGCTTTTGGTGACAACATAAAAGTGTCTTCTAAGACAAAATCAAGACCAGAAGATCTTGGAGACAACATAAAAGTGTCTTCTAAGACAAAATCGATACCAGAAGCCTTTGGAGACAATATAAAAGTATCTTCTAAGTCAAAATCGTCCTCAGATAACACAGAAGTGCCTTCTTCTTCAAAACCAACACCAGAATCTCTCCGTACCAACACCGAAGAGTCTTCTATCTCTGCACCTAAAAAACTGAAGCGTGAAAAAACCTTGATCCTGGAAACAAACGAAATAAAAATCCTTAAAAATATTAGCTATACCATCGACTTGGACAACCCCGATGCGGAAATATCTTTAACAAATTATCCAAACGATGACGAAAATTACGACTACGAGGACGATTTTGAAAGTTACGAATCAGATTTCGAATCTTGTAGTTCTAGTTCACCAGAAAACCAGGAAGAAGACACATCTGGGAGTGACCAGGAGGAAGATAACGAAAATTTATCATCTAATAACGATTTAGATAGTTCTAAGGATATGGCAGCTAATAAAGATGGTACTTTTAAAGATTCTGGTGCATCAAAAGTTTTTACCCAAGACGAGGAACGTAAATTGGATTCTGGTAACTTTGATTTGCCTTCTAAACCGACTTTAAGTTCACCACCTACGTTAACAGACATCAATGAAACCGACAACGTGGTTGATGAAGGATTTGCTGAACAATCCAATCCAAAAAGTGATCTTTTAACTGAAGAATCATCATTAGGTGATGATATTGTTGTCCATTACGTCGAGATGCAACCTTTAACTTACAAAGAATTCATGGACAATAGTCTTCACCAGGAATCGCTACAAATACAAGAAAATCAAGATATGAACATCGATGACCTTTACCCCATACCTCGGTACATCACCGAAACTGATAACGCCTTAAATCGGGACTTCCCCGTAGACTTTCCCAAACTGAATACTTTCCTAAGAAAAGCCGCAAAAGAAGTTCTGTCTTGTTTAGAAGAACAGTTGCAGCCGAAATTGAAGCACAATAAAGAAAACCTGGATTTTAGCGAAGGATATTATAAAATGCACCAAGATTTATTCAAAGGAATTCCTGCCAGTTGTTTGTGTTTTCAAAACAACAAAAAATTTTTGGCAGCAGCTTTTAATGAAGTCAATTTGAAAAACGAGAGGCGCAATGCTTTGGATTTGGGTTCTGGGGATGATATTGATATAAGGTAAATAATAGTAATATAATATATAAACTAGTGGTGTATGGCATCGTGCCTTAAGGCAAATTGCTGGATCGTAACAAAATGTTGGAATATTAAATGTTTTCAAATTATTATAAATACTGTAACATTTACTAATATTTCTAAATGATATAAACTGATTACAAAGTAAAAAATTATTTATTTAAAGTATATCAGTGAGCTTTAGAACTTTAGCCAGAAATAAAATTAAAATCTTTATTATTTTCAATACAAATAAAAATTTGTTGAAAAAAAAACAGTAATACATTTTTTTTTCTAAAAGCAATTGTTTTGTCAACACAAACAGAAAGTTTTTTGGAACATTCAAATCGGACGCTTAGTTCCCTCAAAAACTGCCATTTTTTGCACATTTAGCTCTGTATCTCCGAAACCGCAGGACCTGCCTTTGCCAAAAACTAATAACCACTTCTCACAATCATTACAAATTAAATGTTTTTTAGATCATTCAAATCGGATGCTCCGTTCTCTCAAAAACTCGATTTCTATTTCTACACTCTTTGCTCTGTATCTCCGTAACGGCTGCACCTGCCTTTGCCAAAAACAAATCAGCACATCTTCCTATCAATTGTGCGTCCGAAAACGTGGACTAAAAATCGTATTCATACATACATTCATACACACACACATCCATTTTTTCTGTGGTATGCCAAAATGTTCAGAAACCCTGAAACGTAAAGATATGCAAAAATTTTCTATCTCTATTTTTTGGACGATTACAATAACTTACCCTACGGGAAGTTAAATAATAAATAAACTAATTAATTTATTAAAATATTATAATGAAATGAATTACAGATATTATAAATATGTTTGAAAGATTTATTTAGAAATTATTTCTGTTTTCAAGTTAGTTTATTATTGCTTTAATTTAAATATTTGATTTTATAATAAACTTATAGGGATATAAAATAAATAATATGCATCATTATAAAGAAATTCAAGGGCGAATCAAAATTAAATAAATAATATTAAAAAAAAATTAATTAGGGTCCGCCAGATTTTTTTTTGAAAACGCTGTGAAAAACTACTGAATATTTTCTCAAATTTTTAACTTCCCGTAGGGCAAGTTATAATAATCGCAAAAAAATCGAAAATGAAAATTTTTATATATCTTTACGTTTCAAACGTTTCTGAACATTTTGGCATACCTTTGAAAAATTGACATATGTGTTTATGAGTGTGTGAGTTTGTATGTTTGCATGTTTGTATGTATAATGTGTGTGTGTGCGGATACAAATTTTCGACGTTTTCGGGAACAAGGGTCAACCCATTTGAATAATTCAATAAACATTCGATTCGTATCGATAAGGAGACGTGCTGACTGGTTTTTGGCAAGGGCAGGTCCAGCTGTTACGGAGCTAAATGTGCAAAAAAATGGCAGTTTTTGAGATAAATAAGCATCCGATTTTCTCATTTTGCTTGTGCTGACGAAATAATTGCTTCTGGGGAAAAGAATTTAAATTTTTTATTTTTTTTATTTTTCAAAAAGTTTTTGTTTTAATAAAATTTATTCTTTGAATATTTCATTAAGGCGCAGTTCTAGCAATTTGCTTCAAGGTTATTGTTTCAATTTAAATAAAAAATACATGATACATCATTATAAAGAAGTTCAAGAAAAATCAATTAAAAAAAAAAAGTACACAAATTTTTATATAGGGTCAGGCAGATTTGTTTTAAATGCTATGAAAAACAACTACTGAATAGTTTCTCAAATTTCGTTTTTCATTTGAAAGTACAATAATAATGGAAAATAATTTCATTATAAAAAAACTAGAAGACGAAATGATTCTTAAAATTGCACAATTGTGTGTTTTGTTTTCAGAAGGACTAAATCGGATAGTTACATCTGCATATGGCACATACAAGACATTTCAAGTCCAAAATACATTTTAAACTCAAAATCAGCAATTAATTGCTGCAGTTTTATAGATAATTATGTTCTAGTTGCTGGATGCAACGACGGGTAAAATAATTTGAATAACTTATAAAGTATTATTAATATCATTTTAGTAGTAAATATTTTGTTTTTCTAGATCTTTACTATGTTGGGATTTAGATGAAAACACAAGTAAATTTGATGAAACTTTTAACAGAAATATAAAGTTACCGAGTCAGGTTATAATGGAAGAGAATTCTGAGCGTGGTTCCATCACACAGATAACTTTTATGAGTGATACGGAGTATGATATTAATACACAGGTATATATATATATATATATATATATATATATATATACTAGCAAACCCGACGAACTCCGTTTCGCCACCAGATGGTTTCGTGAAAAAGATGAAGAAATTTTTTGTTTGTTTTATATTTGAAAAGGAAAAATTTGATTTTTTTATATAACAGTAATGAATTTATTTCGATTACAAAAATGAAGTGTTTTTAAGTTGAACTTCTCTAAGTAAATGAAAGTGTATCCGCAAATTATCCGTTTCATTGAAGTGCTCTTTGGTAAACCACATTTTTTGTTTTTTGGTCTGACGTTAACACAAACAAAGCGGATAGTTTTTCAGCTCGTGAGCAGGCAACGTATAACTGCCCATGTGAAAAACAATGATTTTCTAAAAAATCTATTTGAAATTTATCCCGCAAACACTGAGCGATTGGCCTTGCGACTTGTTATTTCGAACGCAAGGCGAACTGGAAATTGCAATCGTTTGAAGTCAAACGGAAGACCAGTCGGAATCATTGGTATGTCACCAAATCGCCAGAAATTTTTAATTGAATGGTGAAATTCAGTGCGTGTACATCATTATTCTTTGCGGCAAGAATTGCTCGTTGACTTAACCAAGCATAATTCTGATAATTCTCACTAATGTCATTACTCGAATTTTTAATTACGGTGCGTGAAGTTCCAGCAGCTTGCATTAAGGCACGATGCCATGCACAACTAATTTTCTTAGCTATAAACCTTGCGGAGCCCGAGACCTCCCAACGAATGCAAAATTGTCGAAATCGGTTCGTGCGTTCTCTAGTTATTTCGTCAGGAAAGAAAACCCGACTTATTTTTATATATGTGTATATATATATACTAGCAGACCCTGCAAACCTTGTTCTGCCATAAACAATATATCTAGTGTAAAATGTTTTAGAAAATACTAACTGATTGCAAACGAACATTGTGACCCGCAACTTTTTCAAATAATATAATTTTTTATCCAGGTCTGTGTCCTTTACAAATACGGCTACATCTCCATCTGGACAATCGTCAAAAACCAACAAACCACTCTCAATCAACTAAATTTATCAAAAGACTCCTCTGGCCTATCTCTACAAAGCAACGTCCGTCTATTCAACAGCCACACGTTGAAAATAAAACCGTTGAAGAGCAATAAATTGGAACAGTTATTAGAAAACCAAGAACCACTTTTCAATGATACAAATAAAAAGGACTTCAACAATATGTTGAATGATTCGAATATGGATTTGGAGTATTGTAATATGTGTTTAGATGCCACTGATCCTCGACTTGTTTATGTCTTTGCAAAACATTCACAGTATGTTGTTGCTTGTAATGTCAGTTGGGATGATCGATTTCAGTATTATTCTTTCGATAATGGTGAGATAATTGATAGATAATAATATTAATATATATATATATATATATATATATATATATATTTTGTATGATTCTGAATTTGATGTTGACATATGTATTAACATAGTCTAATAATCGGGCATAACATCAATAAAAAACATGAATTTCTTTCAAAAATTTATTTTAAATCCATACGTTTCGGCTATAATCCTAGCCTTCATTCAGTGGAAACTAAAAATAAAATTAAAAACTAAAACAATTGAATTGGAGTGAAAAGAAAAAAATAAAATAGTAATTAGTACTTACAATTAGTTGATCTTAGTGTTAGATTGGAAAATTTAATAATCCATGGTATTAGGATATGGTAATGCACTACACTATGTATTATAAACATTAACTTGAAATTACACAATATTTTCACAAAATACTGATTTTCAAAAATCACAATTGGATAGTGTTTATTCGTAGACTGGTTGAAGATGTAATGGAGAAAGACATTTTTAAAAATATTTTTACCAAGATTCTACACATGTGTGGAACGAATTGCGAATCCTTTGCGCGACGCTTTTATTGTTTTGTAAGAAATTTGGAAATGTTATCTAAATAGAAGAGATTTGTGTCGCACAGCGTGTTGAGTTCATTCCGTTTATTTATTGTCTTATTGTTATAAATAGTTAAAAAAGATCCTTATAAAGAACTTATACGTACTCCCGATAACAAAACTAATAACAAATTGGTACCAAAAACCAACTAACTCTGGACGCTACCTTAATTACTTTTCTTATCATCCACTCAAAATGAAAATAGGTACTATAATAAATCTAACTGACCACGCAATACTTCTATCGGACAAAACATTTTGGGACAACAACATCAATTTAATTACAAAAATTCTAACAGATAACTAATATCCCTTAAAACTTATAAACTCCGTTACTAGTAACAGACGAACGTACCTTTTGAACAAAATGGACAATTCTACAGTACATAACGATTTACCTGACTCAGAAACTCATTCTGGTGTAATATGTTTGCCATACATCAAAGAATTGTATGTTCCTTGGAAAAAAATCTAAAAAAAAATATAACTTTTTTATAAATCTGGACTCCGACTTGTAACCAATTTAGGCAACGACTAGTACTATTTTTACCAAAACAAAAACCCCTTTTAATATCGAACGACTTAGAAATCTCGTCTATCAAATTAATTGTCTAGATTGTAATTTAATTTACATAGGAGAAACAAACCAGAACTTAATGAAACGTTTACAACAGCATAAAAACAATTTAAAAAATCCGAGACAATTTAAAACTATGATTGCAGAGCATATTTATACTTTAAAACACAATATGGACTTTTCTAACCCGACTGTACTACAATTCGAACAAAATTTATTTAAACGAAGAATTATAGAAGGATCTTTTTTAGCTATTTATATCAATAAGACAATAAATAAACGGAATGAACTCAACACGCTGTGCGACACAAATCTCTTCTATTTAGATACCATTTCCAAATTTCTCATAAAACAATAAAAGCGTTCGCGCAAAGGATTCGCAATTCGTTCCACACATGTGTAGAATCTTAGTAAAAAATATTTTTTAAAAAGTCCTTTCTCCATTATATCTTCAACCAGTTTACGAACAACACACTATCCAATTGTGATTTTTTTAAATTAGTATTTTGTGAAAATATTGTGTAATTTCAAGTTAATGTTTATAATACATAGTGTAGTGCATTACCATATTCTGCTACCATGGATTATTAAAATCTTCCAATTTAACACTAAGATTAACTAATTGTAAGTACTATTTACTATTTTATTTTTTCTTTTCACTCCATTTCAATTGTTTTAGTTTTTAATTTTATTTTTAGTTTCCACTGAATGAAGGCTACGATTATAGCCGAAACGTATGGATTTAAAATAAATTTTTGAAAGAAATTCATGTTTTTTATTGATATTATGCCCGATTATTAGACTTTGTTAATACATATGTCAACATCAAATTCAGAATCATACAATATATATATATATATATATATATATATATATATATATATATATATCATTTAACCATTTATCCATTCCAGATACTCCCCTTCATCTATGCTCAAACCCCAACAAACAACCCTGGTTCTCGCTCCTATGCACAGAGAACATTTTCATATTCAAAAAATTCCATCCAAAGCCCATAATCAAAATTACAATGTCTACAAATTTACACCAAAGTCGACCAAAACCGAATGAATGTTACATAAAAAGCTCTCCGAGCCATCCTGGACTTTTGTTTTCCATAAAAAATACACATTTGTGGATATTGGATGTAGTGAAACAAGAAATTGTGTGCGAAGGTGATTTTAAAGAGAAAATTAAGGATGTTGAGATGTGTCGGAGGATGGACAGGGATTATCTGGTCAGTAGAAAAAATATTAATATAAAATTTATTTCTGCTAATGTGTGGTTTGTTTTTTCAGATAATATCCCTTAAGAATCGCATAGAAGTTCACAAAATATCAAAGAAATATCGTTTAAACACTTCAGACGACATTATTAAGTACCAAGAAGAGTTGTCGGATTTTATAAAATTGTTTTAAAAATATTTTTATATACTTTTTAATATATTGCTATAGTCTAGTCGTTATTCTAGTCAAACTATTTAGATATATTTTTGATTTTTACACTAGTTGCACTTTGTACCTGTATATATATTTATAAAACAAATACAAATATATGATTATTAAAAAATGGTTTGGTATTATTATTGATCGAACAAAATGTCATGGAATATAAATGATAATATAGATTTACTTATATTTCTTTCTGTGTTAAATATTATGCTTGAAAGAATATTACAAGTCGTGTATAACTTTTAATTAATAATAGAATTCCAAATTATCCATTAAAAAAAATTTTAAATGGTCAACTTATTAAGGGGTTATTCTAGTGTAGGGACATGAATTTTAAGTAATTTTTAAGTAATCGTAAAAAAGAAGTATTCAATGTTTTATTATCATTTTTAACATCCCGAAGGAGAAGTTTATGTTTTCATAAAAAAATCCGATTCGCTAATTTTATGTTTTCTCGACGTTTCAAACCATTCTGAATCGGATGAGACCAAATTTAAGGGAATAGTATGTGTGGTTGTGTGTGTGTGTGTATGTGAACAGATTTTTGCCGTAAATCGACATTTTCTCGAAAACGGCTGGGCCGATATCAAAAATTTAAAAGCCACTCGATGTATCTCGACCAGGACTATCGTTTATCAGTTTTGTGCGACGATCGGCCAAGCCGTTTCTTTATAAATCGCAAAAAAGTGAAAAAATTTTCGTCTACGTTTTAGCCCGCAATTCTGAATCGATTTTGAAAATTCAAAAACCGTTCGAAAGATATTGGTTGGGAATCGTGCTGATTAGTTTTTGGTAGAGATCGGCCGGGCCGTTTTCTTGTAATTAACTGTTGAAAAAAAAATTTAGGCCGATTTTCATGGAACTTTTTTTGGCATTATATATCATGGTCTTATAGAACTTACTGTAATATTACGGTCTTACGACAAGTAGTTTAATTTTAAAAATTCGTCAAACTTTGTTAAAATTATTATCGTTTTTTTTAAAGTAGGATTGATAAAGTATATTATTTACACTTTTTTTTTTTGATTAAGTCGATTATTTACACATATCGGGAAGTTCATGTAACTTGCCACAAGGCTAAATACCAAACCAACTAGTTTTTATAATTTATCTATCAACATTACAAGAGTACAGAAAAAACCTAAAACATAAAAAAAGTTTAGAAATTAGCTTTTGTTTAAGTGGGTGTCTCAAAAAATTGATCATGAATAAATAAAAAAAATATTATTAATTTAGAATGATGAAAGTAATGGCATATACAAGGATTAAGTTAAAAATATTTTAACATAATGTCTACTGTTTAAAAAAAGCTTCAATTTCTTTTTTGTTTCTCAAACTTTTAAATAGTGAAAATAGAAAATTGGTGATGAGGCTAGTATTGCGAGAGAGAAGTCTATAAAGAAGATTCTCTGAAAATTTCAAGTAAATTGGTCCAGTAGAACTTGAGAAATCGTGGACAATGTATTGATAAAAACAGTTTTGAGAAAAACGCATTTAAAAGAAGGAAACGGAAGAAGATTATCATAGTCAAACAGCTAAATTTCCAAAAATAATTACAATTTTTAAAAAAATCCTCTCGTATATGTATTCTTGAAAGAAAAAAACAATCTTTTTGATTTTCCACACTACAATACCACCTTATACTATATTTTTTTTTATAATTAAAAAAAATCAAACATATTTACAATAACCAGAAAGAAATTTAAAAAGTTTTAATTATCTGTAACATGTACAATTGAAAATATATCAATATGATATCAATGTGATGTTGTAATGGATGATGATAATTTAAAATAAAAAAAGTCTACAATTTAATAAAACATCTATCTGAAAAAATCATTCAAAATCTATTTTCCTGTACATGGCACAGAATCTCAACAAATTCAGATCACGTCACAGCCATCTCATTCTACCATTTCCCAACATTTATTTCTTTTCATGTTTAGCTTGCGTTTTATAGGATATATAAGAATTCCACCCCACCGAAACAACCTGCACGAACAGCACTTGATAATTCAAAGGCATCATATAAAAGTTCACCAATTGCGCAAACGGCCACAGACAGTAGTTGGCTTTCATTATATCCACATAGGTAGTTTTTGTTTCTGCAATTGCTTGATGGAACGATTTACCTGTTACTAAATTCAGGGATGTTACAATGGCGAAGGTGAAATTCGGGGCCATCAATATCTGATCCATGAGCATTTTTTGAAGTGGGGCGAACTTACTAGGTTTGACTATACGGTGAAGAGTTCTGTACCAGACTGTCAACCATGGAGCCTAAGGTAATAATAATAGATACATGTATAATTGATTTATAAGATATGTATGTATATGAATTTTACTTACGACAACTGTGGCTCCAACAAAGCAAAATCCAAGCGTCCTGCTGATTTCATACTGACTGAAAGGCTTTTTTTCTAGGAATTTTTGGGCTATAAAATCACCGACTCCCATAATTAAACTAGTTTGAGCCACTTGAGTGAGAAAGGGCTGTTTCGCCAACATAGCTTGATATGCTGCAAGTACTCGCCTCATGGTTAATTTTTATTTATACAAAACAACGTAAATAAAAATTAAAAACTATAAAAATATTTTAGAATATAAATTTTAATCTAAATCAAGATAAAAATTTAAAAACATCTTTGATTACAGGTTAACCTTCACATGTTTTTGCCGACATGCTAAGATTGACAGTTCTCACTGACAGGTTTGATATTTGAGGTTAGGATTAATTTTATCTAAAAATCTGCAAATTAATTAGATAATGACCATAAAGACATAATTATTATTATTTCATCACGAGCATATAAATATAACTAATAGATATTGATAATTTAAAGTTTTGCTGGTTGTACTCATTGACAGTTGTGTTGACAGTTTTCATAACAGGTTTCAAATTAAACTGACACTTATTAATAAATTATTGCCACATAGACCTATGTGTACGTAAACTATAAACAAGATCAAATTTTATAAACATTATATGTTAAATTTAGTATATTAATTAATTAATTTAATCAAATAATATAAATCTTAATATTATTTTGACATATAACTTTTTTGGTTCTGTTCCCAACTGACATTTATCCTTCAATTCATCAATAGATGTCAAAACTTGTCAAAATTTGACATATTCACTTTTGTAAGCCGCCCACGAACAACAAACTCTTCAATTTTCCTTCAAAATCTCTTAAAATACCCAAAATTATGTATAATTTAATAAACACAATACTTCTTCTATACACAGCCTGCATAATTCACATATCTCACGGTACGTTTTACACATAATGCAATATATATTCACAATTTAAATATTCTAGGTTATGTTTCAATTTGATGGCTGACGTGGTCTTTTGTAAAATACTATATTTGTAATGAAATTTTTGTGTTTGTAGCTGGAAAGGCTACTTACGTGACTTGTGGGTCTGTTGTTAAGCTTTTGAACGAAGATGGAAATGTCAGATTGCATTCTCACGATGTTAAATACGGTACTGGGTCTGGACAGCAGTCTGTGACTGGTACGAAGATTCAGGAAGACTCTAATAGCCATTGGCTTATTAAGGCTCCTACAGGAAAGGAATGCACTAGAGGGTAATAAAGTATAATTAAATTAATAATCAGCACTTTGTTAATATTGTATTTATTTGTTTCAATAGCGAACCTATAGAATGTGGGTCTGTAGTACGGTTGCAGCACATGGCAACGAAGAAGAATCTGCACTCACACTTTTTCCAAAGTCCTTTGTCTGGTAATCAGGAAATCTCATGTTACGGAGACTCTGAAGGTAGATAAACATAACATTTATATAACATGTATAAGTACAATTAGTTATTAATATTTTATTAAGGTGTTGGAGACACCGGTGACCACTGGATGGTAGTTTGCTCAGGAGACAAGTGGAGACGTGACCGCAGTGTCAAATTGAGACACATAGATACACAAACGTAAGTAAAATCATATAAAAAAACTTACATTACATTTACTTACATTTCAACTGTATATTTCTTCTCTCTAGTTACCTTGCCACCTCCGGTAGGACTTTCGGTCAACCCATCAGTGGCCAAGCTGAAATAGTAGGTGTCTCAAACCCCCATGGCGGCTATGTCGATTGGAAAGCTGCAGAAGGTTTATATATTCATCCAAGTGAATTTGGATCTAATTATCGCTCTCCTGATGCTGGAATTCATACTGAGTTATAATCTAGGATGAATTAGATAAATAAATATTATATGCCAGTCGTGTGTGTGTATGAGAGATTTTTGTTGTGTGAAGAGTACCTACAATTTAATGACATTAGATTTATTGTAATTATATGTGATTTATGTTTTATGCACAAGTGTTAGAAATAAATAGAATGTTTGTAAGAATTTGTAATATATAAATGAATAAATATATATATGTATATGGAATTAAATATTACCGGCCTCCTTCATTTGCATTAATTTTTTTCTAGTTTCTTATTTTGCTATTAGTTATATTTAATTCTAATTAGTGCTCATATTTGTTGTCAATTCAATGTGTTATGTTTCATTTTAAAACTCTTACAATAGTCCTTTTACATTAGTCAATCCATTATTTTTATCAATATTCATTTCCTGGTTTTAATGCATCATTATTTTTCTATGAGCTAAAATAATTAATAAATAAAATTATAAATTAATTATATTTTGTATTCAAAATAACAAAACTTACCTTTTTTATACCAGTTTTCCTTTTATTCCTGTTCAATTATTTCGGGAATAATTTATTGAAACAAATCCTTGTTATATTTTTAAAATTTATTCACGTTTCGATAAATGTTCCAGAAGTGTGGTAACATTAACAACAATTGTCTTGAGAAGCGTACACATACACATACATACATATATGTATATATAGGTATATGTATAATAATATAAAATTAGTGCATTTACAATTATTATTATTATAATTATTTATATTTATATAATATAATTTTAGATAATTTTGTTTTATTATGCATGTGTGTAATTTTAGTTATACGCACAAAGAGGAAAACAACATACACACATATTCATTTATACACGCATTATAAAGATCATCAAACTTTTGGCTAGTAGAAATGGACATAGAAATATATATATATATATATATATATATATATATATATATATATATATATATAAACAAATGTAATATTTTTTCAATATAAAACAAAAACAAAATAATAATATGGAACTATTATCACTTACAACAAGAAATTACATAGTTTAAAAAACCTTTCATCAAAATTATTATTACTTTTGAAAATAACATAAAAATTCAATAATAAAAAAACAAATGTAACAGCAAAGCAAAAAAATAATTATATATATATTTATAAAAGTGATAATAGCGAATCACAGTTAAGCAGGGCACACTTTTACACATAAATTGAAATATATATATACATATATATATATATATATATATACAATACATATATATATATATATATATATATATATATATATATAAATATTTCCAAATGACAACAAAGTATGCAAACACACAACTACATATCAAAAATGTCTTTACATTAAAATTATTAGTCTTATCAAACACTTATGTACTAAAATTTAAAACAAACATCATCATCTCTACATATACACATATAAATATATATATATATATATATATATATATATCAATCACATATGTATATATGTAAAGATGATTTACAATTTAATTAAAATAATGCCCCCTAAAAAAACTTTAACACCAAAGCTTCGTGTGAAAATGATTGACAACACGAAAACATCAAAACGAATTGCACAGTTATTGTTACAAGTCTACTAACATTACTTAAAATTAAAGCTATATGTTAAAACAATTAATATTCATAGTTAAAAATATATAAATGGATAAATGAGGTAATATGAGCATATTCATTATAGTGTTTATGTATCTGTATATATATATATATATATATATATATATATATATGTTGAAAATGTTTAAATATATATATATATATATATATATATATATATATATATATACATTTAGTTTCTTGACATACAAAGTTATTTATGAATAAAGTTAGTAACAAATTTTTTGATAAACGTGTAGAAATGACTACAAGCCTATGAATACAAATATTTGTCCATAAGTTCTTGATAAAAAAATGTTTGTTACAGTATAAATATTTTTTAAAGGCCAAATAATTTATTACTAATAAAAAATATCAGAGAAGAACATGACTGCTTGCTAATACAGTCATTTTGCATAAAAATTTGTAAATAGATGGTTTATTAAGTAAACCTTTCATTTATTAAGGAAAGCCATTAACCCCCACAAATAACTTTAAAGGTACTTATAAATATATTAAAATAAGTAAACAGTATAAGATCAATGCAAGTTGGAAAAATATATCACAAATTTGACTTCGAATATTCTATAAAAGTGTTGTGGCATAAAAATGCAATTTTAACCAAATAAATAAATGGTTTCAAAATTTTCTTCTGTATGCCAAGAAATTAAGCAATATATATATATATATATATATATATACAATACATATATATATATATATATATATATATATATATTATACAATACATATAATATATATATATATATATATATATATATACAGATTATTTGAAAAAAGTAAATGCTTTAAAAATTAGTTAATGGCACATACACAAAACTAATAATACATATATCAAAAACCTATATAAACGTACAAGAGAGTAAAATGTATAAATTCCCATATTGATTGATTAAAAATATCCTCCAATTAACAATAATTAATAAAACAGTAAAAATCTAAATATACTAATTCACCCACAGAATTAAAATCGGCAGGACTGCAAATTTTAAAATCATTTGCGACATGGTATAAAATATACTACATGGCATACTGATTGCTTATTTGATTAATTTACATAGCAACATCGTATTGCAAATATTTAATACAATTTGTGATCTAAAAAGGTCTGTTTAGTTTAAGCGACTTTAGTAAAAAATCCACTTTTGTGTGTGTATATATAAGAAATAATATGTATATATATATATATATATATATATATATATAAAGTGTATACAATATTTAATATTTTATTTTGTTTGAAAACAAAACTAATTCATATATATACAACACACATACACCAAAACGTACACAAAGTTTTTAAAAGATATACATATATAAAACAGTAACAAATATAATTATTATTATATATATATATATATATATATATATATTGAGCTATGATATACAAATTCTCAATTTTTAATAAAAAAGTTTATAATTCAAGCCGTTTCCATTCAATAATAAATTCTTTTAATTAAATGTTAAATAACAATAATTTTGGAAAGATGTGCCATTCAAAATTTAGAAAAATATCTTAATCAGTTTCAACAAGTTTGGAAACTACTGTTTAAATAATATTATTATGATATATTTAGTAAAACAAAAATGACTTAATTTTTAGAAATTATAAGTCCAATTCTAGTCGAGCTGATAGGTTGGTTTTTGTTGCAAATTAAAATAATAAATCATTGATTTATAATTGTTGTTATTTTCGCTGTTATTATTAAAAAGGTGGAATTATCTCTCAAAAAATAATTTCAGCAATTCTACTTGAGCTTGCAGTTTCATAAAAATATATTTATTTTACTCTAATATAATTTAATTGTTCTAAATATTTAAGTAATTATTTATGCTGTTTAAAAATATATTTTAAATATAAACGACTATTTAATTGAGAACAATTAGTTGTAGATTTAAAAATGTTATATATCAATTAACTATCTTAGAGATAAAAATATCTAAAGAGTGTATAAAATTTAATATGAATGGCTATTGTATTCAGAAGAATTAGTTGTAGATTAAAAAATGTTACAAAACTACCTTAAGGATAAAAATATCTAATAAATGTATAAATTTGGCATGAATAATTATATGCCTAACTAATAAATAGATAAATTTCTTATCTCAACATGGTACAGATATTCTTTCCCAAAAAACAATTCCACCAATTTGAGTTTAAAATTCTGGTCAAAATATGTTTAATCTACTGTATAATGTCTTATTATAAATCATTCTGAAAATTTAAATAACTATTTAAATTAATTTACATTAAGAATATAATTGAAATATGAATGGCTATTATACTTAGAAGAATTAATTGTAGATTAAAAAATGTTACAAAACTATCTTAGAGATAAAAATATATAAAATTTATGAACAAATAATTTTATGAATTTATTATTTGAAATTGATTATTAAAAACTTCAATAAAAACAGCAGGTGTAAACATTCTTTCCCAAAAAAACAATTCAACCGATTTGACTTTAAAATCCTAGTAAAAATATTATTCTACTTTAAAATATCTTAATATAAATAATTCTATTTGAATAATGATTATTAATTTGCTTTAAAAATACAATTTAAATATCAATGACTATTTTAAGTTAGTTATAGAAAATGTGTAACCTTTTTTTAAGTTAAATATTCTTGATAATTATAAATTAAATTTAAAAGGCTTAAAACACTTGAAGATATCGTTTGATTTATCTTTAAAATTAGATCTAACAATTTAGAATCTAATAAAATAATTAAACCAACTCAAGCTTGAAATTCTAATAAAAATTTAAGATAGTATTATAAATAATGTAAAAATATATTTAAATATTTTATTTAGAAGAACTAGTCGTAGAATTTAATTTTCATCTTTTTTACCTTAGAAATTTGATTAAATCTGATTTTTTCATTTTTTTTATACAGAAATCTGTATATCATAGCATTAAAATTTGTATCTACAAATTATTTATCTCAAAAATGGGTAGTTAAAATTCAATCTATTTACAAAGATTTAAAATAGACACATGTATACCTCTATAGACGTATACACATTCGATTAATATCTATATAATATAAGTGTTTTATACATTTACAATTAAAATCAAAGCATTACATCGAAGCAGTGATAGCCCTTGGAAAAGAAACACATCGAAACTGGTTTCATGTGTTCAATATTTATTAATATATTTTTTTATATATGTATATATTTAATTTTTAGGCGCGCATCAGGAAGAGGGTTATTATTTATATTTTTCTTGTGTATAGGTCGAAAAGATGAAATTTTTATTTAAATATAATTTCATCTTTTGCAAATGTGTGTAATTTATTTAATATTTGTTTTTAATTCACTCACTGCTGTTGAAGTATTCAGAAGCGTTGCCTCTGCATATGGGACAGGTACGATTTGACTGGGAAAAGAAAAATATAATGTTAAAATAAATTTTTAATTTAATATAAAATGTACTGCTATTAAAGAAAAGGTAGCAAGAAAACATACATTTCATAAAACACATGAAATGTACACTAGAAACAAAACATATTTTGGATTTCTCAATGACAATTTTACACTCAGGTAATAATCTTGAAATAATATTGTTTATAGAACAAAAGAAATAATACTTTTTCAGTTTTTGAGGTTTGACATGATATCTATATTATAAAGTATAAAAAAAAACTTACCCTGAGCCATTTATCAACACATTTTGTGTGGAACTCGTGTGAACAAGGTAGAACTCGAAGCACCTGTCTAGCTTCAAAATCACACATGCACACCACGCAGGATGTTTGATCTCCTATAAATTAAAATAGTATCAATATATTATAAATATATACAAACATATATATATATATATATATATATATAAATATATATGTATATATATATATATATATATATATATTAATATATATAAATAATTTAATATTAAGCTTAATATAATATGATTATTTAATGTTCATAACAAAATATTTTCTAAAATTGTTAAATTAAAAATATTATGCTTTCAAAAAAATTCTTTCGGAAAAGAATAATATGATAGTATTCTCTGTAAATTATCAACATGATTTTAACACCTAAAATTAAAAAGTTTAAATGATGTTTTAAAAACTGAAACTAATATTTTCATGCACAGATGCATTCAAAGTTAGAATAGTAATTTAGACATACATTTAATTTTAGGTATTCAATATAACATTAATTACGTAAATGAGGTCAATTTTTATTTTAAAATTTTTAGCTTCAAACAATTTTTTTTAATATCAAAATGATTCAAATTTTAATTTTGATTCTGGCTAAAATTCTAAAGCCTATTTATATACTTGAAATAAAAAATATTAACTTTGCAATTCAGTTTATATAATTCTTATAAATATGAGATAAGATTGTTCATTTTGAATCTGATTGATTAAATTCTGTTTATTTACTTTTCATGTAAACATATATAAACGTCATGGTCCAATTTGAAATAAATATTTTGTATAAAAATATGAATAATGAAAGTTACAGTATTTATAATAATATATTAGGAAACATTTAATATCCCTCAAATATTTCATTAGGGTACAGAAAGTTCCAACACTTTGCCTCAAGGCACGTTGCCATGCACCACTAGGATTCCTTTAATAATTAGACTCACCTTGGTAACTAATTCAAATGAGATATTAAAAAAGAATGTTGATACAAAGTTAAAATCAATTATTTTTGTTAATTAATTAAATTACTATCCCAAATATCTATCAATTATAAGAATCTTTTATTAAATCAATTTTCTGCTCTCTTTTTACCTGTATGTGTATCAGCATCGTATTTATAGCTGGGCAGCTGTTCGATTTCGTGTCTGGCGAGCCCCCTTGGCTTGGCCTCTCCGAGTCTTTCTGCCAGAGACAATAGAGCCTCGTAATTCTCGGTTTCTGTTGAATCTGGGGACCCAACCGACCCTGGCATACCACCTGAACCGGGTACGGAACCATCTGGAGGACCGTAGGGCGACAAGGGGAACATTGCACTGAAAAAAATAATAATATATATTGACAACCGCTTAATATGACGTAATCGCACTAGGAATTTGGTTTCCATATAAAATTCCTTAAAAAAACAGCTGTCTAGTCGGATATATTGACCTCGATTACATTGACATGTCGCTTATAATGATCCATTTTTGCAAACAAATATGTCCAATTATAATGACCGACATGATTCTACATGATGTGGCCAAGTCTACGAAAGCAATTGCTATGTCTTTTGTGCACAATAGCACCAGGGACTGTTTTTACAATAAAATTATGTAAAGAAATCAATCAAAAATTACTGATTACTTACATTAAAACATCACTTTTGTATGTTTATGGGTAGGGTAGACCAATTATTAATAGTCCACCACGTCATATCTCGTAAACAAATAAAATTAAAATTTTTTTAAAAAAATATTTGATAGTAGAGGGCAAAAAATGTAAAAATGTATAACCAGTCATCACCATCATTCTTATGACTTTGCTAGCAGAAAATAAGCAGCAATGAGTGGGATAAAAAGGACCAGCTGAACTTTTACTTTGGCAAACAAGTAAGCAATAAAATAGTATAAAGTTTTAAAAAAAGCAATTTTACAAGAGATTAATTGAATAAATTGTTATTCCGGCTCTTCTGATAAATATTTCTGACCAATAACAGATTAATGTAATATACTGTGTTGTCTTTGTTACAATGTACCCACTGAATTAATATTTTGCATTGGTTCAATAATGTAGCATAAAATGCCTTTAAAATTTAATAGAAGAAATTGCATCTGTTCGCCCCCTGGTTGTTCCACTTTACCCCGTATGTGAAGTAAAATGGGTCAGATACCAAATGTTTAAAAAATAGTAAAAAATATAATATTTATATAATTAGGAATTATGTACGTATGCATGTAAGTTTTTCTGAAAATAGTTCGATAGATGCTTCTTTGATGTATGTTATGTGTTGTTCATTGGGTTTAGACAGTATAATTATCGTAAGTCAAATTGGAACGTTGTGCCCCCGCCCTACCCTATGTCAATTTTATTTTATATTAAATTTTAATGTGTCATTTTTATTTTTAACTAGATGACCCGACAGACGTTGTCCTGTACCCAAGTCTACAATTTTTTAATATAATATACTAATATTTACCGTTTACATAAAAATAATAATGAATGATTTTTAAATTATTCTTTACGCCAAAATACATATACATTTATAATATGAGCAATGTTAAATGTAAAACTGCTTTATGAAATGATGAGTCTCAATTCTCACACTATATTAGAAATTTAAGCCTTTTAAACGGTATAACATAACCCTAACCATAATATAACACTGGTACTTCATGTTGGATTAAATTCATTTCATTTTTTTATTATTTAAGATATCCAAAAATGCATCTTAAACTTCTCCTAATCGATGTCGTGAGGGCCGAATTGTATGTATTTATCTTTAATTTCCCATTTGTTGTTATAAAGTGAAATTTTGACAAATTTTAAAAATATTGTGGAAAGATTAGTAAAAGATGCAAAGAAATTATATATTAAAAAAAAAACTATATTGATAATTTAATATCCGAATCTTATGTTGGCGCCCCCTAAAGCGTGCGCTCGTATTTTTCGCATGAATCGCATTAAAGGTAGGACAGGTAATTAATACTTAATTTCATATTTTGAGTGAATTAATTTGTCATATCCTGTTCATATGTGTATCATTCAATCTGCCATACATATACTGTATCTTATATTTTTTTAATTTCTGGCACATCTCGGCTGCTTTTCGGCAATAATAATATAGACATTTCAATGTTTTCATTTGTTTTCAATGCAAACAGTGACATGTCGTTTTTTGCAATTTTTTCCATTTATTTCTACAATATTGCACATACATCCCAGTACTTTATAATCACATACATCCTAGAAAATTTCCTTAACAAACTTCAGAAAGATTTATCAAAATCCGAATAATCGTTTAGAAGGAGTATACGGTGGGTGCTTATGATTCAATATGAAGTTTATATAATAGCAATAAAGCTCAAATTGATTCTACGTTTTAGTTAGAAAACGTTTGTATGAAAAAGGAAAAGGGCTGTTTTTACTGTTTTCCCGGCAATTATTCGATTTTTTTTCACCGTAAGAACCATCCTTGGACTTCAACAAACATTTAAAAAAAAGAATTGGCCAAATTGGTCCAAGTGTTGTTGAGTTATGCGCTTACCAACACATTTTGCGATTCATTTTTATATATGAGAATAAAACGTTTGTATAGGCTTTTCTTTTAAATTACTGGAAAATGTAACATATTTGCACATTAAAAAGTTTTTCTTCAGTACGCTTTTAATGACGACCGGTTAGTATGACGAGATTTCGGCGTCCCTTCGATGTCATACTAAGCGGATTCTACTGTACTATCAATCTGTACAATCTATATATTAGGTTGTCAAATATCTCCCTTCCGCTTTTTTGCTCTTGGTTTATAATACAAAAAGGCGGAAAGGAGATATTTGACAACCTTATGTATATTTATGTTTATTTGCGTTTAAGAACTTCAATTTTTACTTAAGGGGGTCTCCTCATCAGTCAGTTTCAAAAAATCGATTTTTTTATTTTTGCTTCAATCGTTAGATTAATTATTTAAGAATATTCTTGCAAAGTTTGAGAGTCCAACTCAAACTAGTTTAGGATTTACAGGTCCGAGTAGAGTCGCGCGTGGGGCAAGCGCCAGTCAAGCCGCGCAACTTTAAAGCTTATTTTCCGAAAACCGATTTTTGTAAAATTCCGTGCACGATTAAAAATGAACCATAAAAGCTACATATACAAGTAAGACACCGTTTTTTAGATAATTTTATTGTCCATAGATTGAACTAAAAACATGTATTGAAAATTTTCATTTTACAATGTTGTTAACGCAATTACTCCTTAAAAAAGCCCTAAAAAAAACAGTACTTTTTTAAAAAAATGTTAAAAATGTTTAAATTTCAACTTTGAGCCACCATAATAGTCTATGATATGCAGAAAAGCCTTCTGAATAAAGAAGTATTTCCATTTTTAGTTTCAGATAAAAATTACGGGCTGTACCTTGCACGGAGTTTGAGTTGTCAATCGCGAGCTGCTGCGCAAGATTGTTTATAAATCAGCCATTTTTATTTATTTTGACATACAATAAATTTTATTTTGTTGAATAAATACGTGTTCAAAACTATGCAAAAGATCTTTTGTTTCTCTTGTTGTTTTCATGTTCAAAAAAAATTCTGAAAAATCCCTTTTTTTGTAAGCTACTGATGAGGAGACCCCCTTAAACTGATCATTTTCAGCAAATATTTCGCAAAATCGGTTTCTCATTAAAATTTATGAAATCTAAAATTCCTTATGATAAGAAAAATCATTTATACAAATTGGAAATTGGGACATTTGGAAATTGAGAGCGAATGTCAAATCATTGGCACTCGACCTTGCCGTATGAAACTTTCGTTGCAATTGTACGGATTTACACCGTAGACGCGCTTAAAAAAGTTTTACTTCAATTTCTTTTGTTTTTTGTATTGAATTTTCCTTTCTCTTTCTCTTTCGTCTTATGTCTTAGTTGATATTTCTATATTTACCATTATGAGTCCTTTCTACTTTCTACTTACAGGAAATTGAGCAGTATCCCCGAATACGGCGGCGGTGGTGGTGGCGGTTGCGCGTGCTGCGCCACCGACGGCGGCTGCTGCGGTCCATGATGGTGACCACCGGCACCTCCATTCGGATGGTGATGATGATGATGGTGATGGTGGTGGTGGTGCAACCGGTGATGACCTGTGGCGGTGGCCGTTGCCCCGTGACGGTTCAGCGCGTGCACTGTCACCTGCTGTATGCGGCGTCTGATCGGAGGACCGTGGCGGTGGACGGCGGCGACGGCGTGGGCTGCGGCGTGAGCTGCTGCTGCTGCCTGGGCGGCGGCCTGGGCTGCTGCTTGGGCGGCTGCCGCTTGTGCGGCCTGCTGGGGGAAGAAATGATACATAAATAATACAGTTGGGTAATAATATTCTTAGTTTAGATGTAAAGTCGTGATGTTATGCAATTAAGGGCGAAAAATGGTAAGCACGTTCATTATCTAACATTTGCACATTAAATAATCAGATTTCTATTGTACCTTTAATAATATGCGTTAGAGATGGGTAACTCAATCCGGAGTTATCACTCCTAAACAACTCCTATCTCGGAGTGAATCCGAGTAGAGTTGTTTCACAGAATTTGTCATATCCGACTTCCCTAAACTGATATTAATCTTTTAACTTGTTGTTAACTCGTGCAGACATTTACTGTTTTTGACGTTTTTGCTTTGGGAAGAAAGCACCGCTTTCTCGTCTCACAGACACTTTTATACCTTTTAGGTATGAAACTCAAAATAATACCATTGTGTATTTTCCAGAAAATATAAAAATATTACTTCAAGATACAGAACAATAAAATTGTGTTCGCGTATGAATAACTCAAATGTATAATTTATTGAATAGAAAGGGGTCATATTTCTCATATTCATGGGTACCATTACCAAACTACGACAATCTTGGCCGTGAATGACGGCAATCAGGAATATACATACCGAAAAATACACGAAACAAAATACATTTAATCTGGTTTTTCCATTGCCTGAAATAACAACACTTTAGAGTGCAAAATATATCAGTGACGTCAATAATATTTAAGCAGAAAAATATATAGTATTAAATTTTACTTTTACACATTATATAATTGTTAAAAGTAATAATATGCTAATCAAACTACCCGATATAACTTAATTCTCGAATGGAGGTAGCAGAACAAAAATTAGGAATCAGAAGTATTATTATTTTGTTAAAATATTTTATGATAAATGTTTTGCTTTTTACAAAGTTTTCTACATTATTCTTATATAATTAATCCAAACTAGCTGTAAGTGGAATTCTGTCTTGAGGCATTATGGCATCGTGCCTAAGGCAAATTGCTGGAACTTCCCGTACCGAATGTTCGAGGAATACTGAATGTTTTCAAATAGATTATTATAAATATTGTAACATTGTCTAATATTTATGAGAATTATATAAACTGAATTGCAGAGTTGAAAATATTTGTAAAGTATATTAGAACTATAGCCAGAATTAAAAATAAAATCTGAAATATTTTTTATAAAACTAAAAAAAAAAAAAAAAAAAAAAAAAAAAAAAAATTAAAAAAAATTTTTTTTTTTCCAAAATCAATTATTTTGTTAAGACAAGCAGAAAGTTCTTTGAATCATTTAAATCGGACGCTTAGTTCTCTCAAAAACTGCCATTTTTTACATATTTAGCTCCATATCTTCGAAATGGCTGGGCCTGCCTTTGCCAAAAACTAATAAGCACTTCTCCCAATCATTACTAATTGAATGCTTTTTAGATCATTCAAATCAGATACTCCGTTCTCTCAAAAATTCGATTTCTATTTTCTGCACTCTTTGCTCCGTATCTCCGAAACGGCTGGACCTGCCTTTGCCAAAACTAATCAGCTCTTTCCCTATCAATAGGATCGAATGTTTTTTGAACCATTCAAATCGGTTGATCCGTGCGCCCTAAAACGTGACTGGAAATTTGTATCCATACATACATACACACACACACACACACACACACACACACACACACACACCAACACATCCATTTTTTCTGAGGTATGCCAAAACGTTCAAAAACCTTCAAAACGTCGAGAAATGTTAAAATTTTCAATTCCGATTTTCGGCCCATTACAATAACTTACCCTACGGGAAGTTAAAAATCAATTATTCTCTCATCAAAAGAAAATAACTAAATTGAATTTGCTTCTCAAGTTTTGAGTTTTTACTTTGGTTAACACTGTTAAAATTACGAGTCATTGAGTCGATCATGTGGTCGACCGAAAAATTTTACAACTCATCATTTATTTGGGAATTTTTTAGAAAAATTATTTTATTGATAATTATTCATAAATTTTCATTTGAAAAAATTAAATAGGATTTGACAAATCCTCGGATGCATAAACAACGCACTATAGAACACTTTTGTGTCGAGTATTTCGGTTTCAAAATTGTCGGAGTCGTGGAGTTGTTAAGCGGATATAACTCCTCCCTGAAGCGGAGTCAAATCCGAGTCGATCCGGCTTTGGATATGATAAGCCCATCTCTAATATGCATATATTTGTATCTTGGACTAATTTTATTAGACTAGACTACTCATTTTACATTCCTTGCAATAATAATAAAGATTTTGCACTCTATCCCTACGATTATGCCTAAAACAAACAATTTTGATTGTTGCTTATCCTAAATTACATGCATATTCTTGACATTGATCAGAGGATTTTGTATTTCTAGCCTATTTTCTATTCTTAAAATTTAACAATCGAGTTAGTTTTTTTATCAATCATTTATGTCTTAACTAATCAGCACGATCCCCAACCAATATCTTCTATAAATCCTTTACCCAAAACTAGTGGGGCGCATGGCATCATGCTTTAAGGCAAATTGCTGGAACTTCCTGTACCAAAATTTTTGAAAAAAAAAATACTCTGAAAAAATTAGATTTATCAGAAACTATAAATTTTTGACAAAAAAAGACTTATTGAAGAAAAATTATTTTGAAATTTTTTGGAACTTCTGAACTTTTTTTCAAAGCAATCGTACTGCTTTAACTGCATAGAGACAAAATATCGAAGCGCGTAAGCGGTGCGTCGCCGTCGAATGGAACCCATAGGAATGTAAACAAAATTTATACTTATTGTTAAAATCTCTATAAAATATCTGATAATTTGATGTGCATATGTCTAATGACCAGATGGCATTTTTTCTTACTTTTTTACTAATCTCCGAAATCGCTAGACCTGCCTTCATGAAAATTTGATCAGTTTTTCATCTTGTTAATATAAGTAAAATGTTTTCTGAATTATTCAAATCGGACGCTCCGTTCTATTAAAAACTGAGTTACCGTTTTTTGCACTTTTTGCCCCATATCTTCGGAACGGCTAGACCTGCCTTCGCCAAAAACTAATCAGCACGTCTCCTTATCAATACGAATCGAATGTTCTTTGAATTATTCAAATCGCTTCATCCGTGTTCCCGAAATCGTCGACGAAAATTTGTATCCACACACACACACACACACACATTTTTTCTAAAGCATGCCAAAATGTTCAGAAACCTTTGAAACGTCGAGAAATGCAAACATTTTCATTTTCGATTTTTTTGCGATTACTATAACTTTCCCTACGGGAAGTTAACAAGTAAATCAGTGGCTCAAAAAAAAAACCCTATCCTTTACTACCTGATGCTGCGCGGCATTCTGCATCTGCTGCTGATGCGCCTGATGCTGGTGCCAATGCTGCTGTTGCTGCTGATGATGATGATGGAGGTCGATGGCAGTCTCGACCGCCACGCGTGTCCTTATACGAGCGAGCGCCCTTCTCATCGCAGTCTGCTGCTGAAGGACGCCGCCAGCAGCCGAATTAGCGGCTACGGAGCATACGCCCCCATTAGGGGCAGTGGTAAGGCCTACGTTCGGGGGAGCCGCACGACGCGAGCGGATCGTCGGGTAGAGTTCTAGTTGGGCAGACTGAGGAAAATCATGATAATTGATTGACATGATAAAAAATGGAAAGGAAAGCTCTCTTTGTGAAATTGAAATGAAATAAAAAATATACCACAACTTATAGAGCTCTATCCGATGCCGCAAACGCAAATTATACAGTAATTATATATATGTATTTAATTGAAGCCACTGATTTACGTGTTTGGGGAATTTAAATCATTTACTAAAGATTGGAAAGGACTATACAGTAACACAAAATAACACTTAGCAGAAGCACATATATATATATATATATATATATATATATGTATGTATATATATATATTAGGGTGGTCCTTAATATGGACATTTTCGAATTTCCTTGCTCCTAAGGGCTCAAATGGTTCCAAATTAATGAAAACCAATTCTCTGAAAGTTTTAGCTCTAAATATTAACTTTCAGATAGTGCGCAATTCAATCAAACTTCGTATGGAACTAGCACGGAAAAAATTTTGAAATTAAAAAAAAATAATAATAGGTATAACTTAGCGACAAATGAATTAAAAGTGAAAATCCGTGTCATTTTTTATTGAAAATTCAACGTTCTGCAAAATTTTTGATTTTTTCATGCTATTTCCATAGAAAAGTTTGATTGAATTGCGCTCTATATAAAAGACAATATTAAGAGCTAAAACTTTCAGAGAATTGTTTTTTATCTATTTGGAACCATTTGAGCCCCTGGGAGCAAGGAAATTCGAAAATGACTATTTTAAGGACCACCCTAATATATATATATATATATATATATATATATATATATAACAAATGTATTCTGAGTGGATAGATAAATATTAATTTAGAAATATGTACAAACAACACTCTTTTTCGCACTAATTTATTAACCAATAATTTTACAAACGTTTCGAGACTAGTTTTGTCTCATCATCAGTGAGTTATAATTTAAAAACTAAAATATGGAACCTAAATTAGCATTATGTGTTATCCGTCACAAGTCGTCCATTATACATGTGTTTGATATTAAATATATTAATATTTATTTTTTGTCCATTGTGTTTGTTATTCATCATATTACAAACTACAAAAAAGGGCTTTTTTA
Organism: Ctenocephalides felis; assembly: GCF_003426905.1. NCBI lineage: Eukaryota > Metazoa > Arthropoda > Insecta > Siphonaptera > Pulicidae > Ctenocephalides > Ctenocephalides felis. The sequence goes on from NW_020539726.1 coordinate 45,280,423, forward strand.
TAATGATTTTAGTTTAGCACGGTTTTTACATGTAAAAGTGGGACCTATCTTCCCTGTAAAACGGCGGATATGTGTATATTCATTGTATAAATTTAGGAAAAAGAAAATTGTGTTTTGATGCGTTGAACTTAACAACACAAGGATAACATATAATGCTAATTTAGGTTTCCATATTTTAGTTTTTAAATTATAGCACAGTGATGTTGAGACAAACCTAGTCTCGAAACGTTTGTAAAATTATTATTTAATAAATTAGTACAAAAAAGAATGTTGTTTGTTCATATTTCTAAATTAATATATATATATATATATATAAATATATATATATATATATATATATATATATATAGACATACATATATATCAAAATCTTAAGTTTCTTACCTCAGTAGTAATGAACAGCGGTGGAGGTGACAGCTGTGCTATTTGAGGAGTTGTGGAGTGTGTAGTAAGCGCCAAGGAAGACAATTGGGGAGCCCGAGGTGCTCCGCCACCTGCTCCATGATGCTGGTGATGCTCCAGAGATTCTGCTATTGCTATCGCTCCATCAGATCTCTAAAAAATTAAAACAATATTTAATACACTACTCATATTTACTTTTATTTATTTGTTTATTGTATACATAGCCCATTAATTCCAGAAGATTTTAAAGAAATAATTAGTATAATACAATTATAATGAGTTAATAGCAAATAATTATCATGTAACATGTTCAAAACATTACTTACAAAAATACATTATGGATCTAATGCAAGCAAATATTTGATATAAACTATAAATAATTTTATAATTTTAATTAAATCTGATTATATGCCAAAAAGTATTTACTAAAACCTCTACAAAGTACAGATGAAAATTTGAACTTGAACTTGCTTTAAAAATGGTAATTAAATATTTTTACAATCCAATACTAACCGTAGGAATGTGTTGATGATACTGTGGTACTGCAATGGCACCAGGTGCTGGTGCAAACTGCGTCAGCCCCAGTTGACAACTAGTCGGGTATTGTGCATGGTATATACCATGTACCTAAAAGAATACATACCAAAAATTAAAATAACGACTTACAATCTGACAATCAATTGTATATGTTTATATCTTTATTTACCTGACAAGGTTGCAAATGTGGTGGATGTCCATTTGAACATAGAGATATGTGTGGTCTTGGAGGATATGACCAAATATGATCTGCAGTCAATGGCAAACTAACTGGCACCTGGAACATAACATAATAATAAGAAATAAATAGTCAGCAAAATATAATATTAACATGAGTATATCTGTAAATGATGTACTTGTGCTTGTTTATACCTACAATTACACTCAAATTATTTAATAATTGATAATGCTCACATTATGAGTGTAATATCAAGTCTTGTAAAAGTACAATTGAGAGCCATCAATATTGTGTAAATAATAAAGATTAGAAGATCTGTTATTTATAAACTATTGGTATTCGTAGTTTAATATATCCCATTATATTTATTAATGTATTTATATATATATATATATATATATATATATATATATATATATATCTTATATATAAAAATGGAGCTCTCTTTCAAATGTCCGAATAAAACTCGAAAACGGCTGAATCGATTTGGCCAGTCTTAGTCTTGAAAAATTCGTGCCAATCCAGAGAAAGTCCAAAAGGTGAGGAATTATTTCAAATCCGCGTAGAAACTTTACATTTTTAATTTGAAAATTTTTGTAGAAGCGTAATTCAAATAAAACAATGGACGGTGGCAATTTCGTGAAATGTCAAACGCTTTTGACAGATGATGTTCAATTACGTTTAATAGGATGTTTTACGCGCATATTATTTATTTATGATAAATTTGTAGTAAGTAGTTTTGTTTGTAGTTTTATTTATATACAAAAACGTTAGTAAACGGGCCGCAAGTGTTACTAAAGACTCAAAATATCAACTTTTTTGAAATGTTAATATGAAAATGCACTTTTTGGCACATTTTTCTCAAACACGGTGCTCTGAAAGATCTCATTTGTATAATTATATACTCATTGGTATATATAAAACATTTTCTAGGTTATATTATTTTTTATTTATCTTATTTAAATTCAGAACCCAAATTTGGTATCGATCAAATGGACATTTTGTCGAATAACATTTTTCCAGTTATAATTTCCCAGAATTTATCGCAGAATAGATAGTAATATATGAAGGTCCGGGATTAAAAAGGTCCACCACCGATGTGCCAGAAATCAGTAAAGTTAAGCATTGTTTAACAACAATATTTGAAAGTAGAGGAAAAAAGATGTATAGCCAGCTACAAACTTGATTTGAAAACGATAATCTTTGAAATGGGGGAGATAAACGGTAATCTTTGAAAATCCATAATAAAAGTATTTTCTTCCGTTGGTAGTTTTAGCATTAGTTAAAAATGTAATTATTTTGTAAAATATATTTAAAATTATAATAAGGCTTTAAACCTTTTGCCAACTGCCCGTTACAAGTTACCCCGCATATAGGATAAAAAGGTCTAGGTAACAAATTTTTGAAAGACGTCAAAAGAGCACATTTCTACAATGATGAAGTAGAAGTCAGTTTACTGAACGTAGTCAGATAATTGTTCGTTTGATATGTGTTATTTGTTGTGATATAATTGGTTTGATTTATATAATATCATTAATATTTGCTCAAAGTCAAATTGGACCTTTGTGCCTCGCCCTGCTCTACATATATACTTTTTACTAAATTTACTTTAATTCATCGAATGTTACTTAAAACTTCTAAAAAAGCAGGATAAAGAAGAAATACTTAATTAATTTTTTATCTCTCCTCGCAAAAATTTGAATTTTTTTTATAAGCTCAGTAATATTATTTACAATTACACACAATATCCAGAATCTAAAAAGAATCTGAAAAATTTGAAACGTAATCAATAAGTCGAAAGACCAAGAAATACTTGGATTGAATTATACCATGTTTACTATAGAAAGTGTATAAAACTTCCAGTTGCTATAGAAGCATGTTTGCTATAGAAAGTGTATAAAACATCCAGTTTGATTGTGTTGACAAAATATAGATAAACTAGTGGGATTTATTGTTTTTATAATTCCTCACTGTATATAGCATTGAAATAACACATCCTTATACACTGAAAGTATTAATTTTTTTGATTCTCTAGAAATTGTTTAGAATATACCTTACTTAGCAAAACAACGTTTGCCGGGTCAGCTAGTATATATATATATATGTACTTACATTTATATCAACTACCAGAGATGGTTGATGTGTCGAAGGAGCTGTTGTCTGGAACAGAGGTGTAATTCCTTCAGGCCAACTGTTGCGATCACGATATCTGGCTCTTCTCAAAGGCGGTGGACTAAAATAAATATCACATCATATTGAATTGCACACAACTCTAATTTACAAAACTATTATATGTATTTGTTGATATCTGGAGAATCGAAATAAATTTCATTCACAATTTCAGTCCAAGAAATACCAATACGTACCTGCTCTGCATATGCGGAGGTCCATTACCATTACCATTCTGGTGTCCATTAATCAGTCCATTATTACCAACCGGGTTGTTATTATTCGAAGACAAATGATGTCTAGGGCTTCGGCGTTGTCTAACAAGCGGAGGAGGATGTAGGAGTGGCCCCTGGTCATTCCAGCTCCCCTGAGATGGATTGTTCATTGAAGAACTGGAAGGTGTCGCATTTTCCCTAGGCCCATCGTCTCTTATCCGAAGAGATCTTGTGGAGACTAGCCTTCTGCGCTTGCGAGATGGACTGCTTGAGGAATTGTCTTGGGAGGAATGGGGGCTGTTGCTACCTGGACCTAAAAAAAAATTGTTTTGAATATTTATGGTTTTTGAGTGAATTTAATTGTGGACTTACTGTTTGGTGATCCGCTGTTGTTTGGTGAAATGCTTGCTGAGTTATTTGAACTGCCTGATCCATGTTTAACAGAATGTTCCACTTCCATGGACCATGCACCATCCTGGGGCAACCCAGGCGATATCATATTATCTATAAGAATAAAATATAAGATTATTAACTTTTTATTAAGGGTAAGTTATTGTAATGGGCCGAAAATCGGAATTGAAAATTTTTACATTTCTCGACGTTTTGAAGGTTTCTGAACATTTTGGCATACCTCAGAAAAAATGGATGTGTGTGTGTGTGTATGTATGTATGTATGGATACAAATTTCCAGTCACGTTTTAGGGCGCACGGATCAACCGATTTGAATGGTTCAAAAAACATCCGATTCCTATTGATAGGAAAAGAGCTGATTAGTTTTTGGCAAAGGCAAGTCCAGCCGTTTCGGAGATACGGTGCAAAGAGTGCAGAAAATAGAAATCGTATTTTTGAGAGAACGGAGTATCCGATTTGAATGATCTAAAAAACATTCAATTAGTAATGATTGGGAGAAGTGTTTATTAGTTTTTGGCAAAGGCAGGCCCAGCCATTTTGAAGATACGGAGCTAAATATGTAAAAAATGGCAGTTTTTGAGAGAACTAAGCGTCCGATTTAAATGATTCAAAGAACTTTCTGCTTGTCTTAACAAAATAATCGATTTTGGTAAAAAAATTCGTCCCATTTTTTTTTTTTTTTTGTATATCGAAAATATTTATTTTTAATTCTGACTATAGTTCTAATATACTTTACAAATAATTTCAACTCTGCAATTCAGTTTATATAATATTTATAAATATTAGACAATGTTACAATATTTATAATAATCTATTTGAAAACATTCAGTAATCCTCGAACATTTCGTTACGGTACGGGAAGTTCCAGCAATTTGCCTTAAGGCACGATGCCACCCACCCCACTAGTTTATTTTCTTTTGTGAGTAAACTAAATTTGATACCAATCTATTTCAATTATCCTCACCTCTACCATTCCAATAAGATTGATAATCTCCTCCTCGATCCATCATATCAGACCTTGAAGAGCTGCCCATTCCCGAGCTGCTCATATTTCTAAAATCTCTATTCCCTCTCTGCATCGGCCCATCCTGAACACCTCTGGGTCCCATCATATTGGGACCGTTTCTCATACTGGGTCTGTCCTGGGGCCCCGATATGCTGTTCCTTCTGTCGCCGTTCTGGTCGGAGGGCATTTCTGGTCCAAAAGAGAAAACCTGCCCTACGCTGCGGGACGACAACGGTTTGGGGTAGGTTTGGTCTTTGGGGCTGTTGCGGTCGCTGCCGTTGCCCTCACTAGGGATAAAAGAAATAGTTAGTTTGTGAATTTATTTTAGCCAATGACCACTCATATATACATTTATTTATTAACTTCCCGTAGGGCAAGTTATAGTAATCGCAAAAAAATCGAAAATGAAAAATTTTATAGATCTTTACGTTTCAGAGCTTTCTGAACATTTTGGCATACCTTAGAAAAAATGGATGTATGTGTGTGTGTGTGTGTGTATGTGTGGGTGTATGTGTGTGTGTATGTATGTACGTGTGTGTATGTATGTGCGGATACAAATTTTCGTCGACGATTTCGAGAACACGGATCAACCGATTTGAATAATTCAAAAAATATTCGATTCGTATTGATAAGGAGACGTGCTGATTAGGTTTTGGCAAAGGCAGGTCTAGCCGTTTCGAAGATACGGGGCAAAAAGTGCCAAAAACGGTAACTCAGTTTTTAAGAGAACGGAGCGTCCGATTTAAATAATTCAAAAAACATTTCACTTGTATTGACAAGATGAATAATCAATAAAATTTTCATAAAGGTAGGTCTAGCGGTTTCGGAGATATGGAGGAAAAAGTAAAAAAATGAGCCATTTGGCGGTCAAAAATGATCATTAGACATATGCTCATCAAATTATCAGATATTTTATAGAGATTTTAACAATAAGTATACATTTTGTTAACATTCCTATGGGTTCCGTACCAATGCTTATGCGTTAGACAGCGACGCGGCGCTTACGCGCTTTATATTTTGTCCCTATGCAGTTAAATCAGTATGATTGCTTTGAAAAAAAGTTCAGATCTTCCACAATATGTCAAAATAAAGAATTTTTTTTTTTTTTTTTAAGAGTAATTTTTTGTCCATATATATAGTTTCTCAAAAATCTTATTTTTTCAAAGTACATTTTTTTCAAAAATGTTAATCGTTTTTAAAAAATTAATAATTTTTGGTAGGGGAAGTTCCAGCAATTTGCCTTAAGGCACGATGCCTTAATTGCCTTAAGACAGAATTCCACTTGCAGCTAGTTTATTTATTTATTTATATATTTAACGCCTAAGGCAATAATACAATATAGTTACATTTTGAAGTGTACTAATTATAAACTAAAGAGATAATATGTGAGAAAATTAGAGTATTAAGAGTTCATAGATAACTGGTATATATATATATATACATAGCACTCAATATAAACTACAAACATATAACATTAAAAAAAAACTAATAAATTTAAACATTTAATACACTATAAATCACTACTTAAGACAGTCTTTTAAGAATAATTTTTCTGGCTTGATTTTTTATATTTGTCACCGACAGGCCAAAGATATCATTCTCAGAAGCAAATTCATTTACTGTATCTATTGTAACTTAAAAACAACTCATCTAATACAAACTAATTATTATAAATTTAATTTTGCAGGAAAAGACTGAAGAAAAAGGAATAAAATATGAGAGAATAATTTCAAATAGGCAGTTTATTATAAGTATATTTATATTATTGTAATTGAATCTTAAGTCATTTAATTAATATGAATACAATATAAAACAATTTAGTTCAAAATTGAGTAATCTACATCTTTTTCAAAAAGAAAATTTTCTAGAGCAACTCTGCATAAAAATATAATCTAGGCTCATTGTGTTTGTAAAAAAATACATAACTATTATATCTGTGTCATAATTTATAAAACAATCGTTTGATACGAATGATTTATATGAGAAATATGCTTAGGATTAAATATTATAAAATAGTTACTGATATCAAATCTCTACAACAATCTACTATTAAAAACATAATCAAAACCCAGAAATGTATGCAAAAATAAATACTTCTGTACCAATGTTTGTGCCATATCCATCCAATGCATAATTTTTATAAACATAATACTAGTTGTGTATGGCTTCGTGCTTTAGAGCAAATTGCTGGAACTTCCCGTACCGTAATGAAATGTTCGAGGAATATGAAATGTTTTCGAAGAGATTATTATAAATACTGTAAAATTGTCTAATATTTATAAGAATTATATAAACTGAATCAAAAAGTTAAAATTATTTATTTAAAATATATAAGTGAGCTTTAGAACTTTAGCCAGAATCAAAAATAAAATCTGAATTAATTTCAATATACAAAAAGAAATTGGAAAAAAATCCCAAAAGCAATTATTTTGTCAAAACAAGCAGAAAGTTTTTTGAATCATTCAAATCGAGTGCTTAATTCTCTTAAAAACTGCCATTTTTGACACATTTAGCTCGGTATCTCCAAAATGGCTAAACCTGCTTTTGACAAAAACTAATCAGCCTATCAATAGGAATCGATTGTTTTTTAACCATTCATCATTCAAACCATGAAAAAATGCAGACATACAATACACACACACACACACACACATTCATATTTTTTCTGAGGTATGCCAAAATGTTCAGAAACCTCTAAAACGTGAAGATATGCAAATTTTTTCTTTTTCGGTTTTCGTCCCATTACTATAACTTAACCGACGGAAACTTAATAAAATCTTAGTCTAATACTTACTTAAAACATTGTTCATATTCACTGTATTCCTTGAACCAGTTCTGCATCCGATTGCTTCTATTCGAATTCTGGTTCCTGTTTCCCATCGAACTGATGCTCCCACCTTGAGGCATCGAACGATTAGCTCCTGATGGCATGCCTTGTGTAGCACCTGAACCACGATTTTGGAAAGTCGGTGAAGTCCTAAAAAAATAATTAATACTTTAATATATATTGAAACTTACATTTGTAAATAATAAATCAACTCCGAAGTGGCTGGATCTGTTTTTCTCAAAGACTAATCAGCAATCAATAGCAATCGAGTGTTTTTTGAATCATTAAAATCGGTTGATCCGTGTTCCCGATTTTTTATTTATTTATTATTCATAGCAAGCTATACAAAGTACATTCAGCTGCATTTGTTACAGTTATTTATTAATTGACGGCGTGAGAAGGATCGCTATCCTGCGATAGCGCCTTCATAGAAGTTATGTTATATTTTGTAGTAAATCATTGCAGATTCTTTTTTTGAGACGCTTTGGTGGTAAAGGCTTGAGCAGATCTAACGCTAATATGTTTGGATGACGACTTAGACGAGTAAAGACTAATTTTTTCTTCTATAGTTCGAATTCTGAGATCTTGATGTATCAACCAATTGGGAACGTATTTTGGAGCGTTCACGATTTCTTTCAAAATTTTATTTTGGAACCTTTGTAGAATAATTACGTTCGATTTACTGGCCGCACCCCATAGTTGTAGACCGTAGGACCATATTGGTTTAATAATTGTCTTGTATATTAGGAGTTTATTTTCTATTGTGACTCGTGATTTCCAGCCCATTAACCAATTAAGTTGCCTACGTGTTAATTCAAGCTGCTGACGCTTCTTTAGAATATGTTCATGCCAGGTTAATCTTCTATCTAAATGTATTCCCAGATATTTAACAACATTGGATACAGGAACCAAATCACCATTCAATCTAACAGGGGGGCATGAACCTTGTTGTAAGGTAAAAGTAACGTGAACTGATTTAGAGTTATTCACTTTTATTCTCCATAGTTTCATCCACTTTTCTACTTCATCTACTGAATTTGTCAAGGAAAATTTGTATCCGCACACACACACGCATTAATTTTTTCTAAGGTATGCCAAATGTTCAAAAACTTCTGAAACGTTAAGATATGCAAAAAAAATTTTATTAACTTCCCGAAGGAGAAGTTTATGTTTTCATCAAAAAATCCGATTCGCTAATTTTATGTTTTCTCGACGTTTCAAGCCATTCTGAATCGAATGAGACCAAATTTGAAAAAAGTATGTGTGTGTGAACAGATTTTTGCCGTAAATCGACGTTTTCTTCAAAACGGCTGGACCGATTTCAAAATCGTGCTGATTAGTTTTTGGTAAAGATCGGCCGGGCCGTTTTCATGTAATAAAGTTTAAAAAAAAAATCGACGATTTTCATGATTTTTTTGACGGTAGATACCATAGTTTTCTAGGTCATACTAAAATATTACGGCCCTACGACAACTCGTTTAGCTTTAAAAATTCGTCAAAGTTTGCAAAAATTGGTATCGTTTTATTGACATTTGTCAAAATGAGATCTTTGATCGACGTTTTCTCAAAAACGCCTTAACCGATTTCAAAAATTTAAAAACCATTTGATGTATTTCGGTGAGGACTATCGTTTGTCAGTTTTGTGCGACGATCTGCCAATCCGTTTCTTTATAATTTGAAAAAAGTGTTAAACTTTTCGTCCACATTGAAGCTCATACTACCAAATCGATTATAGAAAATCAAAAACTGTTCGAAAGATATTAGTTGGTCGTGATACTGATTAGTTTTAGGTGAAAATCTATCGAGCCGTTTTCTTGTAATTAACTGTTGAAAAAAAATTTAAGCCGATTTTATGGATTTTTTTTAGTGATATATACATGGTCTTATAGAACTTACTGAAATATTACGGCCTTACGACAAATAGTTTGATTTTAAAAATTCATCAAAGTTTGAGAAAATGAGTAGTTCTTTTGAGATTTGTTAAAATTAAAATTAGACTATTTACTTGGTATAATGATAGAGTACTTGGTCTTGAACATAATAAACCATTAAAGTCCCGAAAACTGGTTCAATTATATAAAATTTGCATTTAGAAAATACTCCGAGTCAAAGTGTTCGTTCGTTTCAATTATGTGTAATAAATCCACTCGGAATACTTTTAATGACTCATAAATTAATTTATATTTTATTGATTAAGTCGATTATTTAAACATATCGGGAAGTTCATGTAACTTGCCTCAAGGCTAAATACCAACCAACTAGTTTTCGAATTTTAGACAATTACAATAACTTGCCCTAGAGGAAGTTAATAACTAGGATCAAGGTAACAAAAAAATGAAGCTTCAAAGTATAAGACACTACATTTCCGATAACATGCTCTTGCAAATAAATAATTATCCTTTATCCTTTATCCCTTATCTCCTTATTACCTGTTATTGGCCGCCGAATAGTTCCTCCCGATGGCTCCGCTGCCGGAGCCCCCGTTTCCGTTGGGTCCTCCGCCCCACATGTTTCCGCCCCCGTTTAAATTGTTCGAACTCGGCGGAAGTGCATACAGCATTGTGGTGCGCGGTCTCGAACGGGGCGAATAACAGAATGTCCTGCGCATCGTGGTTCCATGATTGCTGGGGTTCATCGTAGGGGCTCCTCCAGAGACCCTCCTGTCTTTGTTTACTGCCTCTTTGAAGGACTCGACAGTATGTCCTCTCTGCCCCGATAAGGGCACCCCTGGAAAAGGAGAAAAGATACATTAGAAATATTGAAAATAAAAATGATATATGTCTGTCGTTATAGCATCTTAGTGTAAATATAATTATAATTTGGTGTAAGAGGCATTTTGCCGTTTTTTCTATTATTATTGGCCTCGTAAAACAGATATTAAACAATTTTTTTTTCTTTTTTCTTCAAAAAAATTCTTCAAATCTATATCAATTTACTCGCTGCACTCGAGCAGGATACGAACTGAGTATCCCTGTACGTGCTGGCCTTGTTTCAATCGACTTAATCTAGCTATTAACAAATATTCATTAACGGTGTATGTACCAAAGGCGCAATTCATAATTTCAAACTCTGATAATTTTTTATAATTCAACCAAATTATTTTTTTTAATTTGAAAATTTGTTTTAATTGACTTATATAAGTATGAAAAGAGCTATTAAAAACATACTGCCATAATTCAACCACTTTTCATAGGCCTATAATATTTTAGAATGTTCGTTTTAGAAATTCTATCGATGGGAAAAGTTTTAATAAAATTATATAAAAAGTCACATTAACGAAACATTGTGTTACGTATAATATGTCACATTAACGAAACATTGTGTTAAATATAGTATGTTACATTAACGAAACGTGGCTCTACGTATTTTCAACTTAAGTTTGCAAACGTCGAACAACCAAGGACACTTTTTTATATTTATCTTTATAGCTTTGTTATTTAACATAATTAATATATAGTATTATATATCAAATTAAAGGTAATAAAATTGCCTACAAATCTGCGTGTAAAAATTTATAACCTTTCTAATAAAATCTAAAAAAAATGTAATCAAAATGGCTTATACAGCATTAGTTTCATCGGTTACAGATTTTTGTATAGAGATTTATTTTGTTATAAAAAATTAAAATATACCAAAAATACAACATATCATATTATATCGTTAAAAAGTTTATAAAATTATCTATAAAACTACGTATGAAAATCCATAATGTTTCTAACAAAATTATATAAAAATAATTTAAATTTTGATATCAAAATGGCTTCTATAAGATTAGTCATCGGCTGCAGTATTTTATACCTGCGTGTATTTTATTATAAATAATTAAATATAACAATCAAAATATATATTGTCTGCATATAATGTTAAATATATTCTCTAACAAAATTAAGTAAGAAAAATATGTGAAATTCTAAATTTTGCATCTAGTTATTAGTCGTTTGGTTACTTTTTTATTAGCATAATTAGTATAAGATCCATATATATTTTTAATTTATTATATTATATTGTTAAAAAGCTTATTAAACCATTTATTAATCTGCGTATAACATTTGATAAGGTTTCTAACAAAATTATATAAATAGATGTTTTAAATTTTGAAATCAAAATGGCTTCTATAACATTATTAGTCATCAGTTGCAGTAATTTATAACTGCGTTTATTTTATTATAAATAAATAAAATATAACAATTAAAATACATATGCTAAAAATCTAGTGAAATTATCTACTTATCGGCATATAATGTTTAATAACATTCTAAACAAAATTATATAAAAAACATATGTGAAACTTAAAATTTTATTTTAAATCTTTATTTATTAGTCCTTAGTTACAGTCGTTTATGTTAAGCAGGATTGTTCTAAAACTCATATATATTCTTAATATATTAAATTATATCGTTGGAAAATCTATAAAATTATCTACAAATCTGTGTATAGCAACTTACAAGTGCACATTTGGCTTCAACGCTTTGGCTTAATAATGGATTTATTAATTATATTCACTTATTATGATCAATTAGAAGGTTAATACAAAAATCTATAATTGCAAAAATGTTAATCTTGCAAAAATCATCAAAAAGTTAAATTTTACTTCACTTCTTCCAATGTCGGTGCAAATCGATTCAGAATAGCTTCAAAAACGTGGAAAAGTAATAAAATAAATTTTCTGACAAAATATAAATATTATATTGACATTATTGTACTCAATTAGAAAGTTGATACAAAAATCTATAATTACCAAAAAACTTGATCTTACAAAAGTCGACGAAAAGTTAAATTTTACCTCACCTCTTCCAATTTCGCTGCCAAACGATTCAGAGTAACTTATAAAACGTGAAAAAGTAATAAAATAATTTTTGTGGCAAAATATAAATATTATATTGGCATTATTGTACTCAATTAGAAAGTTGATACAAAAATCTATAATTACCAAAAAACTTGATCTTACAAAAGTCGACGAAAAGTTAAATTTTACCTCACCTCTTCCAATTTCGCTGCCAAACGATTCAGAGTAACTTATAAAACGTGAAAAAGTAATAAAATAATTTTTGTGGCAAAATATAAATATTATATTGGCATTATTGTACTCATTTAGAAAGTTGATACAAAAATCTGTAATTGCCAAATATCTTAATCTCAACAAAAATCGACAAAAAGTTAAATTTCATCTCACCTCTTCCAATGTCGGTGCCAAACGATTCAGAGTAACTTATAAAACGAGAAAAAGTAATAAAATAATTTTTGTGGCAAAATATAAATATTATATTGGCATTATTGTACTCAATTAGAAAGTTGATACAAAAATCTGTAATTGCCAAATATCTTAATCTCAACAAAAATCGACAAAAAGTTAAATTTCATCTCACCTCTTCCAATGTCGGTGCCAAACGATTCAGAATAACTTCAAAAACGTGGAAAGTAATAAAATAAATTTTCTGGCAAAATATAAATATAATATTATATCACATTTTTATAATACAGGTTTCGTTATTTTATATATTTGTTACTTATATAAGAAAATTGAGTTACGCATTTCTTATGAAAAGAATTTTTCTGGTGTTTATTTCATATTTTGGCTAGTGTAGAAAATATTACGTTATTCAATTCTACATTTTGAGGAATGATGTTTTAATTTAATAAAGATCAGATATGAAATCATTAAACTATTTTTGAGCCAAAAAATTTTCATAAAGTGAATTTTCAATTATAATGTAAATTCTAATAATATATTGACTTGTTTTATCAAAATAATATATATACACATAAATCCGCTTTTGATCAAAAATGCTTAAACTAAAGGAAACTCACTAATTAAGGGGTTACACCACGGTAGATTTTTCGAAAAACCAAAAAATTTTTTGGGCTAGAAATATACTGTAAACTATATTATATTACATTGACATTGTTGTACTCAATTAGAAGGTTAATACAAAAATCTATAATTGCCAAAAAACTTGATCTTACAGAAGTGGACAAAAAGTTAAATTTTACCTCACCTCTTCCAATGTCGGTGCCAAACGATTCAGAATAACTTAAAAAATGTGAAAAAGTAATGAAATAAATATAAATATTATATTGACATTATTGTACCTAATTAAAATGTTAATACAAAAATCTATAATTGCCAAAAATCTTAATCTTACAAAAATCCACAAAACGTTAAATTTCATATCACCTCTTCCAAAGTGAGTGCCGAACGATTTAGAATAACTTCAAAAACAAGGAAAAGTAATAAAATAAATTTTCTGGCAAAATATAAATATTATATTGGCATTATTGTACTCATTTAGAAAGTTGATACAAAAATCTGTAATTGCCAAATATCTTAATCTCAACAAAAATCGACAAAAAGTTAAATTTCATCTCACCTCTTCCAATGTCGGTGCCAAACGATTCAGAGTAACTTATAAAACGAGAAAAAGTAATAAAATAATTTTTGTGGCAAAATATAAATATTATATTGGCATTATTGTACTCAATTAGAAAGTTGATACAAAAATCTGTAATTGCCAAATATCTTAATCTCAACAAAAATCGACAAAAAGTTAAATTTCATCTCACCTCTTCCAATGTCGGTGCCAAACGATTCAGAATAACTTCAAAAACGTGGAAAGTAATAAAATAAATTTTCTGGCAAAATATAAATATAATATTATATCACATTTTTATAATACAGGTTTCGTTATTTTATATATTTGTTCCTTATATAAGAAAATTGAGTTACGCATTTCTTATGAAAAGAATTTTTCTGGTGTTTATTTCATATTTTGGCTAGTGTAGAAAATATTACGTTATTCAATTCTACATTTTGAGGAATGATGTTTTAATTTAATAAAGATCAGATATGAAATCATTAAACTATTTTTGAGACAAAAAATTTTCATAAGGTAAATTTTCAATTATAATGTAAATTCTAATAATATATTGACTTGTTTCATCAAAATAATATATATACACATAAATCCGCTTTTGCTCAAAAAGGCTTAAACTAAAGGAAACTCACTAATTAAAGGGGTTACACCACTGTAGATTTTTCGAAAAACCAAAAAATTTTTTGGGCTAGAAATATACTGTGTACTATATTATATTACATTGACATTGTTGTACTCAATTAGAAGGTTAATACAAAAATCTATAATTGCCAAATATCTTCGTTAAAAAGTTAAATTTTACCTCACCTCTTCCGATGTCGGTGCCAAACGATTCAAAATAACTTCAAAAACGTAGGAAATGATTTAAACAAAATTTCTGACTAAATACCGAAATATGATTGACGTCTGCACCCGACTACTTCCGAACTCGTAATGAATGTTAAAATGGCAACTGGCAACATAGCACCTAATGTTCTCGGTTCTCGTTCGGTTCGTGTTCGACTCCAACATCGAACCCAATCATTTTTAAACAAATCCATCGGTAATGTTTTCGCAAAATTATTGTAAATATAAATATAATTGTGCGAACAACAAGCGAACGGATGTTGTTTGGAATTTAAGAACTCCGAACATGTTTTTATCCATTTGTTCCATTGTTTTTGCATCGAACATTTATCTATAATAATGGTAATGATAATGGATCAATTAATACACTTCGAGGTTTCGTAACACCAAAAATTTCCAAAATTATAAATTTCAAAATGTTAACTTGAAAAATGATGTTCTATTAATATAATAATGACTCTGCACGGATCAGAGAGATGGACTCTAAGAAAAACCGACAATTGAAAAACAACTAACGAATCTTTGTTCAGTGACTCACGAAAGAATTCTACTGATAAAGGAATAAGCTACTACTTAACTTGCAGAAGAAAAATATTTAATGAGTGCAGAAAAAGAACTCTACTGACTAGCTATTTGAATCTCACATTGAGAGAAAATCATGAAATATTACGTGGTAATTAGTTTGTCCTGAATTTGAAAAAAAAACTCCATTATTTTTCAAATAAATTCCTAAAATCATATGGTTTTTTGATTTTGGGTGGGAGAGAGAATGTTAATTTTAAATATCACCGGGTATCACCAAGGAGGATCCAAAAATCCTTAAAAATTGATCACTTGATCAATTTTGATTTCAAAATTTAAAACATCTATTTATATAATTTTGTTAGAAACCTTATCGAATGTTATACGCATATTTATAGATGATTTTATAAGCTTTTTAACAATATAATATATTAAAAATATACCTGGTACATATAATAATTATGCTAAGTATAAAAAATGTAACCAATGACTAATATAACTAGATGCAAAATTTTATATTTCACATCTTTTTTTTTACTTAATTTTATTGGGAAAATATATTATACCGTATACACAGATTAGTAAATAATTTTATTAGGTTTTTAACAATATATAATATAATTGTCACATTTTAATTATTTTTAATAAAATAAACGTCGATACAAAAAACCGCAACCAATGAAGCTATGTTATAGAAGCCACGTTTGAATATTTTTTTAAAAATTTTGTTAGAAAGATTATAAAGTTTTACACGCAGATTTGTAGATAATTTTATTAGCTTTCATTTGATACATAATAATATATTTTAATTAGTTTAAAAAACAAAACCACAAAGGTAAATATAAAAAAGTGTCCTTATTTGTTTGAAGTTTACAAACTTAAGTTGAAAATACGTAACACAATGTATCATTAATGTAACATTCTGTACGTAACACAATTTCGTTAATGTGATATATTATTCGTAACACAATTTCAGTTAAGGTGTTTTTTTATTTGATTTTATTAAAGTTTTCCTAGCGTTATAATTTCTAAAATATTATAGGCCTATGAAAAATGGTTAAATTATAAAAAATATCATAGTTTGTAATTATGAACAGCGTCTTTGGAACGTACACCGTGAATGAATCATTGTTAATAACTATTAAGTCGATTAAGGCAAGACTGGCAGATACAAGGGTACTCAGATCGGATCCCGATCGAGTATAGACTTGGTAGAATTTTCCTGAAGAAAAAAAAAGGCAAATATCTTTTTTATTATGCAAAATGCCTCTCAAATGGATCCTGATGAGCAAACTACCTTTTGCGATGTGATGCTAGAGAAGAATAGAAAAAATAAAATCGAAGCAATTGTAAAAAGAAAACGAAACTGGGTTGGGCTGACGTATCTATTGCAAACTCCACTGATGAGCAAAATTAATAAATATAAGGATGATAAGGACAATACTGAGGGGTTGTCCATTAATCATGTGAGGATTACTAAAATCCCCTTTTTAGGAGTTTGACTTAAAATCACAAAATATCACGTGGAGGAAGAGGGATCTAGTAACATATCACGTCTATTTATTTTTTACCTAAATTTGAAAAAATAATTCAAAATTTTTCAAATAAATCCTAATCTTCTGATCTTTTGTAGCTACTAAAAATACACGTGATGTTGGATGGGGGATAGAAGGGTATTTTTAAATATCACCAAAGAGGGAGTCTAAAAATCCTTAAAAATCGATAAACGTTCCCTGATGAGCAAATTATCTTTCTCGGTACTGGAGAAGAATAGAGAAAAAAATGGATGCAATTGTAAAAAGAAAACGAAACTGGGTTGGACACATGCTGCTTTCACAGAATGAAAACAGGAACTCTACTGACGAATAGGATGATCTTCGATATGAAATATAAACTTGTACTCATTTTATACCTCCTAGAAGGTAAAAAAATGACTACTGATAAGCAAACTATATCTCAACATTAGAAGAAAAAACAAGACTCTACTAACAAGCAACGACTAGAGGAAGAATATAAAACTCATGAGCGAGAAATGAGTCTTCATTTGCAATATAGTTCTATATGGATCAGAGACATGGATTCTAAGCACAAAAGCTGCCTCTCTAAATAAAATTCTGGAGAAGAATAAAGAAGATAAGTTGAATCATGTGAAAAAGCACTGCTGAGAGTAGAAAACGAAAAAGACTTCACTTAATATGAATTTGTATTAAAAAGCATGTATTAAAAGATGAAAAAAAGCTTGGGTTGGGCACATGTTTTTTTGAAAACATCTGAAGTTACGACGAGCTGACTGATTTTCGATACAAAATTAGAAAAAAAACTCTACTGGTGAACAAACGAGCCTCGATTTGGAGAAGAAAATCATAAAATGCCACATTGAAAGTATGACTCTGTACGAATCGGAGACATGGACTCTAAGGAAGGACCATAAAAACTACTTGAAGATGTTTCGAAGAAGTAGTGCTGCAGAATAGAGAAGATGAAATGAATGGTATGTTAACAAATCATGAAATACTATTATAAATAAAATGTAGTACTCTCACACCATAGTCCTGCCTTCGGTTTGATCAACATCAATACAAATGCTGAACAAATTGATTAAGAAAATTTAATAATTTTAATAATAGCCATATTATAGGCTCGAATCAATCGATTTATATTCCACAAAGTTTTGTCCATTTATGAAATAAATAAATGAACAATAATAAAACAACAGTTAAGTTCTACTACTTCCCTTTGGTACTGAACCTTAGAACATTTGATAATAATAATATATCAGGTAAAAAAGTAACGGTAGAATATTTTGAAATACTGGTGATTCATAAAGACAAACAAAATTTATAGCAAAAGATTTTCATAATGAATATTGAATATGTTGATAATTAATGATTGTAACATTATTAATATTATTGTTAAGCTAAACTAATAAAATAAGCTTTAAAATAATAAAAACTTACAAAATATGATCAAATGGAGGTTCTAAAAAAATTTAATTTGGACTTGATTAAATAATATATTAATTATGAATAAAATTTGATTTTTAAAATTTTGCATGAATACATATCCCGTAAAATCATAACATGTTGTTAAAAATTTTATCGCAAAACTTAGACAAATAAAATAAATATTAGCAACTAAAAATTCAAATGTTTATGATTATTTTTGTGCATGAAAAAGTTAAAAATGTAGTTAACTATCTGAGCACTCTTGTTATGAAATTATTCCTTTGCAATTATTATTAACAATATTATCTGTAAAATGTTTGTAATCTTTGGAACAAAATATACTCATATTAAAACAAATTCAGACTGATTTTGTATAAATACATCCCTTTAAGTTCAACAATAACATAGTAATAAATTATGCTCTAATAAATGATACCTAAATTCTTCCAAAATTCCCTCACAAAAATTATATGTCATTTATTTTTATGAAATTATTCATCTGAAATAATATTATCTGTAAAATGCCTATGATTTCATGGGGTTCTCTAGGACAAAAAATTATATTAGAACAAATTCAAATATATTTTATGTAAATACATCTCTGTAAATTTAATAATAATACAGTGAAAAGTTAAAAATCCTTTCAAAAAACTAGGTGTAACCAATTTTTATGGAAAAAATCTTTGCAATCTTTTGTAGAATATCAAAAAAATTAGATTTCATAGGTTAGGAGATTGATTCGCATTTTGAACTGGCAATTTATTTAATTGTATAAAAGGGTGTTAATAGCAAATAAAAATTCAAATATTAACAATTACTTTTGTGCGTGGAAGAATAAAAAAATTAGTTAACTACTAGATGACTCTTTGTTATAAAATTGTTGAAAAATGCATGTGATGATTTCACAAAATTATATTATAACAAATTCAGACGGATTTTGTGTAAATACATCTCTGTAAATTTAATAAATATACATTAAACAAGTCTGCCCTAATAAAAATAGTAAATTCGTTAAAAATCTATCACAAAAATTCGGCATCATTCTTTTTTATGAAATTATTTCTTTGCAACTATTATTATTAACAATATTATCTGTAAAATGTTTGTAATGGCATGGGGTTCTACAGGACAAATAATTGTATTATAGCAAATTTATACTGATTTTGTGTAACTACATCCCTGGAAATTTAATAATAATTTGTGATCTAACAAGAAATACTAGAATTTGTTTTTAGTAAAACTAATTTTATGAAAAAAGCTTTGCTGTTCTTCTGTAGAGAACAGAACAGGAGTTTGACTCGCATTTGAAACTAGGAATTTATTTAACTGTATAAAAGTTTGTTATTAAATAAAAATGTATGTAAAATGTACATGAGAGAATAAAAAATGTAGTTAATTTACAGCAAGTAGAGATAAGAGTACCATAATAAAAATTCCATTCAAAACAAATATGATAAAAGATGGGATGCAAAAATTAAACACAAGCAAAATTTAATTCGGAAAATTTATTTTTGAAATCTTGTAAAAACTAACCAATATCTTTAAACAAAATAGAATTCTCTATTTTTAGTTTGTGATAAGTAAATATCCACGTATAATTTTATCATTTCGAAATATTGAAAAACAAAGAAAATACATCCAGCATACGTATTGCAATATATAAGCTGATTAAATATAAAAAAATGAGTTTGTGCTTGCTCATTGTATATATATTCAAGAAAGTTGTCCTTGTACCATCCTTGATAAAAGATAAAACTACATGCTACACAAGCACAAACTAAATTTTAGTATCTAGCATTTCAAAGAATTTTACCAAAACCATTGAATTTATATAACAAAGTGAAAATTCTACTATTAAGCAACCATTCATGTCTCCTCCATACAAAATTCGACGTATTGATCGTCGCAAGGTGTGGGACAAAAGCATATGCGAAAAATATAAGAAAAAATACGGAATTTAACAAAATACCTTTTATATCTCAACACCTTCGATAAATTCCACGGTCAGAACATTATTCTTGTTGAACAATTAACTATTTTTAACACTAAATTCTTTGTTTCAAGATTGACAATCACTAATCAGAGTTATGATGTTTTGGATTTCTCACTTGGCGTGAACTTCGCGGTGGTCCAAATGTCTAAATCACAGAAGGATAAACATTAGGATAATGAAAAAACTACACTAGATCGGGTACATTGTTCAAATGCTATTTGCAGTTAATTTATCTCGGACGGCCACCATTTTACGTTGCTATTCACTTTTAAAAACACTTTTACTTGAATTAGTTTTCACTTGACATAAATCCTTTGCCAATTCAATGGGTTTTAATACGGATTTTATTTAATTTTCTGCACGCACTTAATGCTTTATTAGAATTAAGAAGAAATGACTACGTATGTGAACATAATGAACGTCAGCCTCTTAGAATTATTTATTTTCTCTACATATTTACATATGACGCATATGGCGTTCGTGCGATGTGGCCATCTTGAGAAGTACACGATCGGGTGCTTTCGCGGCGCTTCGGAATCATGTTCCCTGGCGCGAATTAGTGTTGTAAGATCGAAAAAATAGGTCGAAGGAACATCGATATATAAAGGCGTTCAATTATAATAAAATTTAGTAAAATGTAAGAGGACTTATGTAATCTAGATAATAATCAATTTAAGCAAAAATAACTCTAAATAGTATTCAAATGTACAACTTTTCTTTAATGATCTGATTTTTTCATATTTTTTTTTAATATTTATTCAAGTATTTTTTAACGTTTTTTAATATTTCCATTACACAACAAATATTAATTTAGTCACAATTGTACTATCTAAAATTTTGAAAAATTCCCTCAAACTGTGTTTATCCAAATTTATAAAAACAAGATTAGTTGTTAGTGGCATTTTGCACTAAAATAAATCACAAATACTTGTTTTTAGTATAAAATAATCGACTTAATTAATGCTAATTGGTATATACCAATTTTGTTGAATGTAATGATAAAATTGTTAATAGTTTATTTTGAAAATAAAATGTATCATCTCAAATTTCAATTTTGTTGTTATAATTAGACCACTTTTTATGAGTTTAATTAAATACGTTGAATTAATTATGTTTCCACAAATATTTACGAAAAAATGATTGGTCGATGCTTAAAAACTAATAAACCTCATTTCTATCGAATATCTTTCGAATATTTTTTGAGTTTTCAAAATCGATTCAAGATTATTGGAAAAACGTTGGTAAAAAACTTTACTCTTTGCTGTTAATTTCAAAAAACGGTTTCTTCATCAAGTTTCATCCAATGATTTTAAAATGTTTAAAATCTGTTCAGCAATTTTTCAAAAAAAACATCGATAAAATATCAAACCTTGAACACGCTAAAATGTTGGTGTCAAAAGATTCAGAATGACTTAAAACTTCTAGATAACAATATTAACAAATATGATATTCTTATTATATCTATACTATATAAAAACATAAAAATAGAGTATTTTATTAACATAGGTATATATAAGTATGTATCAAATAAATTTACCTAATTTTCTTTCTTTAAAATTTCAAAAATATTCCTATTATTTCAATATAAGCATTAAACGCAACTTGATAAAATAAATTTTTGAAAAAAAGTATGTTTATTGTTTATCGAGTAAAAAACTAGTATTTATTCATATTTGGCAAGAATTTGAACCAGTTTCAGAGTAAATCAAGTTTTTAATACAAAGAATTATACACCCCATTTGTAAACTTGAATTGGAATCCCTTACACTTTATTTGAGTTTTATGTCTTAAATTTAACCCTTTCCAAAGAATATAATAAATTTAATATATAAAAACACATGAAATATATTTTTTGTATTGTTTATAACAAAATAACTACATCATTTTAGACGATTTTTTAATTGTAGAGTATCTTATGCATATGTTTAAAATATATTAAATATACAACGTGCAAAAATCGTAATATATTTCTAAAATGTATATATTTTCAATAAGATAACTTAATTCTTAAATAAATAATTCTACCAATTTATTGTAAATACTCAATTATAGAGTCGAATGCAAAGGTTGATGAATGCAAGAATAATTTATAATATTAAATTTCAATTTGTTTATATTGTTTCTAAAGTTTCTTTTGCTATTATTGAAACATCTAAAAACATTAGATAGTTTTCATTAAAACTCAATAGAAAATAATAGAGAGTGCTTTCAATGAAACTTCTCAATGATGACAAAAATATTATAAAGTATGAAATTTTACAATAATATTAC
Organism: Ctenocephalides felis; assembly: GCF_003426905.1. Lineage (NCBI taxonomy): Eukaryota > Metazoa > Arthropoda > Insecta > Siphonaptera > Pulicidae > Ctenocephalides > Ctenocephalides felis. The sequence continues at coordinate 45,303,116 of NW_020539726.1, forward strand.
AAAGTATGAATTAATTAAAATATGTAACTTTTCTAACTTTAAGTTAAAACTAGTTGGTTTGGTATTTAGCCTTGAGGCAAGTTACATGAACTTCCCGATATGCGTAAATAATCGACTTATTCAAAAAAAAAGTGTAAATAATATAGTTTATCAATCCTACTTTAAGAAAAACGATAATAATTTTAGCAAAGTTTGACAATTTTTTAAAATTAAACTACTTGTCGTAAGGCCGTAATATTACAGCAAGTTCTATAAGACCATGATGTATATCGCCAAAAAAAGTTTCATGAAAATCGGCTTAAATCTTTTTTTCAACAGTTCATTACAAGAAAACGGCTCGATAGATTTTCACCTAAAATTAATCAACACCATTCCCAACTAATATCTTTCGAACAGTTTTTGATTTTTTGAAATCGGTTTGGTAGTATAAGCTTAAATGTGGACGAAAGGTTTAACACTTTTTTTCCAAATTACAAAGAAACGGCTCGGCCAATCGTCGCACAAAACTGAGAAACGATAATACTCATCTAGATACATCAAATGCTTTTTAAATATCTGAAATCGGTCCGGCCGTTTTTGAGCAAACGTCGATGAAAGTTCTAATTTTGACAAATGCCAAAAAGATCATACTAATTTTTGCAAACTTTGACGAATTTTTAAAGCTAAACCATTTGTCGTAGGGCCGTAATATTTTAGTATGATCCAGAAGACTATGGTATCTACCGTCAAAAAAATAATCATAAAAATCGTCGAATTTTTTTTTTTTGAAAACTTAATTACAAGAAAACGGCCCGGCCGATCTCTACCAAAAACTAATCAGCACGATTCCCAACCAATATCTTTCGAACGGTTTTTGAATTTTCGAAATCGATTCAGAATTGCGGGCTAAAACGTAGACGAAAAATTTTTCACTTTTCTGCGATTAATTAAACAAAATTAACAAACAATAGTCCTCATGGAAATACATCGAGTGGCTTTTAAATTTTTGAAATCGGTCCAGCCGTTTTCGAGAAAACGTCGATTTACGGCAAAAAATTTGTTCACATACACGCACACACACACATACACACACACACACACACATACTTTTTCCAAAGTTGGTCTCATTCGATTCAGAATGGCTTGAAACGTCGAGAAAACATAAAATTAGCAATTCGGATTTTTTGATGAAAACATAAACTTCTCCTTCGGGAAGTTAATAATAGTAAAAAAATCGAAAATAAAAATTTCAACATATATTTATGTTTCAAGACCTTCTGAACACTTTGTTATTGCTTATTTTTAGAAAAAATTGTTGTATGTGTGCGGTGCGGATGCGGTCGTGAATTTGAAAGATCGAAAAAACATTCGATTTATTGGCAAAAACAAGTCGAGCCGTTTAGAATGATAAACGGTAAAAACCGCCAAAAATGGCAAATCTGTTTTTGAGATAACGACGCGTCCAATTTAGATGATTTAAGAATCATTTCACGTGTTTCGACGATATAAAGAATTGTTGTAATTTTTGGAAAAGCAAGTCGAGCGGTTTCGAAGATTTAATAAAAACGTTAAAAAAATGCCGTTTAGCGATCAAAAATGTTAATTAGATATATGCAAATTATCAGATATTTTATAGAAATTTCAATAATGTGTATCAATTTTGTTTACATTTTTATTGGTTTTGCGCCAAAATGTATAACATTTATTCGTGAATCTACAACGCAGCGGTTACGCGCTTTTATACGTATTTCATTTCTAAAAAAATCAGGTTTTTACAGCTTTCAGGTTTCTCAAAAAAGAAACAAAATACTTTTCAAAATTTTTTAAAAAAAGTTTAAAGTTTAGCGAGTTTCAGCGAAGTGCCTTAAGGCACGGTGCAATTTATAGATATAAGTGTATATAATTTATAGATATAAATATTATTAATAGATAGGAGTGCATTGCGGTTCTACAAGTTTTTAGTAAAATCTTGGCAGGGGCTCTATTTTTTTGCTAAAGTCCATAAGATTAATTGGAACTCTATTAACTTGTTTGATAACTTTATCAATGGATAAAAGAAAACAATTGTCAATTGTTTCACTACTTGTTATGTGTATTTTTTTTCTCTCTTCTCTACAATTCGATATCGAACGTCGGCTGCGTCGTTTCGTTGTTTGTCTTTTCGTTATTTTGTTTGGTTTGACACCGATGTCGTGCCCCCACTAAGGCGCCTATAAAAGCATCGGTCGCCAGTTGGCTGCGTCAGTCGAGTAGAGAACTTGTAGTACAAAAGAGAGTATAAGACATGGTAGAGAGGAGTGGGCTTACTGAATATTATTTAGTTATAGTCAAATTCAATTTATACAAAAGTAAACCGTTCAGAACGCGATAGCGCCGCGGCCGAGATTCATTCGATTCGATTTGATTTGATTTGATTTGAATTGATTGAAATCGTGTGTTATTCGTGTCGAGCACAGGGGACTCGATTTGATATTAGAAAGTCGGCTCGGGCGTCCATTTTGTCGAGTCAACTCACAACACAATCAACCCGTCGTTGTCGCGCGTATTATTATTACGAGTACATATGTGTGCATGTGTTTGAAACATACGGGTGATACATGAAATACACAACAGCTGTCGATTTTTGTTGTTGTTGTTGTACAAAGTTGCTTGTTTTGTGCCCCCATTAATCTCAATAAAACAACAATCGAATCGGGGTCTGTTTAAAAGAAAGTGCCGTGCATCATTTCACTGTGATAGTTTCAAGCAAGCATTGGCTTTCTGTTAACTTTATTGGTGACTAAACAAACTATTCAAAAAAAAAGTCAGTGCCATTTCAAAATCCAAGACAGCGGTCGATGTGTACGGTTTGCTAGCGAACGCAAATCGTCTCTACATTCAACACAAAAAAGACTTCGTAAGTCATTTATTACCATGACGAATTCTCACAGTCGCGCCGGAGCCACCGCCACGGCGACTCCGGGTCGCAGGGGGGCGCCGCGCAACAACAAGTCGCCCGGACAGACGTACTTCAATAGCTTCGTGACGCCGCCGAGGGGCTCCCACTGCAGCAAGACCAGCGGCGACTTCCAGCCGAGCAGCGCTCACCGCCTGTCGCCGGGGGCCCTCGAGCGTTTCGCCGCCAGCAAGTGGGGCGAAGCGCCCGCACCGGCGTCGCTGCCCAGGCCGCCCGTGCACTGGAGACTCTACATGAGCAATAAAGGTACGACCGACGATTTTTCCAACAATCTAAAGTTGCTATTGAACGTACAAGCCTAACAAAAACGCCGTATTACACCGACCAATTTTAATAATTTATCCAAGTACTGAGCGAACAATCAATTGCAAATGCGATGCGATGCGATGAATTCAATTCTTACGATTAATAATTAGCGTTATAATATTACATCTACTATATTCGTATATAAATAAAACTGAGTGATAATTGATTATGAATGGAAATGAAATTTAAATGAAGTAAGTGTAGTGAGTGTCTCCGTGTAGTTGTATAAATCGACAGCAGGTTTTTTTAATCAGATGAGAGAACTGTGTCGTAGATATTTTTAAATTTAGTTGTCTTAAGATCCAAATAGTGATCCCCATCCCAACCCGAGTAAGTGAGCTTGACCATGTAGTACTAACAACATTAGAGACGGGTTTGTGTACAAAACAATAATACATATTAATAATAATATAGAAAACCCGAACTTTTTTTACTCGTGGGCATAGTTTATAGATATTTTATATAATGTCCACTATTTTTAATAATTATAATTGTATCGATGAGACAATGCCGATATATGAATTGTGATAAAATTGGTTTTAAGCGTACAATATTGTCCAGCTCGCTTACCACATTTTTAAAATATATTTTCTTTTAAATGGAATCAACAAAAGAATGGTGTTTATTCCAAAATGTTGTACGAACAACTGCGGTTTGCAGTCCTTAGTCATTTCGAGAAACATTGTCTTTAAAAATAATAAATAGGGTGTAAGTAAGAGAAAGTACTTTTGTCGGTAGGTGTATCTGTGTGATCACATATAACTATATATTATATATAAATATTAAATCTATGGATAGAGTTACGTTTTAAGTTTTTTTGTACAAAAATTAAAATCAATTTAAAGAGAAACAAGCAAACCAAATTTCTATATCCCTCGACTCGACTTTCTACAGAGGCCTCCTCTACCTTTTTGTGATATATGAATGTTATTATAAAAAAAGTATATCACAAAACTATTGGAGTAATTTTTTCGCCAAAAACTATATGTATACACATAGGGAGGTCATCTTTAATGAAACGTACTTGCATTTAAATTGTTTTTAATTTAATCTAATACATATGTATATCTGTGGAGTCGTTGGTGAAACTGGGTTGATCTCGGGCCACATTCAGTTTTGAAAAATCTCTTGACGTTCACTGCATCGGTTCATTCAGCACTCATTGTTGTGTAAATTTATAGATATAACATAAAATGTGGTTGTCCGATTGCCTTGCCTTATATATTTAATATCAAAAGACTCGAGTCTGTACTCGAGCTGGTTTTGTAACAAATACATTAAATGTATATTGTGCACAAATGATGGCCTAATGGATAAGGCCAGTTCGAGTACAGCTTTTGTCTACTCAGGTCGAATATTTTTCATCAACGACCTCTGTAATATTAGGACCCTTATTTTCGATCATGCTGATATAAATGACATACCTTCTAAATGATTTCTGTTTAATAATTAAAATTATTTTGAACATTGTGACAAGTAGAGCAAAATGTCTCTATTACTAAATAATTATTTTCAATAATTATTTCTAAATCGAGAATGCACAACGTTTTTTTTTTAATATCAATATTTTAAATTAAATTCCTTTTCTTTCAATGAAATATTTTACACTGACAGTTAAAACAAGATGGAGGACGTTTTTATTTTTAAATTTAAAAGTGCACGGAAGGCGCGAATTTTTTATTTGAATCTTATAATTTTTTTTAAACATTATGAAAATGCTTCAAAATTTAAATTTTGCTCGTTTTTGATATAAATTAATCGAGAAATACAAAAATATTTCTTTATACAATTATTAGTTTGACATAAAAAGCAAGATGGATGCCTTATCATTTGTTTTGTTAAGATTTCTCAAATTATGAATATTATATATTGAATGCACACATTACTAATTTTTGCGATTTGAATCTTTATACGTAAATTTATGAATTTTGAGATACTTATGAAATAATTTTTGATATTTAACATTTTCTATTAGGTATATTTTATTTTCAAAGGATTTTTTTAAACGTCACTTTGACAATTGATTCAAGATGGCGGCTTTACGATTTATTTAGATACAAACATATGTTTTGTTTTAATGTACAGTTTTACTACCTTTGCAAATTTTTTTTTTGCAAAAAAGCTTTGAATTTCAGACATTTCTACTTATTTCATGAATTACGAACTTAATCAGATTTTGAAATATGTACGCAATCGATTGATTTCAATAATTCATAGTTTCTCTACAATTCTCTATAAATGAATTATTATCATAATCGCATTTATTATTATGCATGATTACTTTTTAAATTGCAAAATTGCTTCGATTGCACTTAATTACAAAATCATATGATTTCATGTAACATTTGTGACGTTCGTGGCGACAAAATGGCTGCCGCCGTTCTATAAATTGTAATCGTAAACACCAAGTCATAATAATATAATCTCTACTTTAATAAAATAAATGATTTATACAAAATCTAATTAGTTGCAAGATTCGATTTTAAACATACAGACTTTGAAAGCACTTTTAGTTATATAAATAAAATATGCATTCATGTAACTTCCGCATGGTTACAACAGTTTGAATCAGGCAGCAACTTTAGTAAGCAGAAAATACAATATTGCATTTCTAGTTTTATAATTATGAAATTACAAGTAATTTTATATATTTTGTTGACAATTTTTTTGGTAAATGGTAAATTGTCGTGGTGAAGAGCAATACGTGGATGGTGGGATGGGATTATTATTCAGTATTAATAATAAAAATATACACACACACAAAATACACACATATACATACATATGTATATGTATACATATACATATATACATATATATTTACGTAAGACACTTATGAAAAACATAGAGATTGCGCAAGCGCCATTTCAGTAGAACGTCAATACTCCATCCTGGTTTATATATATATATATATATATATATATATATATATATATATACACCTATTTAAATTTACATCAAATCCTAGATTTACATTTGAAGCTTTTTATAGGCCCTATAAAAATAAACACAAGGGTCTCAAAATTACCATTTACGATACGGCAATAACATAAATTTAAGATTTTCAAGAAAAAAATTGGGTTAGCCAATAAAAATTATGAAGAGAAATTTTCTAAATTATGTTTCTTGTTTGTGTAGATTTTATTTTTAAAAAAATGCTATGATATGAATAGTGTTTTAGAACAAAAGTGGTCTAACTTAGTTCAAGAATTAAAAGGCACATATAAATATAAATATTTAACATAAAATTTACAATTTTTCTATTTTTATTTTATTTACAAATAAAATTTATCAACATAAACTCAAAACGTCAAAATTTCAAACATTTTCCAAATTTGGTCTCATACGATTCAGAATGACTTGAAACGTCGAGTAAACATAAAATAAGAGAATCGGATTTTTTGATGAAAACATAAACTTTTCCTTTGGGAAGTTAATACTAAGACATTTTTCCAAATTTATTAAACTTTTTTTATAGTTTTATAATAATTCTGAATCTTTTGTATTGTTTCTTCAGGTTTGTATCAATTTTATATTTGGGCTCTTTTTTTAATTTGAGCAAAGTTTTTATACTTTTATGAATAATTAAAATCAGTCAGAAAGACTTTCATATTTTTTATAAAAAAATTAAGTTGAAATTTTAAACATCAGTTAACAGTATAAAAACAAATTTACAAATTATGAATAATTAAAATCTATCAACAAGAACTTGTTTTTACAAATTGTAAGTCAAAAATTTTACGGCTGTTCTAAAATAGTTAAAAAATAAATTAAAAAAAACTTTTGAATTTTTTTTTCAATAAAAGTATATAAATAACATTTGTTTAAATCAATTTTAATAGTTTTAATTAGCACTAAAACATCAAAACAACAAACAAATAAAATTAATAACTTTATGATGTATATTCCATAGTTTTTCAATATGGAATAAATATCATAAACTTATTATAATTTTATATTTTTTCGTAGTTTTAGTATTTTGTTGCTGATTAAAACATAGAAAAATATTTTAACTTTTTTGTTATGTTGTTCTTGGTAAGAACTGTTGGATGATGACACATATCAAGAGTCGAAACGTACTCAGTAAAAAAATTGTTGATATTTATTTAATTTTCCAGTTTGACCAATTTTAGTTACAAATTTTCCTATCAGAGCTTCAAACCACAAAATCCGCTGATAAAATATTTTTACCCGCAACTTTATTTCCATCTTATCTTACATAGATATATTTATAATGTCTCTCTCGATATTGTCACAAGACTGTATTTTTTATTTTGTCTGATTAAATTTTCTGCACAAACAACATGATAATGGCGAATCTATATATAGATTACAACTAGATGAATTCGCAACGTTAGTGGTAAACAACCGATACGAGATGAATACATACAAATATAAGTAATGTATGCGATAAACAATCTTTAATTATATATTATATAAGTAAACATTTACAATTGACAAAGACTGATTACACAAATTATGTTGTTTACGAACGTTATTTTATATTTGATTACATTATCTTATCAATAATGGACGGCAAATAAATATTGGATGCTGGATGAAAACACCAAAGTGTAAACATGAAAGGGGGCGGAGACCATTAATCAAGTGATCGATTTTTAAAAATTTTTTTAGGCCCTTCCTCACCCTTGGTGATACTCAAAATTTCAAAATTATACCCTCCCCCCATCGTGTATTTTTAGTTACGAGAAAACCATTGTAAAATTTTTAACTTTTTTTGAAAATGTTTGGTTTTTTTTTTGAAAATTCTGGTAAAAAATAAATACACGTAATATCTCACTATTTCTTACCTCTCCAACATGATATTTCGTGATTTTTGTCAAACCACTCCCCCCCCCTTCTTTATCCCAAGAACCCCACGTGATCAATGAACGCCCCTCAAAGTGTTAAGACAAATTATAAGACAATTTTTGCCCCCAAAGTGTTAAGACAAATTATAAAACCATTTTCCTCTCCAAAGTGTTAAGACAAATTATAAGTAAATTTTTGCCCCAAAGAGTTAAGACAAATTACAAGCCCTTATTTTTCATAAATTAAATATTTTTCCTCAAGTACAAAGTTTATGTTAAAAATTAAATATATATTTGGTCCAATAATATTAGAAGCATAGTTGTTAATCAATTTAATATCTTTAGTTCCTAAATGTAAGAACTTTAAACAGCTTGCTATAATATTATATGTATATTAATAAAAGTAAACACAAAAGTTTGATACAGGCTTCCATAAAAAGAAACATATTTAACTATAAGTTAAATTAAAAAAAAATGTTAACGTTTAGAGTCGCCTGAGTGCAAAAAAACATATCCCGACATTAGTATTTTTGTAAACAAAAACCTGTTTACAAATTATGGATTGTTAAAAACATTTTTGGTTCAATATTTGTTTCCAAATTTTATTTCTTCAGTTTTCTTGATTTTATTCTTAGCTTACTTTATCACACAATTTTTATTCATTATTTTATATAATATAATATATTTTGTTTTGTACTTTATGTACTAAAGATGAGTCAAATGGGAACAGAAACATTTTCAAATCAAACTCATAGTTTTTTCTTTATTAATTTGGATGGATGCCTATATTAAAACAATTTTGTTTACAATTATTTTGATATAAATATATATATATATATATATATATATATATATATATATAGTGTATATATATATATAATATTATTTGCGTAGCCGTTTGCATAACACCAAACACCTAAAGTCGTTTGAAAGTCAATTCATTCTGCGCACAAAATATTCCGTAGGGCTTCGCCCCACAAATTATATCACAAACAAAATTATTCAACGAATACGTTTCGACACCAAAATCTCTATCATCTTCAGCACCTTTTTTAAACTGGACCAAAACTTACAAAAAATAATAAAAACAAAAAAATCTGTTCACACACACACATACATATGTACACACACACATACTTTTTCCAAATTTGGTCTCATTCGATTCAGAACGGCTTGAAACGTCGAGAAAATATAAAATAAGCGAATTGGATTTTTTGATGAAAACATAAACATAATTCTCTAAGAAGTTAATAAAACAGCTATACATTTTGTTCTAGTTTGTCTTGGTACCGTTGATGACACATATATAGGTATCGAAACGTACACTTTGAATAATTATTGTCCTTTAGAGTATGAATTTAAATTAAATTTGACGAATTGTTTGAGATTATTATTTTTAAAATTTTGCTTATTTTACATTATTATTAAATTTTACAAGTCACATAAGACTTATTTTGTTTTAGTTTTTTTTAAAATTATTTTATGTATACATCCTCCTTAAGACGATCTACCTGAAACCGGTAGATGCTTTATTAGTAAGCGTATTATGCGGGATAAGGCGAATAGTGTAGAAACCCTCAGGATGTAGCGTATTACGCGGGAAATTGTGTCAATGACAATCGTCTTAACGGGGTTCTACTTTATATATCAGTACCATGCTTTATTAGTAAGCGTATTATGCGGGATAAGGCGAATAGTGTAGAAACCCTCAGTATGTAGCGTATTACGCGGGAAATGGTGCAGACGACAATCGTCTTAACGGGGTTCTACTTTATATATCAGTACGATGCTTTATTAGTAAGCGTATTATGCGGGATAAGGCGAATAGCGTAGGAACCCCCAGTGTGTAACGTATTACGCGGGAAATAGCGTCTATGAGAATCGTTTTAACGGGATTCTTCTTTATATATCAGTACGATGCTTTATTAGTAAGCGTATTATGCGGGATAAGGTGAATAGTGTAGGGAACCTCCTGTATGTAGCGTATTATGCGGGAAACTGTGTCGATGATAATCGTCTCAACGGGGTTCTACTTTATATATCAGTACGATGCTTTATTAGTAAGCGTATTATGCGGGATAAGGCGAATAGTGTAGAAACCCTTAGGATGTAGCGTATTACGCGGGAAATTGTGTCAATGACAATCGTCTTAACGGGGTTCTACTTTATATATCAATACGATTTTTATAAATATTTATTAATTATGTTCGGTCGTACTTTGTTTATAAATATATACATTTTTATTTAATTTTACACATATAGGATAATAATAATATAACACATAAATTAGATCAGATAAGACTACTTATTAGTGTTTGTGCAATTCTTCGTTAATTTTTAACAATATATATATATATATATATATATATATATATATTATTATATTCTTATATTTTAATTAAACTTTGATTTTTATCAAGAGACATATAAATATATCAAAATGGCGTTTGCGCTTTGTGAACAGGGGCGAAGAACATTTATTTATCGATATTTAATTTTATTTTTTTTATTTTTCAATAAGAATACGAATTAACAAATATAAATATTTTACGATCAACAAAAGACGTACAACAATTCTTTGTTTTAATATCGATATATAATCTCGATTTTAGTTTATGATATCTTTATCTGGGCTCATTGTGAAGATTTCATACCAAAATCGATATTAAAATATTGATAAATTCAATAATAACTGTAATCTCCATAGATATTTGCAAGATAATCGATAAATCTATGAATATTATCGATAAATATATCTTCCCCCTTTTAGTCAAAAGTATTATATAGATTTTATTAACACAAAAACACACAGACACACAAATTAGTTTAAGTTTAGACGACATTCCGGTAAAAAAAATTAAAAAAAAAAAACAAAAAAAATACCACGAGCTCGAAGACGACATTTTAAAATTTACCAAACAATAATAGTAGAATTTTGTCATTTGTTCACAATATTTAAATTAATCAAAATTTATCACGTTTTTCCTCGAATAATTCATTTTAAAATAAATAAATTAAAGGTATATTGCAATTATATCAGCAACGTCGAAAATAATTAAAGAGAGAGCATTTAATATTGAAATAATATTTTAACAATTAAATATAACATCTTTTGGAGTAATATTAATATTATTTTATAGTTTTAATACTTTTGTAAACGAGCGTCTTTTTTTAAATTTGCAACGCTCAAAAATTTTGATGAAATAATATTTCAATATTAAATTAGTACTCATACATATATATGAATATATATATATATATATATATATATATGTTTATGTAAGAGTGTGCTCTTATAAATGCTTTAGTGTTTTATATTATTAACTTTACGTTCATAATATTTCTCGAAATTATTTTTAAATAATTTCAAGATCCAATAACAATAATTATTTGTGATACTAAGCTCATGTATACATACATGCATATACATATTTATATGCATATATATATATATATATATATATATATATGTATATATTTAAATGCATATAATTGTTTAATTAAGATAGGTTTGGTCGCAAAAAGCTATTTTTAAAATTTATTCAAATATTTATATATATGTGCATGTACTTTTTTCTTCGGCTATGACTTTTTTGATTTAAATTATTTAAATTTTGATTGACAATTTTCAAATCAATTTTATAAATATATATAATTATTGACTTGCAAATTTATTATTAATTTTTAATGTGTAAATATGACTAGTATACGCATTTATATAAATATATATATTGTATATATTTATATAATTTGCGTATATGATATAAGAATTGTGATTTAAGACAATGTTCAATGCAAAAAGAATAAATTTTTGTATTTTGTGCAATCCGCAAGGGGGTAATATTATGTTTAAAGGAATTTTTTTATATATAAATAATTTGTAGATGTCCAAAATTAATATTTTTTATATATGTGTGTATAAGGTACACCAAATTTGATGTAAGGTTTTTTTCAACTGTATAAACAAATTCCTTTAATCATATTATTGTGCAACGATTAATATAGCTTTAAAAACGTTTTATATGTATATAATTAAAAGTATATATATATATATATATATATATATATATATATATATCTATATATATATTATATGTACCTTCCTAATTACTTTTCGAAATTAATATTAGACTTTAGAACTTATTAGTTTTTATAATATATACGAGATCTGTCAAAACAAAATAACAGTGAATTTTTAAATTATTTATTACTATTATTTGTACTACAAAAGGTCTTCATAAATCTTATACTTTATATTTAGTTTAAATATTTTAATAAAAATACTATTTATAACATTTTTTGTTCAAAATTTGACAGATGCTTTGAACTGTCACCCCGCCATTTTGAAATTTGTACCACCAACATGAAGTTATAACAATTTAGTGCCGCGAAATTTAAAAATTACTGTTATTTTTACTGATTCATATTGTGCTTCGAACAACAGATCCAAATAAAAACATATTAATTTGTAATTTATTTTCAACGTTTCGAAAACCATGTAAGGCATAAAAAGTCAAAATGGTGAAAATAAATTACACATTCTTGCAAAAAAGTGTAAGTTTTTGCCTTTTCAAAGTTTTTTATTTGGTTTTGTTGTTTCAAACAATAATATATTTATATATTAATATTTCGTAAGTCCACAAAGTATAAAATAAAACTCGTTCCAAAATGCGTTGCAATCAATATTTCTACTGAATTTTATTTTAAACAAATCAATTTTATAGAATTTTAAATACTTATATATAAAACTTTTAAATTTTACCAATATCAAAACACATTATACAGTATTTTATTATATTTATATATATATTATATACAGTGACCTTTTTTTAATATTAAGTTTACCCAAAATGGACTTGACTGTCGTCACTGTATAAATATATATGTATAACATCAAAGTAAAAAAATTTAAACATTTTGATATACAAATTTATGTCAATTGCAATAAATAGATGTGAATTTTTATTCACATGTAATTATTTAATTTATAATATTGCAATAATTTTTTTCTATTTCAAAATTGTGCGCTGATAATGGCTAAAATTGTATATCGAAACGTTATTTTTTCTTGGTGTTATGCCCTTCAAGATTTTATTCATATATTTTTAAGATTTTACAAAAACGCGCAAATTTTTTAAAATAAATTCCTGAAAACAGCGCAATTTTTTAAGTTAGGTCCACATATATGTCAATATTATATTTTAATAATAATTTTAATTTGTTTAAACGAATCGTACATTTTCCTCACAAAATATAGAATTTAGAATTATACAAAGTTTGACAGAATTTGATTTTTATAAAATTATAATAATTTTGTCAAATTTGTTTATTATTGATTTGTGAACGTAGAATTGTACATAAGAAAATTGTGTGTGAAGTTTTATTCAATAATAATAATAAAAATTAATATATATAAATTATTATTATTATTATCTATTAAAATTTGTGTGAATCTTAAACGTTGATCTCATAATTGTCCAATAAAATTTTATGAATGTTAATGTAATTAATTATTTGCTAAATGTCGTTGAATGTGTGCCGATTATGAATTTGTTTATTAAATTAATTAGTTTATAAAAATTTGGGAATTTGTACGATTTGTTTTTTTTTTTTGAAAATTTTTTTAGTGTTAGAGAAAAGGTACGATGTAATGGGAATTTGTTTAAAAATACATATACAGAGAAAAAGGGCTTTTTAAAGAAAGGTCTTAATTAAATTTATTGATTTTTACAAAAAATGCCTTTAAAGGCTATTTGCCATAAAAACTTAAGTACGTGTTTAATTTTATAATTTGTGATTGTTTATAAAAAGCCCTTTTGTCATGTGATTTTTTATATTTTTTATTTTTAAAATTTTCTGACAAAAATATATGTAGCATAAACCTTTATTATACTTTTGTAAGGTTTTTGAAGACCTATATTTTACAAACCAATTTTAAAAAAGGCTTATGCTATATATTTTTTAAATAATCTACAAAACTTGTGATATATGTAAGATTACACCTATTTTTTTAATATTTTATTATTGTTTAATACCTAAAGGCTTTTAGTAATTTTTTATTAAGGCTTCAATTTCATAACATTTTTAATTATTTGACACCAAATGTATATAAAATGCAATTTTATTTAAATTTTGTTAAAAATCTGATCCAAAGATAAAATACAATCAATTACACATATATACATAATGAGAATTTTTTTCATAAAATTGGCCTTAGAAAGGCCTCTTTTTTAATGTATTGACACCAAAATAACATCTGGGCCTTGGCCTTTATGTATCTATGTGTGATTAATTGTATTTTAATTAAATTAATATCAAAATTTGCAAAAATCTATCAAGATAATGTAAAAACAATTATATATAAGTACATGGTGGGCCTTTTCCGTAAAATTGGTCTTAAGAGAGCTTTTTTTTTTAAATTAGTTGACACAAAAGAACATCTGGGCCTTGAGTTCACCATGTATATATAAATAAATGAATTTTAATTAAGTTTTATTAAAATTTTGCAAAAATCTATCAAGATGATGTAAAAACAATTTCATATATGTACATGGTGAGCTTTTTTTCGTAAAATTGGTCCTAAAGGGCCTTTTTTTAAATTAGTTGGCTCTAAAAGAACATCTGGGCCTTGAGCTTACCATGTATATATAATTAATTGAATATTAATTAAGTTTAATTTAAAATTTGCAAAAATCTATAAAGATGATGTAAAAACATAATCAGCCTTTTTCCGTAAAATTTGTCTTTTTTAATTAATTGGTACCTAAAGAACATCTGAGCCTTCCTTGTATTTATATGTAACTAATTTTTTTTCAAGATAATATCAAAATTTGCCAAGACAGGAAAAAATAATTATATATTTATATATATACATCAGGAGCCTTTTTTCATAAATTTGGCCTTAGAAAGCCTTTATTAACCCAAAGAACATCTGGGCCTTATCTTGAGCTCGCCATGTATATATATATATATATATATATATATAAATAATATAATCTTATTTCAAAATTTGTAAAAATCAGACAAGATATCTACAATTAATTATATATACCCCAGAGACTTTAAAAAGTCCTTTGATGAATCAAATAACACCACAATTTATGTATATATAATTAATTGTATTTTTAGTCAACTGTAGCAAAATCCTGTTTTTCATATTTTTGGTACCAAAAGGCCTTATTTTATCAATTGACACCAAAAATTATGTGCATAACCAAATTTTGTAAAAAAAATCTATTACTATGAAGCATCACTCAAGTTAATGCAAGTTGTTCCCGTTACATCGAACTGATAATCCATAATCAATTAATTAATTAATTAATAATAATAAATATGTGTCGTGAAGAATGAATTAAAATTAAAATTATCGTGTACAGAGATATTTTCTAATTTTCCGTTTGTTTCATTTCCCTTCAAACGAAACAAAAATGAATCTGTGATCGAAGGACTTACTGCAGTATCATCTGTCGTGTGTTTTAAGAGGAAGAAGAAGGCGTGAGATTGAGAAAAATGTGTTTAAAAAACGGTGTTTTAATTATAAAAAATAGTGTTCAGTGTATAACTCTGATTGTTTACGAGTCGGTTGAGTTTTTTTGCAAAGAATAAAAGAAATAACTAAAACAGTGCAATAGTGATCAGGACCCCCAAATTTATGGTTGTGATGATAAAAATTTGTTGAAATTTAATATTAAGTACTTACCAATTATACCAAGAAATTGGTCAAAATCAACCTACCAAAATTTATCAAAATTATGAACTTTTTAAAGAATTTAAACCAACTTTCAGTCAGTTGTAACCAAGATTATGAATTTATTGATTTATTGATCTGTGATGATTCTGGTTCTTTAACAAATATCAATTTTATCCAAGAAATTACATAAAACCAACAAATCTAGAACCAATGATTATGGTTACCCCAACCTGTTACCTACAACAAAGATGATGGTTGAAATATACTACTAAACCTACTAAATATCTGCAAATCTTGGTTTAATCAACTAAACCAAGAAATTAGTCAAGACCAGCCAACCAAATTTGATCAATATTATGAACTTTTTAAAGAAATTTACTTTAGACTTCAACAAGATCTGTAAAAATGATTTTAAACCAACTTTTAGTCAGTTGTAACCAAGATTATGAATTTATTGATTTATTGATCCTTGATGCTCGTGGTTACTTAACAAATATCAATTTTAACCAAGAAATTACAGAAAACCAACAAACCAGGAACCAAGAATTATGGTTGCGCCAATAAGTATAAAAATAAAATCATTTACAGCAACAAAAATGATGGTTGAAAAATACTATTAAACCTACTAAGTACTTGGTTGGATCAACTAAACCAAGAAATTTTATCAAATTTAATTTGGACTACAACAAGATCAGCAAAACAATTTTCAACCAAAATTATGGTAAGAAATGACCAAAAACCAACAAACCAATGAACCAAAATGATTGTTGACACCAACAAATTACCAATCAGCATAAAAATTAAGATACATTTACTGAAAATTATAATTTCTGGATGATGTCTTTAATTGGTTCACAATTTTCATCTAAAGTTGGTCAACTTTTTAACCAAACAAAATTTCCTAAGGGATTTAGATTTCCTAAGATATTATTATTACTTGCAAAAAAATCCATCGACGCCAATGATTAAATGTTATTATGAAACAAACAAAAAAATAGTAAAACCCACCAAAAATAGAGTAGAGAGTTGCAGGAGAAAAACGAATGAAGTGATAATAAATTTATTTATTATTTTGATGAAGAAGTAATTAGATTTGTTGTTGCTGGAAGAAACAAATAAAAAATCCTCCTGAAGAAGAATTTCCTGTCTTTTCACCATATTATCCTTCAAATTATAAATCCTTGTTATCCTTGTCCCCAATCCCAGGGATCTAAACCAAAAAGATCCCTCAAATTGATCAAAAAAGGACAAGCATTATTTTACAAACAAAAATAAAGAAGAAAAATATATTTTTAATAAATAAATAAATTTTTATGTCATGTGCTAATTTGTATTTCCAGGTTTTAAACTAGTAGGGCGCATGGCATCCTGCCTTAAGGCAAATAGCTGGAACTTTCCGTACCGAAAATTATTTTTTTTAAAGAAGATTAACATTTTTGAAAAAAATTTACTCTGAAAAAATTAGATTTTTGAGAAACTATAAATTTTTGACAAAAATTTACTTTTTTTTAAAAAAAATAACTTTTTGAAGAAAAATTTATTTTGAAATATTTTGGAAATTCTGAACTTTTTTTCAAAGCAATCGACGAAAGAGACGAAGTATCGAAGCGCGTACGCGCCGCGCCGCCGTCTAACGGATAAACATTGGTACGAAACCCAAAGGAATGTAGACAAAATTTATACTCATTGTTAAAATCTCTATAAAATATCTGATAATTTGATGTGCATATGTCTAATGATCATTTTAGACTGCAAAATGGCATTTTTTTTACTTTTTTTACTAGATCTCCGAAACCGCTAGACCTGCCTTCATGAAAATTTGATCTGTTCTTCATCTTGTTAATACAAGTCACATGTTTTTTGAACTATTCAAATCGGACGCTCCGTTCTCTTAAAAACTGAGTTACCGTTTTTGGCACTTTTTGCTTCATATCAACCAAACGTCTCCTTATCAATACGAATCGAATGTTTTTTGAATTATTCAAATCGCTTTATCCATGTTTCCGAAATCGTCGACGAAAATTTGTATCCGCACACACACACACATACACACACAATTACATCAATTTTTCCTAAGGTATGCCAAAATGTTCAGAAGGTGCTGAAACGTAAAGATATATAAACATTTTCATTTTCGATTTTTTTGCGATTACTATAACTTGCCCTACGGTAAGTTAAAAATTTATGTTACGATTAAAACTAAACCATTGAGAATTTTGAAACAGCAAATACTAAAACTGTTGATTTTTTTAGTCAAAATATAAGTTTTTTTTTAGAATTATAAACTAAAGCCATTTGAAGATATTTCAAAATTTATGTACTAAACTTTGGTTTCTTCTACTAACATTTTTTTCTATTTAGTTTTTCATTTTTATTTTTCGACCATATGTTAGGATTTACATTTTGTGCAAAAAAGTATCTACAGGTACTACCCTCAAGGTCCTCCGACAGGTTAACAAAAGTGCACAAAGGACAAAGACGCCGAGGAGACTACGCCCCAAGGATTTGCAATAAATCACAGGTAAAATATTTTACTTTTGTTATAATTTCTAAAGATTTTGTACAGACGCATATATACATTACTACGGCAGACATAGTAATGGTCGAATGGATTTATTACCGAAATTATTACTTATGTAATAATACCAGGAGATGTTATATCAGATATTAGAGAAAATTTCACGTGGGCCATGGTAACTTTATTAGATGATTTCGTTAAAAATCAAATAAAGAAAGTTTCCTAAAACACTTTTCTCATTCTACCAGATCGCCTATGTCAGACATATATGTCTGGAAATGCTCGTGTAAATTTTTTTAGTGTCAGACGTATTTGACTGACATGCCTTAACATCTTAAAGGTATTTATAATCAAGTTGCAATATTGGAATTATATATATTGGAAGTACTTCGTAGTATAAAAATAATATAACTACAATATTGTAATAAATATTACTGTGGACACTCAGGGGTCCATGACAACTTTCACTTCAACAAATAAACTAGTGGTGTATGGCATCGTGCCTTAAAGCAAATAGCTGGAACTTCCCGTACCGTAATGAAATATTTGAGAAATTTTAAACGTTTTCAAATATATTATTACAAATACTGTAACTTTCATTATTTTTGCTATCTTGTTTGTTATATCTGAGCAAATCAAATGTGAATCATAATAAATCAATTTATCTCCAGAACATTAACAATCGTCATTTCATTTCAAATTCAATTTCAAAAAAAAAATAGTTGCTAATTTGCACAAAATTGAAAAAGTGTTCCAGTACATAAACAGTCTAAACGCACTTGGGTAAACATTTGTACCATAGTGGCGCTTAGACTGTGCTTAGCCTGGGTAATTTTTTTAATTTTTAATCCAAAATTACAAAAATATTTTATGGAAAATAAAAAAAGATAATAATTTTTTATCCTCAAAAGCAATTGTTTTGCCAATACAAGCAGAACGTTTTTTAGATCATTCAAATCCGATACTCGGTTCTCTCAAAAACTCGATTTGTATTTTCTGCACTCTTTGCTCCGTATCTCCGAAACGGCCGGACCTGCCTTTGCCAAAATCTAATTAGCACATCTCCTCATCAATATGAATCGAATGTTTTTTTGAATAATTGAAATCGGTTGAATCGTGTTCCCAAAATCGTCGACGAAAATTTGTATCCGCACACACACACATAGATTCATTTTTTACAAAGTGCGCCAAAATGTTCAGAAAAATCTGAAACGTAGATATATAAAAAAATTCATTTTCGAATTTTTGCGATTTTTACTCACCCTACGGGAAGTTAAAAAAAACGATATCGGGTAAATAGGAGCTCTAGAACGAAGTTCCAAGGAGTTCACGGCACCAAAAAGTTTGGGAATCTATGATCAAGATTGTTAAGTTATAATTTATGTCAGTCTTGTAGCTTTTTCATTAGGTTCAGAATTTATTTAGAATATATTTACATTATAGGTCGTTCAATTCAAATGCATTTCTTAATGTAGAACCATTCACCGTTGCATATGTTTAAAATTAAAACAAGACTTACATGAAACAGGATTATAGGTTTAGTAATAAAACAGGCGAATGGAACAAAAAAATAAACAGAAAAAATTAACTTTGTCTCTTTTTAAACAAATATACATAATATGTGCGAATTATTAAAATACTAATTTGGAAAATAAAATTCATAATTTGACTTAAAACATATCCTAACATTGGATTATCTTGAACGTGACATATTTTGTGTCGATAACAACATGAAATTAATAGCATATTATCAATTTAAAATATGTAAAATATATAAACATTTGCATATAAAATTAAACTTCAAATTATTGATAACGAATTAATAAAAATTATTTTAATTTAACATTATACTTAAATTTAAATAGTTGTTACCAAAGTTTTAGATAATTGTTGTAGGATTAATCTGTAATTATTATTATTTATTACAATATGGCGTTCAACAAAACAAAATGGCGCACCGTCACCTTGTTCGCGTTGCATTAGATGAATTAATAATTAATCACGCTATTACTTAGAATTAATTAATCATGATGATTACTAATCAATAATTTAACGACGTGCAAATTATTATCATCTTAATTACGACGCCAAATAGTGAAATTCAACAGAAATCCGTATTTAGAATTCTTATTCAAGATTTTGAGAGATGTAAATTCTTATACAATAGCAAGGTTAAATATTTCTTTATTTATCAAAGTTTTGCCAAAACGTAATTTTTGGCACGGATTCGAAGTTTGGGAATAATAGTAGTTTGAATCATTTTGTGACGTATTGAGATTAGATAAGTATTACTAGACTAGGTATTATTATTAATAATGTGCTCTTAAGCAAACCCTACATTAATTTAGCTTGTTAAATTTCTCGTGGAGTAAGTTGTAGCAAAAAATGAGAATGAATATTTTTGCTTATCTTTATGTTTCAGAGGTTTCTGAACAGTTTGGCATACCTTAGAAAAAATGGATGTATGTGTGTGTTTGCGGATACAAATTTTGATAACAGACAAGGCATTTATTTCAGAACCCTCAGTGTACATTCCAAATTTCACACTTGGATATAAATATTCAAACTTTTACACGTTTTGCATGTTTTCTACATAACAAAAACATCTGTCTGCTTATTCGTATTTATATTCTGGTTCGTGTTGATACTCATCGCCATCAGTAGCGACTGGAAAGTTCTTTATTGCCATGTCACCAACACATTGAAAGGGAGCTCCAGCAGACAAATGTATATTTATACAAGATTTAGTATGTAGTGTACGTTTTGTATACATTCATAAATACATACATATATACATATTTCTGTATCTATACAATATGTATACATGTAGAGTTGTTCTTGTTCGTTCGGAGTGCGGACGTGCGCTCTGGAGCGTCCTATAGAAATCACTGACACACAAAGAGCAAAGGCCGAGTTTTGTATTAAGTCGTAAAAAGTATTTTACTATCGTAATAATACACTTACAAATTTATATGTAAGCCCCAAGTACTAGTGGTGCATGGCATCGTGCCTTAAGGCAAAATGCAGGAACATCCTGTATCAAAAATTAAAATTATGAAAAAAGTAGATTTTTGAAAAAAATTTACTCTGAAAAAATTAGATTTTTGAAAAACTATATATTTTTGGATGGAAACTAAAATATTTTGAACTTTTTTTTAAAGCAATCGTACTGCTTCATCTGCATAAAGACGAAATATCGAAGCGCGTAAGCTCCGCGTGGCCGTCTAACGGATAAGCATTGGTACGGAACCCATAGGAATGTAAACAAAATTTATACTTATTGTTAAAAATCTCTATAAATTATCTAATAATTTGATGTGCATATGTCTAATGATCATTTTTGACCGCCAAATGGCTCATTTTTTTACTTTTTCCTCCAAAGTCGTTGGACCTGCCTTTCCAAAAATTTGAACAGTTCTTCATTTAGCCAATACAAATAAAATGTTTTTTGAATTATTCAAATCGGACGCTTCGTTCTCTTAAAAATTGAATTACCGTTTTCGGCACTTTTTGCCCCATATCTTCGGAACGGCTAGACCTGCCTTCGCCAAAAACAAATCAGCACGTCTCCTTATCAATATGAACCGAATGTTTTTTGAATTATTCAAATCGGTTGATCCGTGTTCCCGAAATCGTCGACGAAAATTTGTATCCGCACACACACACATATACACACACATACATCCATTTTTTCTAAGGTATGCCAAAATGTTCAGAAGGTTTTGAAACGTAAAGATATATAAAAAAATTCATTTTCGATTTTTTTGCGATTACTATAACTTGCCCTACGGGAAGTTAAAATATTTTTTTGCGATTGCTAGAACTTACCTTATGGAAAGTCAAAATGTTTTAAAACATTAAAATTTCTTCATTTTTTATCTCCTGCATTTGATATGCAAATTTTTACATATTTTTACTTTCAGACTTCTGAACATTTTGGTATACCTTAGTAAAAATTGATCTATGTGTGTATAGGTATGTTTGGATACAATTTTTCGTCAAGATTTCGGGCGTATCAACTGTTTAGAATGATTAAAAAAAATTCGATTTCTGATGTGCTGATTAGGTTTTCGCCAAGGCAGGTCTGGCGTTACAAAGATACAAGGCAAAAAGTGTCAAAAATGGTAATTCAATTTTTGGGAGAATGGAGCGTCCCGATATGAATGATTCTGA
Source organism: Ctenocephalides felis (assembly GCF_003426905.1). NCBI lineage: Eukaryota > Metazoa > Arthropoda > Insecta > Siphonaptera > Pulicidae > Ctenocephalides > Ctenocephalides felis. Next base: position 45,325,549 of record NW_020539726.1, read on the forward strand.
AAATATTTTACTTATATTGACGAATTTTAATGTTTTTTTGTCAATCAAAACTTCATTAAAGTTTTATAATACAGAATTGTTGAGGTTTATAAAAAAATTAAAAATTAAACCTAAATGCAATAATATAAATGTAAATTATAAACAGAATATTAACAAAATAAAATTACAGAATATTGAATGAACAACTGATACAAACTTTGGCAAGACAGGTCCAGCGGTTTCGGAGATCCAATAAAAAAGTGAAAACAAATGACCATTTTACCATTTGACCATTTTGACCATATATTAATAAGTATAAATTTATCAAAAAATTCAAAATACAAAAAAAAGTCAAATTTTCAAAGTAGTCTCAAAAATATATATATTTTTTCAAATGTTATAAAGCTTTTAAATATTTTGAATAGGGGTACAAGCAGTTTCAAATTCAAGGCATGATGCCATTATGTACTACTAGTTTTTTTATTTACATTATTAGTAAGTAATAATATTTGAAGGTATTTAAAGGTGTAAGTAATAATATTTGGAGGTATTTAAATAAAATTCAAGATTTTTGAGTGACCAACATCTTACTAGCTTAGGAAATCAAATGCATCATACTTTGTACTAGATGTCGGCTTATGTTCAATCATTTTCATCATAAATTTATTATTAATTTATTTATTTTTATTTTTTTGGTGTTAAACATTTAATATTATTCTGTCTATATTTTTATTTGCAATAGGAAAATTCGTTAGGCATGTTAGCAAAACTAATTTTAATTACAATTTATAATATTTCGTATGAACGACAGACTTTTTGATGTATTTTTAACTGTTTTTTTAACTCGCGTCAAATATTAAAAGTACCTTATCATTTGTAATAATCATAAATAAGGAATTATTGGTAATGATATTTTTAGAAGTATTTAAATAAAATTTAAGGTTTTTGATCAAATTCAAGATCAACATCTTACTATATGAGTAATGAGGTGGTTCTTATTTTGTACTATATGTTTATGAAATAGTTGATTATTAAAATAAACTTGAAATTTCTACATTTATTTTGCTCACGAGGAATCAACAGAGCGCAGATGTATTGCGAAAAAAAAAACTGGTCGAGTGAGTTTGACGAAAACTCGTACGCAAATAAGCAGCAACGCGTTTGTTTCACTCTTTTTTTTTTCGAAAAAAAATATAATATTGTACAACAGACAATGACGAAAATCGTGATTGCCATTGACGGCAGAGACATACACGAACTCACACACCTTTGCATTTGATTAGGGGATAACCGGGCAAATAGACACAAGGAAATATACAGGCGAAAATGCTTTGTTTAACCATGCCTCTTCTCTGCGAATCAGAGACACGGGTTCCCTGTAAGGTGCTCAAAAACGATCTCAAAGACTTCGAGACAATACGGGGAACGGAAATATATAACATCAATTTTTATATTATTAGTATTATTTATATTATCTTATCAATTCCCCGGCACTCCTCTATACCTACTCTATTATAATGAGTCATAGGAGAACAAGATTATTACGCAGAAACGATATCGTTGGAAAAAAACTTATGACTTAAATTTCCGCACTCTAATTGGCGTAGAACATACGAGAATTATCTGGAAACTAGATAACAAAATATTTAGCATAAATGTCATATTTAAAATAAATTTATAATAAAGTCTACTTCAAAAACAAATACTGAAATCGTTGTAAAAGATATTTTCATTTCTGATAAAAGAACGACAATGGTACGCTGGTAGAAAATTGATAAATTAAAGTAGGAAATTCATAATTTTTTAAAAATACTTGCAATGGAAATGCTGTAATTTTAGTATGTCATTCTTCAAGATGTCTACTATAACAACAAATACTAAAATCGATGATTTTTATTAGAAATTTCCAGGAAATTTATATTTTGATAAACAACTACATGAAAAACTGGTGAATTAAATTGAAGAAGCAAATTTATAATTTTTTTAAAAATATTTTGCTCTGTTGTAGAAAGTTGTAATTTTAGTATTTCATACCTTAATATGTCCACTAAAACAACAAATACTAAAATCGATAAGTTCTCTTAGAAATTTCCGAGATATTTATATTTTGATAGAAAACTACATAAAAGAAACTAGTACTAAATTGATAAATTGAAGTAAAAAATATGTAATTTTTTAAAAATACTTTAGTTTGAGGTAGAAAGTTGCAGTTTTAGTATTTTATACCTTAATATATCTACTAAACCTACAAATACTAAAATTGGCAAGTTTTCTTAGAAATTTTCAAAATATTTATATTTTGATAGTAAGCTACATGAAAAACTGGTAATAAGATGGATAAATTAAGAAGATAAATGTTTTTTTTATGTTTTAGTTTATTGTAGAAAGTAGTAATTTTAGTTAACAACAAATATTAAAATCGACGAGTTTTCTTAGAAATTTGCAAGATATTTATATTTTGATAGAAAACTACGTAAAAAAGTTGGTAAATTTAAGTACAAAATATGTAATTTTTTAAAAATACTTTAGTTTGAGGTAGAAAGTTGCAATTTTAGTATTTTACACGTTAATATATCTACTAAACTTACAAATACTAAAATCGATGAGTTTTCTTAGAAATTTTCAAAATATTCACATTTTTCATGAAAAATGTCTATACAGAAAAATGATTAAAATGAATAAAAATGAAACTATGAAGAAGGCAATTTATATATTTCATTAAATATGTCTACTTTAACAACAAATACTAAAATTGATGTGTTTTCTTAGAAATTTTCAAGATATTTACATTTTGGCAAAAAAAAATTACACGAAAAATATTATAGAAAATGAATAATTTTTTTTATGAAAAAGCCTATACAATAAAAAATGATAAACTATAAACAACTTATACAATTTATATACTTATTTTAAATACTTTGGTACGTTTTAGTAAGCTATAATTATAGTTTATCTTCAATATTTCTACTATAACACCAAATACTAAAATCGAGAAGTTTCTAAGATAATCACATTTTTGACAAAAAAAAAATACACGAGAAATATTATAAAAAATGAATTAATGAGATAGCTTGTACTTTTTAAAAAATACTGATCTGCACTTTTAGTATTTCATACCTTAATATATCTATTAAAACTACAAATATTAAAGTCGACGAGTATTCTTAGAAATTTTCAAGATATTTACATTTTTGACAAAAAGAACTACACGAGAAATTTTTTACAGAAAATGAATTAAAGAAGGTAATCTGTATTTTTCAAAAAATACTTTGGTTTGTTACAGAAAGATGTAATTTTAGTATGTCATACTTTAATACGTCTACATATTAAAATCGATGAAATTTCGAAGGAATTTTAAAAGGTACATATTTTTATAAAAATATGGGCACAAAAAACTTGAATTAAACGTCTAATCACAAAAACATGCACAACACAATAAGGAGAATATTTTATATTTCAATAAACAAGTAGTGATATGAAATAAAAAAATTGCAAAATTGTTATTATTTAAGTTTTGTTAAATTGACAAAAGTTCAAAGTGTAAGCGTATCCTTATTAGCCAAAGGGTTTTTATTGAGTAAGGCGATACGCGCATGTGGGACTTTTGTTCAAATTGGATAATTAAAATTAAATTTAATTTAATTCGGTAACGAAACAAATACGAATATGAATAGATTAAGTAATATAAGTAATAAAAGTAAAAACAATAAATACGGCAAAAATGTATCTACTGCATATCTTAAAAAAATATTATGCCTATTTCAAATTACCAATAGATAACTTTATTAGGTATTATTAAATTATTTGCAAAGTATGAAAATTCCCCATTTTATCATTTGCGACTGGTGCCATTTCGTCTAATTACCTTTGAGATATTATTAATAGAACTCGATAACGATTTATTGGAATATTATCGATGATTCTGTGAAATTTCATTAAGATAAGATAAGATAAATCAATATTTGCCACTTGCAATAATACGCAATCAAATCATACATATCATGAATCAATATAATATAACGATCTCAGCAAATATGGAGATAAAAATGGGTCGAAAATGCATTTTCTGTTGCCAATTGAGATGAATGTAAAAAGATTTTATGTAAGCATTAAATTTTGAAGAGTCCAAAATGCTGTTTTGCAAAATTTGCAATATAAATTGCATAACTTAAGTTCAAAAAAGTGTCGAAATCGAAAACATCCTACATTTTGCATCAGCATAAATTAAGAAATATTTGTGATTTATTATTAGCGATAGTTGTATATTTTTATTATAAATATATAACTAACCAAGATGTATATCGTTTTTACAATAGGAATTTTAACTTTGAAAGAAATGTATAAAAAACTGTTATTCAGTCTGAGCTTGAATTAAAATATATGTTAAAAAATTAACTTTCACAATTCGGCATAGCAACAAAATGGTACAAGGCTTACATAAGCACTAATGTACGAATAACACACTTCCATTTTGTGTATATATAAATATAATAGTTTAATTATGAATACTTTTATATTGTCAGAAATCATTTTTTATTTTATAAATTAAAATCACCAAAGGCGCTTTTGGACTCTTTCAAATACTATCCCCCTTTTGGGTAAAATTGATAAATTTTTTGCAAAAATGAACTATAAATTAAAAATAATAACTGTTATAAAAATTTGATTTCTACAATATAATTTACCTCCATCAAACCTCATTTTCCCAACATCTGTTACTACTCACACTATGAAGTCATATTCCCATTATGTACTACCCAGGGGGTCCCTGCAAGGACTCCGCTGGGAATTTCCATTCGACTACTTATTCATAATTCCCTTCCGCTTTGAATTCGAAAAGATTTGTAAATAGATTTGATAATCCTTGGGAATTATTATTCGACACGTAGTAAGGAAATTGAAATGGTACACTGAAAATTATTAAATTACCTAGCTTTTATTGACAAAGTCTTTGTTAAATTAAGGAGGTTTTGCATTGCTCTTGAATTCTTAATCCCATTGCATAATTGCACCTGAGGAGTAAGAAAGTGCATTTAAATATTTGGCAAAGAGCCATATGGCTTTTGGCCAACTATAAACAACTATTTACAAATGCATCGCCATTTTGAATCACAACCGGCCAAAACATTTTTTGACTTTTAATCAAACTTATT